>NC_139970.1:594145-936645 GCF_963993115.1 Abramis brama | reverse complement strand
AAAAACACATTATGAAATGTTATGTTTTTTCTCCAAAACACGTTGGCCACAATTATTGGCACCCCTAGAGTTTTTCACAAGTAAAATAATAAATAAATATCTATCTTTATTTAGCACACCAGGGTGACTAGGAACATGAACTTGTCCAGCTATGGCTTCTTGTTTCACAGGAGTTTAAATATGAGGAAACACAAAGGCAGAATTCCCTGAATCATCACAATGAGTAAAACCAAAGAATATAGTTCTGATGTGCAGCAAAAGATTGTTGAGCTTCACAAAATAGAAAGTGGCTGTAAGAAAATAGCTAAAGAATTGAAAATCCCCATTTTGACCATCAGGGCAATAATTAAGAAGTTCCAACTAAAGATGTTACGAATCTGCCAGGAAGAGGACGCGTGTCTGTATTGCCTTAATGCGGTGAGGAGGAGAGTTTGAGTGGCCAAAGACTCTTCAAGGGTCACAGATGGAGAACTGCAGAGATTACTGGAGTCTAAATGAAAGCCTGAAAGGCTTTGAAAGCCTAAAAATAATAGATCAAACAACCCATACATCACCACATGATGTTTAGGAGGGTTTCAAGAAAAATGCTCCTCGCTCCTCCAAGAACAAACTCCAGCATATTCAGTGGTCAGACACGACTGGATCTTCAGACGGCACAGGGTTCTGTGGTCAGATCAAACTAAAAAAGAGCTTTTTGGCAGCAAACCCAGCAGATGTGTTTGGAGCACACAGGGATGAAGAGTCCCCCATGCCCACGGTTAAATACACTGCTGGATCTTATATGTTGTGGGCTATTTATTCTGCTGGGGGTCCTGGACATCTTGTTCAGAAACATGGCATTATGGATTCTAGCAAATACCAACAGATAAAAAAAATCAAAACCTGATGGCCTCTGCTAGAAATCTTATAATGGGCCGTAGTTGGATCTTCCATCAGGACAACGGTCCAAAACAAACACAAAAATGGGTAACTGAGCACAAAATGAAGCTTCTGCCATGAGCGTCCCGGTCCCCTAAACTGAGCCCTATGGGAGATGAGTGGCTGAACTGAAGAGGAGAAGCACCACTAACATGAGCTTGTGAATCTGAGGATCTGGAGAGATTCTGTATGGAGGAATGGTCTCTGATCTCTGGTCAGGTGTTCTCCAAACTCATCAGGCATTATAGGAGAAGACTCAGAGCTGTTATCTTGGCAAAAGGAGGTTGCAAAAAGTATTTAATTTCTTTTACTTAAATTAAAGGTTACATTTTTTTTTTTTTTTTTTACAAAAATTAATGAAAGATCAAAAGGATTAACAATCCAAAATTTTTACAGCCATTTTTGATCATATTCACCAGGGGTGCCATTAATTCTGACCACCACTGTAACTAACCCTAAACCAAACCCTAACTCTATATATAAGAACATGTAGTTACTGAACATTACTCCGTACCTAGAGTAAAGTACAATGTAACTGTCACCTTAATCTAAAGTGTAACCTAGTGTTGTCACGATACCAAAATTATTGTTTCGATACCGATACCAAGTCAAGAATTGCACAGTTTTGAAAACGAAGGTTAAGGGTTGTTTTAAGGACATGTTTGTGCATGGCCATAGACTCCCATTCTAAAGCGGTCATGGGCAATTCTAAAATAGTCAAAAAGTCGAGACAGGAACCATTGTCAAAATTGTTCATCCAAAACAAACTACAAAATAGACTCAAAGTGTTAAATACCGGAATTATCCTTTAATAAGCAAGAAAAAATTCCGACTTTAAACAAATACCCTTTTAAATGCTTAGGATGTTTGCGTTGTAAGAATGTACAGGGAGACTTTAGATTTAAAAATGGTGTCTTGTTAGGCAATGTTTTCTCAGTCAAATCATAAAATTTCCTATTGATTCAATAGAATGCGTGAGCTCACTAGGGAATACCAATATGGCGGCGCGGTGGCTTCACTGTTTATGACGTCATGAGCTATCCAGATATTCTATATAGATCAGTGGTTTTATCCCAATCTCCACACAGAGATGTCGAAATCGTGGAAGAAATCAGTCTCATGTCGTGTTTTCACCCCTCAAACATCCAATTATAGTAACATCTCAGGGTTGAAACAACATGGTTATGTGACGATGCCTCAGGCTGAAGAGACGCTTGCGAGCGATCTCTCTCCTGAGTCTGAATCGTCACTTAAGTCCCCAACATTACCCACCAAGCCTCTTCGGCGCTGGTGGGTAAAGCGTATTCGGCAGAAGGTCAGGCTGCAGCATGCTTGCATACAATGTCTATATTGCAAGCATATTAGGCTGCCTGCTAAGGGACCTGGATGAAAGTGAGGAAGTAAGCGCGAATTGCGTCGCACTACAGATGTGTCTCTTCAGGCAGCCAAGGAGAGGCCACGGAAAGACATCTGTAGTTAAATCTATCAGATATGAAAGACAAAGTTAGATCTGTCCTTATGGACACTCCGCTCTCGCCTTCTGGCCTCTTCGGCGACTCAGTCAATATGGTCGTCGAGAGGTTTCAGGAGGAAAATAAACAAGCAGCGGCATTTCAAAAGTTTCTTCCTCGTTGATCTATGGTCCCTGAGACTGCTGGGCGGGAGCAGTCTAGGCCGTCTACAAGCTCCTCACAGCACAGAGTGCAGCAAAAATAAAGCGTCGCCATCCGGGCTCCTCCACATTCAGGGGGGTCTGGGTGTTAGCTATTTGTATTTTAAGTCATTTTATTTTAAAGGCTGTTGTTCACTTGGATCTATTTTTATTACCACAATTTTGTTATCCGATTACTCGATGGAATGATCAGTAGAATACTCTGACTAAAATAACCGATAGCTACAGCGCTAAACGCAAGCATCGGCATCAGTGCGTCCCGAACTGAGATGTCCTGTATTAGGTGAGAACACTGGGCTTGTAGAACTTATCTTACTTAGATCGAGTTGTATCCGCCGTACTTGTCCTGAAACCCTTCCAGTGGGGAGTTTATTGAGCTATAGCAAGTAGCTTAGTAGAAAACTGGACAGGGCTCCTGTGTGTTGATGAGAGCAGCAGTTCACACCTCAGACAGTACGCGTGTCCCTCTCTCTCCTGTGCTCTGGACTACACCTTCAGCCTAATTTCTCATTCTTCTCAATATGGAATAGTCCCCCCCCCCCCATCATAATTTCATAATTTTTCGCTCAGCCCCGTTAGACAACTCAACAGAAAGAATTGTGAATTTGACTGCACAGACACACTGGTTAAACACTGGTTAAGATGTAAACAGAACTCACCTTTTTTGCCAAAGGCAAATTCTCCTGAAGTCTTTGCCAGGTCTGCAAATGTGAACGCACTCTCAGATGCAAAAGCAAAAGGAAGACCTGCTGGAGAAGAGCAAAGACGTCAGACGAGAGCGAACAGAATCATTCAGAGTTTGAATGACCGTCCCTGAGCTTCACTCTCTGACCTGGACTTCCACATGTTAGAGAAGCGGTGGTTATTATATTAGCCCATTTCTATTGTATTATCATTTCTATACTGGGAAAGAAAAAGCAGCATCCAATTCTAATAATAAAAATGTTCCTTATTTTTGGTTAGAAACACTTAACTTGCATTTACCTCAACCAAAGTAATAACTTTCTCATTGTCTTATCGTCGTGTCAGTGTGTTTTCATTCAGGGAGTTCTGCTCTCTTGTTATAATCATTGACCGTCTATGCTGCAAGATGAACCTCTTATTTATATGGTGTTTGCACTGTGTTATGATGAAAGCATTCGTGAGAGTTCGCAGACATGACTGTGATTGGCTATCTTTAATGCAACATGAGATGATCTGAATCTAATGCTGTAATCAACACCGTTCACAATAGATAATCTCTTCAGCTGTAAGAGTAGAAGTTTAGTTTCCAGAAGAGCTCCACATGTAGTACTTATTTCATATGCAAAGTTGTCAGCCAATCACAGGCGTGTCTCCTTTCAGTTATCAAATGTGTCAGCCAATCACAGGCGTGTCTCCTTACAGTTATCAAACGTGTCAGCCAATCACAGGCGTGTCTCCTTTCAGTTATCAAACGTGTCAGCCAATCACAGGCGTGTCTCCTTTCAGTTATCAAACGTGTCAGCCAATCACAGGCAGTTATCAGTGTTCTGGAAATGGTTTTCATGAAATCCTTCTCTAACACGACAGATAAACGGCCCTCTGCTGCTCTGCTCTTACAGTCTCTAGCCGTTAAACTGGAGTGTGTCCAGGGCAGCGCTGCTGTAGGAGTGTAGCGCGGACCCGAGCATCGGAGGACACGTGTACCTGCAGTGGAGCTGGACTCGCTCTCGCTGCTCCTCTTCGTGGAGAGGTCAATGGGGTCAGTGCTGCCGTCCGCAGGAGGCTCTTCCGCTGCTGCATCATGGGAAGGATTCGGCTTCACCTGTGTGTCCAGAACAAGACACGAGTCAAACCGGTGCTGCTTATCACGTCTCATGTCAATGTTCAGAAAGTCCTCTGACCTGAGCGTGCTGCAGTGTGTGTAGCTCTGCGCTGAAGTTGTCGGGTCGCTCGGAGTCGGAGTCGCTGCTGGGCGGCAGCTTCAGGCGTCTGGCTCTCTGCTCCTCGTCTGCAGTCGGCTGCTTCTCCCACACTAGCGTGACCTCTGAGTCTGCAAACACACACACACACTCCATCAGAGTCTGCGAACACACACACACACACTCCATCAGAGTCTGCACACACACACTCCATCAGAGTCTGCAAACACACACACTCTCCATCAGAGTCTGCGAACACACACACACACACTCTCCATCAGAGTCTGCGAACACACACACACACTCTATCAGAGTCTGCAAACACACACTCTCCATCAGAGTCTACAAACACACACTCTCCATCAGAGTCTGCAAACACACACTCTCCATCAGAGTCTTCACACACACACTCTCCATCAGAGTCTGCAAACACACACACTCTCCATCAGAGTCTGCACACACACACTCTCCATCAGAGTCTGCAAACACACACTCTCCATCAGAGTCTGCACACACACACTCTCCATCAGAGTCTGCAAACACACACACACTCTCCATCAGAGTCTGCACACACACACTCTCCATCAGAGTCTGCACACACACACTCTCCATCAGAGTCTGCAGACACACACTCTCCATCAGAGTCTGCACACACACACTCTCCATCAGAGTCTGCACACACACACTCTCCATCAGAGTCTGCACACACACACTCTCCATCAGAGTCTGCACACACACACTCTCCATCAGAGTCTGCAAACACACACACACTCTCCATCAGAGTCTGCACACACACACTCTCCATCAGAGTCTGCACACACACACTCTCCATCAGAGTCTGCAAACACACACACACTCTCCATCAGAGTCTGCACACACACACTCTCCATCAGAGTCTGCAGACACACACACTCTCCATCAGAGTCTGCAGACACACACTCTCCATCAGAGTCTGCAGACACACACTCTCCATCAGAGTCTGCAGACACACACACTCTCCATCAGAGTCTGCAGACACACACTCTCCATCAGAGTCTGCAGACACACACTCTCCATCAGAGTCTGCACACACACACTCTCCATCAGAGTCTGCACACACACACTCTCCATCAGAGTCTGCAGACACACACTCTCCATCAGAGTCTGCACACACACACTCTCCATCAGAGTCTGCACACACACACTCTCCATCAGAGTCTGCACACACACACTCTCCATCAGAGTCTGCACACACACACTCTCCATCAGAGTCTGCAAACACACACTCTCCATCAGAGTCTGCACACACACACTCTCCATCAGAGTCTGCAGACACACACTCTCCATCAGAGTCTGCACACACACACTCTCCATCAGAGTCTGCAGACACACACTCTCCATCAGAGTCTGCAGACACACACTCTCCATCAGAGTCTGCAGACACACACTCTCCATCAGAGTCTGCAGACACACACTCTCCATCAGAGTCTGCAGACACACACTCTCCATCAGAGTCTGCACACACACACTCTCCATCAGAGTCTGCAGACACACACTCTCCATCAGAGTCTGCAGACACACACTCTCCATCAGAGTCTGCAGACACACACTCTCCATCAGAGTCTGCACACACACACTCTCCATCAGAGTCTGCAGACACACACACTCTCCATCAGAGTCTGCAGACACACACACTCTCCATCAGAGTCTGCAGACACACACTCTCCATCAGAGTCTGCAGACACACACTCTCCATCAGAGTCTGCAGACACACACACTCTCCATCAGAGTCTGCAGACACACACTCTCCATCAGAGTCTGCAAACACACACACACTCTCCATCAGAGTCTGCACACACACACTCTCCATCAGAGTCTGCAGACACACACACTCTCCATCAGAGTCTGCAGACACACACTCTCCATCAGAGTCTGCAGACACACACTCTCCATCAGAGTCTGCAGACACACACACTCTCCATCAGAGTCTGCAGACACACACTCTCCATCAGAGTCTGCACACACACACTCTCCATCAGAGTCTGCACACACACACTCTCCATCAGAGTCTGCAGACACACACTCTCCATCAGAGTCTGCACACACACACTCTCCATCAGAGTCTGCACACACACACTCTCCATCAGAGTCTGCACACACACACTCTCCATCAGAGTCTGCAGACACACACTCTCCATCAGAGTCTGCACACACACACTCTCCATCAGAGTCTGCAGACACACACTCTCCATCAGAGTCTGCACACACACACTCTCCATCAGAGTCTGCACACACACACTCTCCATCAGAGTCTGCAGACACACACTCTCCATCAGAGTCTGCACACACACACTCTCCATCAGAGTCTGCACACACACACTCTCCATCAGAGTCTGCACACACACACTCTCCATCAGAGTCTGCAGACACACACTCTCCATCAGAGTCTGCACACACACACTCTCCATCAGAGTCTGCAGACACACACTCTCCATCAGAGTCTGCAGACACACACTCTCCATCAGAGTCTGCAGACACACACTCTCCATCAGAGTCTGCAGACACACACTCTCCATCAGAGTCTGCAGACACACACTCTCCATCAGAGTCTGCAGACACACACTCTCCATCAGAGTCTGCAGACACACACTCTCCATCAGAGTCTGCAGACACACACTCTCCATCAGAGTCTGCAAACACACACACACTCTCCATCAGAGTCTGCAAACACACACACACTCTCCATCAGACTCTGCAAACACACACACTCTCCATCAGAGTCTGCACACACACACACACATAATCCATGACAGTAGCTACTTATGCTACACATTCTACAAACACACTTTGGGATTAGAAAGTAGTTTGTGTTTTAACAGCCTGGAGTCGACCGTTGCACTGGCGCAATAGCCTCGCTTTTCTTCTTATCAGTGCGAAAGACTCAAATAACTGTCGATTTTTGTCACGCATGTATATAATTCAAAACTGTTAAATGTCTACTTTTACTTGTGTACACAATAAAAACAAAATGTTGTGATTTCCGCAAAATAAAGAAAATAAACATGATGCGCGTTTGCCGTCTCTCTCATATTATTTTTAGTTTTGTGAATTTTAAATTGCAATTTTAACTAGAAAATTCACAATTAGATTTTCTTCCCCAGGTCGGGCAGCCCGTTTACAGTTGTTGTTTTATACAGGGACCAGATGCCACTGATGAGTCCTGCTGACTTCAGCATTCACATGGGTCTCTGTACATGAACACGGTAAAGTGAAGCAAACACCTTGGAAATGACAGGTTCAGGAACTGTTTCAGGAAGGGCACAAAGGTGTGTGACTGTTCATGTCTCCGTTTAGATAAGCCTGTTCAATAATGGGCCTTTTTGTCCTTTGTATCTTAGGACTATGTTGTGTTGTAAATAAATCTAAACAATCAAAAAGCAATTCTTTTGATCTCTCCACATTATTTGTGCAAGTTCCCTCACATTCCCACCTGATAGGGCCATTAGGGCAGGGTCTTTGTCTTTCTCAGGTGTGAAACATCAATATTCACGATGATTCACGCCTCCTCGCATACAGCTTTCTCACACAAAACATGTCTTATGTGATTGAGTTGAATCAGGATGATTTTCAGTTTTGAAGCAAAAATTCTAGGCTACATGATACAAATTTCAAAAGTCTTGTGAACAATCAGTTCAAGGGTTTTATGGCCTCATTTCAGTGAGATATATATATATTAGTGCTGCACGATTAATCGTATTGCAATCGCAATCGCGATGTCAAGCCTACGCGATTATATGACGCAAAATGCTGCGATTTTATATTAAATAAACAAATTAGCTCAATTAACGCAGCATCTGTTAATTTTTTGGCATCCTTTGGCTAGTGTTACATGATCCCGCTATTCATGCAAATGCTTTTAAACCATTCATGCGTGATAAAACAAAAAAAGAACACGCTGTCAGTGAATGTCCTCCTGACACACACACATACACACACACACACACACACACACACACGACACGAGCCACAGATAGACGCGCGCCAGTATCTAGTTCTCTTTAGCGGTAGAACGAACAACACACATGTATGCCAAAATGAACGCGCTGCCTGTGAATGTCCTCCTGACACACACACACACACACACGAGCCACAGATAGACGCGTGCCAGTATCGCACAGACAGCGCGCCATGTATCAAGTTCTCTTTAGCGGTAGAACGAACAACACACATGTATGCCAAAATGAACGCGCTGCCTGTGAATGTCCTGACTGTGACACACACTAATAAGACTCGCGCTAATATCGTGCGTGCGCACAAAACAGCATGCCAGAATACAGTTCTCTTTCGAGCTTGAACGAACAATAACACACAAAATTGTGCCAAAATGTCTTTTTGTTGGGTATCTTCATAACATAAGAGCAGTCTTATGATGAACGTGAAGAGTTGTGATGACTTGTGAGGCGTGTGTGAGATCCGTGTCTCTGACAGCAGCGGCAGGTCTTAAAGGGACAGTACACAGTAGCCACTCACTGCTCTTGACTAAATAACTTTTTTCTTTAGGCAGATTATTACTAATCTGTGTGTGCATTTATTTTCCTTGAGAACCAAGCAAGTTGACTCATGAAAACATTTGTTTATTATATCACATATTGCAATCGCAATATTGACCTCTATTATCGCAATATGAAATTTTCCCCAAATCGTGCAGCCCTAATATATATATATATATATACATACACTTGTTTTTCATCAATGTATTTTATAACAATACAAAGAGAATTTATTTGATCCCCACTAAATGTTTTTTTTTTTTTTTTTCACTTAAATGTTTTAATTTAATAAAATTGTGCACTAGTGATTTTTCTAAAATAACTTTTGCTGCTCTATTATCCTCTAACCTAATTTATAAAAGTATTTTTTAGATTAAGAATAGATTTATAATTGACACCCCCTACCCCTGTGGAAATAGGCCTGGCACCACAGCTGGAAAAACCCTACCGTGATCCGACGCCCCGTCAGCTCCGTCAGCTCCGTCCGGATACAGCTTTCCTTTCAGATTCCTCACTGCGGTTTCAAAATCTTCATCTGTGCGAGAGAGAACACACACGTGAAGCACGATTAACCACACGGTCGAGGCCCAGACACCTGCACACTGATCTACAATCATTCTTTACAGCCGTTTCAGAGTTAGTCAAACTTTCACAGTATTCACAGCTTCTAATTAAACAGAAGCACAGACCCTGGTAGTTCTGGACAGATCTGTTCTCAGAGCATCTGCAGCTTCAGACATGTGCTTCACTGTTACAGGGGACAGAAACCAGACTTTACTTCAATACAGTTTAGATCTTACCATCATTGTCATCGTCACTGACGTATCCTGGGACGTTTTTGTAACAGAAGAACGCCGGAGGAAGCATCAGTCGGGCGGCCAGTTCTGCCTGCTCTCTCGTTGGCTTACGTTCATATATAATCTCAACATCATCATCATCTTCATCACACGTGTCCGGAGCGTTCTTCTGTTCTGACCCAGACGAAACTGTGTCAAAAAGAATAAGAAAAATAATAGTTTCAGCTAATGCAACAACAGATGTTCAAGACAAAGTTTGGAACAACACGACTGAAGCTTTCAGAAGCAAGTCTTCTACAAATCTGAAACTGAAGAGCATGTAACAGACGCCACAAAACCCCTCATACGTCTCATCTAGCGTCTGCAGTGACGACACATCACACCAAACATTAGATCAATAATAAAGACACACACATGCAAACACTCATGCTCCTGATCAGACTGTGTGAAAAAAGAGCATCTAACCAGAAATATAATCCATACATTTTTTCTTAACTGCTCAATTACATACAACTAAATCATAAACTAAATCAAGGCATCAACAGCCACCGCTGCCATTTAACGTCATGATGTAACGGAAGCAGCATCAGATCTTTTCTTCCATATTGTGATGAACGTCAAATTTGATCAGATTATTAGAAAAAGAAAAAAAAAAGTAGGGCAGTGCTTGGTTCTATTCACTGCTTGTTGATTGGATGCCGAGATGTGGGCGTGGCTCTCGAGTGTATGCAGATGAGCGGGAGCTGATTGGAGAAGACCTGTGTATGTCACCAGAGCTACACGTAAACTACAGCATAAGAATGAGGTAAGGAAGCAACGACAGGTTTAGTGAAATCAAATCTCACTCACCATAGCATGCAGATCCACACATGATTTGTTAGCTGGTTAGAAGACTCACAACATCCAACTAGTACTTAAAGCCGAAAGTATACTTCAGTTGTCCGTTTGCCATCTGAGCATGTGATGGGAACTGAGTGTGCTAACTGCTAACAAGTGTGTTCAGAAGGTACAAGTCAAGAAGCGTTTGTCCTGAACTTGATTTTGAAAGAGTATAGAAGATGACTCCTGGTCAGTGGAGTTTACTCAGGCCATGTCCACACTAATACGTTTTCGTTTGCCCTGTGTATCATCACCTTCAGAAACACTCAACTGTGTTCAAAGAGCCAGCTGGAAACCCAAGCACAGCCCAGGCGTAACTGAAGGCCTTCTGCCCTGTTCTGCACAAACATCTCATCGCCAGACAGTTTCAATCCTATGAAATCCAGTTACTCTTCACTGACAAGATTACACAATAGGTACCTGCATTATTCCTCTGTTAAATACAGAGAGATATGGCATGAACTGGACAGTGAATGTAAAGCAACTTGGAGAAACTTCAAATAGCATTCAGGCATGAAAACAGGTCAGGGGTAAAAAAAGGTGAGAAGGATGCGGCAGCAAAAAATCCAATCCAATCAACTTTATATATATATGTAATGAGTAGGAACGAGTGAGAGTTAACAGATGAAATAAGTACAAAATTTTCACTTATTAATAGAATTGAACTATACTCCACAGTGATGAATCCCCCCAAAAAAGCTGTAAGCTGCATTGGCACAGCAATACCAGTGTTTCTCACAGGATTTTGGATTACTGTGGTGAGTGGACCTCTGTCCCTCTAGGGGGGTTCGGGGGCATGCCCCCCATAATAAAATTGTGTGCTTTTTAATGTTAAATTCATCTGGTGCAAATTAAACAAAGAAAAATTCAAAACTCTTTTAGTTACAGTGTGTGTCTACATTACTACTACATAATAATAGTTATAATATTAATCCCATGATAGTAATAGCCATATATTGTAAAACAAATGCACTGAAAAATAAAGGAAACTTTCATAATTAGTTTTGTACTAATTTCTATACTTGAAAGAGTATATTTCTATACTTCACATTAAAGATGTGATTGGGCTAGCCCAGTGTCAATCAAGAAAAGAACCAATGGGCCGCTGATCTACGCGTTTCATGGGGTGTCAGAAAATAAACTAACGCTGACTTTTTTTTGACCAATGCATTACACACTAATTACGCACTAACCCAGCACCGCCAATTAAGCAAAACAAAACGAATGGGCCGCCGATGTACAAGTTTTATGGGCCGTTAAGACAAAAAACAAAACAAAAAAGTATGAGATGTATCGGCCCAAAAAGCACGTCGGCCCACCGGGAATCTCCCGGTAGTCCCGATGGCATTAGCCTACATGCCTGGACGTCACACAAAACAAAATCATACCTGTAGCCTTTCACCATCCACTTATTGAGCTGCTGTCGCATCAATTGACATGCCATCTCCTTTCCCCTCTTTCTTTTTCTATTTTTAGCCCCCGACAGCTTTTTTTGCGTTATCCATCTTTTTTGACGACAACTCACTACTCGTTCCTGCCCGCTCAGCGCTCACGGCGCCCGCTCGCGATATTATCCCGCCCTCTTCTATGTCAAAATTAAAAATAATGACATTGGCAACATCGCTGTCTGTATCTGACAGGACAGTTAACATTGTAAGCTAACTTACCTCAGGCTTGCTTTCCGACGTGCGGTTCTTTGTTCGGCAGTGTGTCCAGTTGTCAGACTCGGTGTAAAAGACTTTGAAAACAATTCTGCCCTACTCTGACTCGGATTGGCTGTCAGGTTTCGGCATTAAGGAATGAGGATTGTTTTTTTAAAGCTGCGAAGTTTATGGTAACTATAGAGATATAGCGTGTAAATGCTGGCCACGACCACGACCGATTTCTCGATTTTAATTGATCTTTTAGTCTACGCTGTTTTCAGTGGATGAACACAACATTGTGTCGACGCCTCCCATTACAGCAGCAAAAAAATACATCAGTCAACATCAGAAAGAATGTTGAAAGTTACAGAACAACTTACTGAAATCCATCTCATGTAATCCATCAATCAGTGTTTTAATCTCGGTCAGACATCAATAAAACAGCTGGAGAACAATGCCACGTAACGTCACATTAACCTCAGAAAATAAAATGTTTTTGAATAAATCCTTAAATTTGATTTAAAACCAACATTTCAATGTTTATATTTCAAAAAACGAATTGAAGTAGAAGAAACATAATTCTGTAATTATAAAGTTAGCATGATAACTTTTTATTATAAAAAAACTCTGTGTAATGTGTTTGTATACAAATCATTTAATTTTAACCTTCAATTAGTGACGTCCAGTTCGTGAACGGATCATTGTTTTGAACCGGTTCTTTTTAGTGAACCAGTCAAACCAGGTACAGGTACAGCGGTTCTCGAGTCAACAGTTCTCGAATCGAACGTACAAGTACAGCGGTTCTCGAGTCAACAGTTCTCGAATCGAACGTACAGGTCCAGCGGTTCTCGAGTCAACAGTTCTCGAATCGAACGTACAGGTCCAGCGGTTCTCGAGTCAACAGTTCTCGAATCGAACGTACAGGTCCAGCGGTTCTCGAGTCAACAGTTCTCGAATCGAACGTACAGGTACAGTTCTCGAATCGAACGTACAGGTCCAGCGGTTCTCGAGACAACAGTTCTCGAATCGAACGTACAGGTACAGTTCTCGAATCGAACGTACAGGTCCAGCGGTTCTCGAGTCAACAGTTCTCGAATCGAACGTACAAGTACAGCGGTTCTCGAGTCAACAGTTCTCGAATCGAACGTACAGGTACAACGTACAGGTACAGCGGTTCTCGAGTCAACAGTTCTCGAATCGAACGTACAGGTACAACGTACAGGTCCAGCGGTTCTCGAGTCAACAGTTCTCGAATCGAACGTACAGGTCCAGCGGTTCTCGAGTCAACAGTTCTCGAATCGAACGTACAGGTCCAGCGGTTCTCGAGTCAACAGTTCTCGAATCGAACGTACAGGTACAGTTCTCGAATCGAACGTACAGGTCCAGCGGTTCTCGAGACAACAGTTCTCGAATCGAACGTACAGGTCCAGCGGTTCTCGAGTAAACAGTTCTCGAATCGAACGTACAAGTACAGCGGTTCTCGAGACAACAGTTCTCGAATCGAACGTACAGGTACAGTTCTCGAATCGAACGTACAGGTCCAGCGGTTCTCGAGTCAACAGTTCTCGAATCAAACGTACAAGTACAGCGGTTCTCGAGTCAACAGTTCTCGAATCGAACGTACAGGTCCAGCGGTTCTCGAGTCAACAGTTCTCGAATCGAACGTACAGGTCCAGCGGTTCTCGAGTCAACAGTTCTCGAATCGAACGTACAGGTCCAGCGGTTCTCGAGTCAACAGTTCTCGAATCGAACGTACAGGTCCAGCGGTTCTCGAGTCAACAGTTCTCGAATCGAACGTACAGGTCCAGCGGTTCTCGAGTCAACAGTTCTCGAATCGAACGTACAGGTACAGTTCTCGAATCGAACGTACAGGTCCAGCGGTTCTCGAGACAACAGTTCTCGAATCGAACGTACAGGTACAGTTCTCGAATCGAACGTACAGGTACAGCGGTTCTCGAGTCAACAGTTCTCGAATCGAACGTACAGGTCCAGCGGTTCTCGAGTCAACAGTTCTCGAATCGAACGTACAGGTCCAGCGGTTCTCGAGTCAACAGTTCTCGAATCGAACGTACAGGTCCAGCGGTTCTCGAGTCAACAGTTCTCGAATCGAACGTACAGGTACAGTTCTCGAATCGAACGTACAGGTCCAGCGGTTCTCGAGTCAACAGTTCTCGAATCGAACGTACAGGTCCAGCGGTTCTCGAGTCAACAGTTCTCGAATCGAACGTACAGGTCCAGCGGTTCTCGAGTAAACAGGTCTCGAATCGAACGTACAGGTACAGCGGTTCGAGTCAACAGTTTGAGTCAACAGTGCACAAACGGTTTCTTTCGGACACATTCGATACTGAGAACAGATGAGCTGCAGATACTGAGCATGCGCGATAGCACCGTCTGAACCGAACGGTTTCTTTCGTACAACTGATGCTGTGCTGATACTATAAGCTAGTGTTGTAGTCAAGACCACCTAAACCGAGACCAAGTCATGACCAAGACCAAGATCGATCTCAAGTACTACAACACTACTATAAGCACGGGTGAACCAAGGTCTTGAATGAGGGGGCGAATTTGGCGAAATGTACGTCTGTTTAGTTTTAACTAGTTTTATTAAACATTTTAACATGATGAACATGCAACAACTTTTCAGTCAAAACATGTAAATTAATTTAGTTATTTACTATTGTGTATGCATGTTATATTTTAAGCTTTATGAGCTGGATCCTGGTTTCTGTAAAAAGTTGATGACTATATTCACTTTATATCTTTAAGGCATGTAAAACATCTGCGTTTGTACATCAGTGCATGTATTGGGTGCTTTTACAAAACGTTAAATGTAAGAAACTTGATGATGGCTATAATTATTAAATATTTAACTGAAGTTATGATTACAAATTACTTTATTTGAACGCGTTTGAATGCATTTTCATCAGCCGGGATGATAGAATTGAAGTCATTACGCAAGGACGTAAAAGAACAGGTGAATGAAACGAACTGTCCGAAAGAACCGGACCGTTTTTTTGTCTCCTCTAAACCGAGTCTGATCTCTGTAGTGTGTCATGTAAATTCTATTGATAAAAATGTATGTGATTACAATTTAGAGAGAAATAATGCAGCCCTACCATGTATCTTGACCACTGCGTTTAAGACAGTAAAGAGCAACCACATCATAACTGAAATCCAAATAGGCCAAATAGCTCTTTGTTATTTACTACATCAACAGAAGCAGCCGTCCACCATGTTGGAAAGCGTCTGCTACACGTACAATATATAGCAGAGACAAAAAACCTTGCAACACCACATCCCAGTAACCACACCTGTTGGTATCACATTTCAAGATGGGAAAATAACTTTACAAGACACTCCCTGCTGAATACTTTAAGGACTTTGAAGCCACTGGTCCACTTTAATTGTAAATTCTGCTAAAGTTTCAAACAAACAGCTAAAGGTTAGCCAGTTTCAGACCATGCAAACATTTTGATTGAGGCCAAGGAAACAATGTTTAAGTTATCACATCATTCAGCCAAGGTCAGGTCTCCCGGCTCATGCCAGTCAGTGAGAACTCGGTGTGCCACAGTAAACTGTGACCTGAAATACCTGGGGCTTCAAACTGGGTGGCTGATGTGCAGCTCCAAAATGCCATTGGATTATTTTTGAAAAGCCTAAAATCCAAACCTAAAACAAAGTTAGGTGTTAAAGATTTTTTGTTATTCTTGTCAGGGACTTGATTTTATCTCAGTTACTGAGTGGATGGTGAAAATCAGTCTCTATACGACAGAAACATGGGCTTAATGACATCAGCTGTAAAGGAGACATTTCAGAGGCGACAGATTGAAAGGAATTTTTTTTCTTTTCTTGGGAAAACATACACTAATGAACAGTGCCCAATAAGATCATGAACTTGTAAATAAACCAGGAAACCAAACAACTAGAATATACACTACGGATGCGTTTAGCTCCAACCTTGATTAAACACACCTAAACCAGCTAATCATTATCTTAGGACTACTTGAAAAATTGCAGGGAGTAGGGTTGGAACTAAAACTACAGGGCGGTACCCCTCTGAGAACAGGGTTGGACATCCCTGATCTTAACTAAGAGCTAAACAGTTTTATTCATAAACTATGGGCACAGAAGATAGCTTACTTGTTGGGATGCTGAAAGGATTCCCAATGGATGGCTGACTGGACACAGCCTGTCCAGAGGTTTTCAGTCTTGAGGCACTCGTTTCCTCATCTTTTGGACTGGGAATCATAACAGGAGACTTCTCTTTTGATGACAAAGGGCTCCCAAAAATCTTCTGCACAGAGTCTGAGCCAAAGACGAACTTGGGAGGAGAGACCAGAGAGAACATGGGAGACTTGGTGACCTGAGCACCAAGCTCTGCCACAGGCGACCCATCTAGTTTAGGACTGCTTTCAACCTCAGGAAGTGCAGTACGTTCTTTTGTGGTTTCCTCAAGTACAGCAACAGCAGCCTTACCACAAAGTGGCTCTTGGCTGAAGGCAGGTACTCTTGCAGAAGGCAGGGTGAGAAGAGTGTCTTTTTCCTGGGCAGTCTTCGCCTCTTCGAAGACTTCTTTGAAAGTACTTGCCGTTTCCTCCAGTTTAAACCGTACAGCCAACTGTTCAACCTTGCCCTGCCCTTCAGCAAAATCAAAGGCACTCCAGATCCATGCTTTCTCGGATCCTTTCATGGGCTCAAGATTCATATTTGAAGCAATCCAATGGTTTGCACACAGTTTCAGGACCTGGTCCCGCCTCATCACAAGTCTAACACGCTTTGTTTCGTAGTTTTGTAGTATTTTAAGGTCTCCTATACCTCGTTCCTTCCACTGACTAAGTTCTTTATCATAGCGGTATAGTTTGGCCCTGTGACTGAAAATGACTTGCTCGTTCTCCTCTCCTGTTGAGACCTCGACAAGATCAGGCAATGGCACAACAGGCTCAAAGTACTGACCATCTCGCTCTTCCTCTTGCGATGCTTCTTGTTCATCATCTGTGCCAACAGAAGCCTGGCTCTGGTTTAGCTTAGATGGAGACTTGGAGGGACTGAGAATAGGCTGAAAACTGAAACTAAAGCCTGTGGACGATTCACCAAAACGGAACAAACTTTTTGCTACTGGATCAGGTTGCGAAGAGGTATTGCACACAGAAGAATTAGCATAGTTCTCGAGCGCTTCTTCTTGCAAATTGTAATTATCCAATTCTAAAGCAGTTGTGGTGCTTTCAGAGTCGAGCTTGACTATGACTGAAGAGGTACTGATACCTGCAATGCTACTTTCATCATCCTTGCTTTGGTAAGTCAAGAATGATTTCAGGTCTTTAAGACCAGATTTCATTTCTTCAGCTTTCTGTATAAGTTGGGCGGTTCTGCCAGTATTCACAAGCTTGTGAGGGGTCTGTAAAGGAATATCCAATAGCAGGCGCTGACACTCCTCAAATTTTAGCTTGAACTCTTCTGCAAGCTCTGGTGTTTTGAATTTTGCCGCAAGCTGTTCTAATCGGGCATCTCCATCTGAAAAGTCATTGGCAATCCACATCCAGGCTCGGTCTGACCCAGAGAGGGGCTTCAAGTTCATTGTGGTTGTGATCCAATGATTAGCACATACCTTCAACACCTGCTCTCTCCTCATAAGAACTCGAAGTCGCCCATTCTTATTATTTTTGAGCAGTTTAAGGTTGCCAACTCCTCTTTCTTTCCATTGGCTTGTTTCTGTATCAAATCTGAAGAGTTTGACACGCTGCGAATACAAGCTTTTCTCATCTTCTTCCCCTGTAACAAGGTCAACCTTCTCAGGCATCTGAACAACTGGCTCAAACTGAATATCATCATTATCCTCTGTTTTGTACATTTCATCTTCTTGATCGACAGAGGTGTCTATCTTGGAGCTGGAATTAATTCCTGTAAACAGCTGCTGGCCAGCTCCTGCAAAGCCTTTGAAAGTGGGATCCTCCTGGCCAAACTGAAAACTACCTTGTGAGCACGTTGCCAAGTCTGCAAAACTAAAAGAGTCAGGCTTACCGGTAAGGAGGGGATTATTATCGTGACTACCAGTGTCTACGGGCTCATCTGAGGAACTTGGGATTGCCTCTTTTTCCTTCTCTCTGTGAAGTTCAGCAATATTTTTCAGGAGGTGAGATGCAGATCCATTTTCTGACTGTCCATCTGATGCGTTTGCCTCAGATTCTGCAATGCCAAACTTGAAACCACCAGCGGGCACTGGCATGGAAAACGAAAAATTGGAACTGCTTGACTTATCAGCCTGAGTTGTAGAGGACTCTACAAATTTGAAACCTTCTGAGGATGCTTTTTCCTTACTTGTACCAAACTGAAAAGCAGGACCTGGATTGAAATTGGCTGTAAATCCTGTTGCAGCAGGTTGCTTGCTAGAACTACCAAAACTGAATGAAAAAGAGGAACTTGATGGTGCAGTAGAGGTCTTTCCTTTCATATTTGGGTTTGCTGCCTGACATGAGACACATTGCCTAGCTGCACCTTCATTTCTTACCAGGCAAGTGTCACAATCCCACTGTCCCTCTTTTTTACCAAACATGGCAGCTAACTCAGTGCTGCAGGGGGCTTTGCAAGAAACACATTCAGTTGCTGAAGCATCATTCCTCACTAAGCAGGAGTCACAGTCCCATTGACCCTCTTTCTTGGCAAATTGAGAGCCAAAACCAGAGCCAAAAGGGAGTGCTGGAATTGCTGACACTTTCGCATGTTGTGGTGCTTTAGCCTGAATAGTTTTCTTATCAGCCTGAGCTACAAGGTCAACAGATGTTACTGCAGTATCATTTGATCCAAATTGAAAAGAAACTGGTATT
Organism: Abramis brama; assembly: GCF_963993115.1. Classification (NCBI taxonomy): domain Eukaryota; kingdom Metazoa; phylum Chordata; class Actinopteri; order Cypriniformes; family Leuciscidae; genus Abramis; species Abramis brama. Next base: position 917,503 of record NC_139970.1, on the reverse strand, counting down.
TGAGACCCAAATGCTAAGCCCATTGAGCTGACATCAGTGTCTCCAGTAAGTCCAAAAGAAAAAGATTTGGCAGGAGGAGCCACAGGCGCAGAGCCTTTGAGTTCCTCTACAGGTTTGTTCTTTGCTGTAGAAGGAGCTGCACTGTTGCAGGCAACACACACTGCAGAAGTGGGAGCGTTTCTTACACAGCACACATCGCAGTCCCATTCACCCTGCTTCTTGGAAAACAGTGTTTTAAGATCCATTTCTTTGGATGAAACCTGAGGCTTTGGAGTTTCACATTTCTTTTTCAACTGTTGGCCATGTGGGGACTCTACAGGTTTTACATTTGCTGTAGAAGGAGCTGCACTGTTGCAGGCAACACACACTGCAGAAGTGGGAGCGTTTCTTACACAGCACACATTGCAGTCCCATTCACCCTGCTTCTTGGAAAACAGTGTTTTAAGATCCATTTCTTTGGATGAAACCTGAGACTTTGGAGTTTCACATCTCTTTTTCAACTGTTGGCCATGTGGGGACTCTACAGGTTTTTCCTTTGCTGTAGAAGGAGCTGCACTGTTGCAGGCAACACACACTGCAGAAGTGGGAGCGTTTCTTACACAGCACACATTGCAGTCCCATTCACCCTGCTTCTTGGAAAACAGTGTTTTAAGATCCATTTCTTTGGATGAAACCTGAGGCTTCGGAGTTTCACATTTATTTTCCAACTGTTGGCCATGTGGGGACTCTAGAATGAATTTTTGAGCCTCCTCAAATTTGAATTTAAACAGTGCGGCCTCATCCGCAGTTTTAAAACGAATGGCCAACTGCTCAGTCTTGGGCATTTCATCTGCATAGTCCATAGCATACCACACCCAGGACTTGTCAGATCCAGCATTTGGTTTGAGGACCATATCTGCAGTGATATAGTGATTAGCACAGATTTTGAGAACCTGTTCCCTCCTCATCAACAGACGAACTTTCCCGGACGTTCTGTGTTTCAGAATTTTGAAACTTCCAATGCCCCTCTCTTTCCATTCTTTAGTCTCAGGGTCAAACCGGAAGAGCTTTGCTCTCTTGCAGAACATCTCCTCTTCCTCCTCCTCACCAGTTTTCACATCTACCTTATCAGGAAGAGGCACAATGGGCTCAAAATGAGGTCCATCCTCTTCCTCTTCCACATGGGTGCTATCATTGTCACTTTCCCCGCTTTTCTCTTCCCGAGCCTCTGGATTTCCTAATACTGGTTTGGTTCCACTTGCAAAGCTAAATCTTTGGTCAGTGTTGCCAAAAATATTCATTTTGCTCTGAGCAGCATCGGTGAATGAAAACCCTGTTGCACTTTTACTCCCAAAAGTAAAGACTCCACTCTGGCTAGGCGGATGCTCTTGGGTCTGATGTTTCGGTTCTGATGGTCCGTCCGCTTTGGGAGGAATATCTGACGTCAGAAGTCCCAAGAGGCTTTCACTATTTTTCATCTGAGCAGAGGAAAAGGTGAAATCACCATCATTGGACTTGAAATTGGAGTTGAACTTGAATGCAGTTGTTGCCGATGTTGATGGGGCAATGGCAACCCCACCAAAGTTTGGAACCTTAGGAGGTTCACCTGTGAACTGAGACCCAAGACTCATCTTGGGGTCAACAGTCTTGTTTTCACTGCTCTTGGATGGCTGCATGGATGTATCGACACATGGCTTAGTGAAATATCCAGGCTCTGGCAATGTTGGATTGACTGTAGGTTGAGGAAAATTGTGACCATAATACTCTTCACTGTATGGAGAGAGTAAGGATGTAGCTGGCGACTCAAACCGGATGGGAGCACCAAAGACCTGCTCTTGAGGATATATGCATGCAGGAGTTGACTGAAGAGGTGGTGTGTGTGTTGATTGTTGGTAGGCATACATATGCTGCTGTGGAGGAAGACGATTCATCCCGTATACTGGGCCCTGCAGAGGTAAACAAACAATACTTTGATATTGATTCTCTGTGTTTTTTCTTGGTAAATAAAAAAGGTACAATATATTGCATTTACATGAAAATCACTCCACTACCTTTGTTGGTGTAACATTTGCAGCAGGGCGTAGAAGATACTGCGAATTATATGCTGGAGACTGGTTGTAGTACGCAGAGGGACCTGTAGTGGCAACTGAGAAAAAAAGGAATGGATTTTAATTATGTCTTAAATATTGTATACATTTTTTTGGTGATGCCCCCATTTAGAAGTAGAACTTTTTTTTTGCAGTAAACCAGAGGATCTACCATGCGCATAGTAAATCGATCACCAACAATCTTTCTGGGTGGAAATTAATGTAAACAGATATTAGATACCAGTTGTGTCTAAAGGGAATATAAAAAGGTGGGCCAAAATAATGTAATATGAATTAACGAGAATGAACCTCACTGGTTCTTCAGGAAGCTCAAACATGCTGAGTAACACGAGAATGAACCTCATTGTTCCTCGCACGTCAAGGGAACATGCTTGAGCTTCCATTTACCACAACTGATGTGAGAGTTGATGAATACTTATGTGAGAATAAAAGCCTAAATTAAATCTCTTCATCATAAAAAGTGATCAAGTCTCTTCATATAATTTGGACTAAACCACACAATTCATATGGATTAGTTTTACAATCTCTGTATGAACTTTTTATAGCATCACAGTGGTAGTTGCATAGCTGTCAATTGAGGGATAGAAAGCTCTCAGATTTCATTTAAAACATCTTTAATCTTACATTATCCATGAAAACCAAAGATGAGGGGATGAGGATTGTAAACTTCAAGCTCAAATGGCACATAAAAGCACCAAAAATTTGAAATTTTAAAATTAAAATTTGAGTCTTCTGTATTCAGTTGGTTGCTTTGTGGAAAACAATTTGAAGTCGTTTTCACTCAAATTCTTATCCTCCCTCTTCAAATCTGGTGTGCCAGCAAGAACATTTGTTTGGTTGAATAAGCACATTGAAAAAAAACTGCACAAACCTCATTGGTTCCCATATCTATTGCTGTGAGATTATTGGTATATTTGAACAAGATTTGAGATGTGTTGGGGGGGCACACATTGAGAACCACTGGTATACACAAATTTCAAAGACGGCAGATTTGGGGAATAAAGCAACTCATTGAACTGACCAGTAAGAGGAGCTCCATGGAATGCCTGTGCTCCAGGAAATCCATCCTGAAGTCCTTCTGCAGGATAACTATCTCTGTACGTCCTATATGAGGATGCTGTCGCTTCAGGGGAATTAAGGCGCAGGTCATGAACCTCATTCTGTGTGAGACGGAAAACAAAGCATGATATTACAAACCCTAAAATCTGAAACTTGTCTGTACCAATTTCACAAAGAGCTGCTGACCAGTTTCACATGGTTGAATTTAAAACCACTAGAAAAATCATCAAAAACGAATTTCTAAAACAACACTTGCTTACAGCATTTATTAGACAGGACCGCATAGATGACACAGGAAACAATGGGGAGCACAGAGAAGAGAACAGGAAAGACAAACGACCTCGAGTCGGGTCTCAAAGTTGGGTCGTCTGAGGCACAGCTACACTATATATACCAGAGTGCCACTTACTTAATACTCAGCAATATTATTTATCCGACTGCACTGACACTATTGGATGAGAGCTGAACTCAGCTGGACGATGACATCACTGCTTTCTGCAGAGATGCTTTATAGATGAATTGAACTCATTTCATAATTGATGCACTTTCAGTTATTAAACTGAATCAACACTGAACTGATTTCATCTCAATAATGAATGTGTACTTAATTCTTCTTAGAGCTGCTTTACAGTAGAATTTAATTCTGTTTGCATCTTTGATCATTATTTTTCTGTTTAGCACTTTAAAGCAGCTTTGAAACGGTGTAAAGTGCTATAAAATAAAGGTGACTTGACTTTGATTCTCATTCTGACTTTGCAGATACACAGAGCACCAGTAATGTTCACAGTATAGAAGGTAAATTCCCATTTGTCAGTGGTAAAGCAAAAGCGAACACAGACTGATTCTGCTACAAGCGGTGGAGGTGCGACTGACCTTCAAGGACTCGACCTGCTGGCACAGCATCTGCAAGAGGGACTTTTGGTCCTCGGCCCAGTGTGGAGTTGTTTTGGGCGAGAACTGGAGAAGGAAACAACAGTCAGGAACCGTAACACCATGTAAACAGCAAGCAAAGCTTCTGCAGAAGCACCAGTGCCATGACATACCATAGATCTTTTAGAAGGAGACGTGGCACTTTTGGATGGAGACGGAGTGGAGAACTTCACATGTGGCTCAGTGGGCTGACCGGGGCTGGACGTCAGCGGATAGTCCACCTGATCTTCATCCCGCTCGTCATCTTCTGAAAGCTGCTGGTTGACCTCGTTCAGCAAATCCATCACATCCTCCATAGATATAGGCAACTTAAAACACGAAGAGACCGAATTAAAGGACTAGTTCATTCAAAACTCAAGCTTTCCAGCAATCCTGAAGACCTTGATTTACTTCTTCAGGTGTGTTTGTTTAATGCTAGAGCTGAACTCAGCAGGACAGTGGCCCTCCAGCATCAGATTTGAGGAACCCTGGAGTAAAGTGAGCAGCACGAACATCAGAGGTGTTTAACATACCTTGTCTATGTCCTCTGGACTGGCCTGATAAATCTTTGTGAGGTATTTCCTGAACTGCAGGAGGAAGTTGATGCTCCTGTCCTGCGTCTCCTCCATCCCGTTTCCCGCCTCCTCCGACAGCCTCTGATAGATCTGACAACACGCATCCACAAACTCATCAGGTCAGGGTCATTCACACACCGATATTAATCACTTCACTTCTGAAGCTGAGCCAGTGTGACTGTCGTCCAGAGAAAGCACTGTTACCTTAGCAAGATGCCAGTAAGACGAGATGCTGTTGAGCTTCTCCAACTTTGCGATGGCCACGTCAGTGTTGCCCTCGATGTCAAGCAGTGTGGCAGAGCTTATGGCGGCCTCTTCCTCATATACTCGCACTTGAGAAGGCTGAAGACAAAGAGACCATTAGAGACAAAACCACCATATGAAACAGAAGCAGGAAGAGAGTACATACCTGTATGTCTCTACTTTGAAAGTGCATGAACATTGGCTCCAGAGGTTCAGGAATGCTGCGTTTGTTTCGGATTTTCTCAAGCAAGGGAAGCACAACTTTCCAGTAGTGCACACTGCGGCCTGCATAGTCCTTCTGGTCATAGTAAGAGTTCACCCGTTCCCCCTGTCAAACACACACGCCAATGTCAGGACACACCCGCTCAGTCTATACTAGTACTCTCACACACAAAAAAATAAATACTATGGAAGTCAATGGGGTACATCAACTGTTTCAGGCCTCCAGACTAACTTTTTTTGCTAGGAGCGCTATAGCCCCTAACTGAACATTTTTAGGAGCACAAGCAGAAAATCTGGGGGCACACCTTAAATCAACATGCACAACACAGTTATTCACATTTCCCCTCATTTCGACTATTACCAAGGCATTTGTCAGTAATACAGACCTAACGTACAGAAAATACAATGTGCAGTTTTATTTTAAGTTCACAGTGCTCCAGTCCAGACTAACATTTGAGGGAAGCAGCACCAGAGCCACTGAGTTCTACAGAAAGTATTTTGTAGTACTGTGGGGCTGACAATAAAGCACTGAGTTTAATTTGGGATAGCTAAAATTAACTTGAATTATCATTCATAATGTCCTTATATTAATTCAAAAGCAAAACGAGTGAAAAAATAAATATTAGGGAGTGAAACAGCTAATAAGCCAATAAGCGCTCCTCTGCAGCCACCTACTGGTTATAATGGTAATTTTATCCTTTTTTTATTTTTAAATTGTGAGATTCTCAAGCTGCGTCGAGATGCTGTGGGAACGCCACTGCTTGAACTGCTTCTTATGCATGCATGCATGTATATATATATGTGTGTGTGTGTGTGTGTGTGTGTGTGTGTGTGTGTGTAGCTAAATTAGACATCAATTGCCCAGCCGAGAAACAGGAAGTTTAAAAAAAAAAAAAAGTGCTGGATGAACGCTTACCATCTAGATCACAGCCTCCTTGTTAGGGACTGGCGTTGTATCCACTGATCTATATAGAATGACTGGATAGCTCATGACGTTCTAAACTACCATCAGGCAGTGAAGCCACCGGAAGTGTTCGAGCGGCCATCTTACGATTCCCTACCAGCAGAGGGCTCATACGGCCGTTATACAGAGATTGGTAGCTCCGACAGCACTTTAAAGATGACCCACTGTGCAGCATATAAGTGTAAAACGACGTTCACAAAAGGATGTAGAAAAACTGCCCACAGGTTTTAATTCAAGCCATAAAATTAGTAATTTATATGCACAATTGTCGCGTGTTGTTTTCTCCGAGGCAAGAGTAATGCTGCTGCTTCTTCAAAAAACAACGATAAAACAGTCAACAGTAGCCTATAAGAAACCTCAGAGCAGCAATAATCACAATTAAGTGTCCAATAGCGACACCATTTGAACGCTTCAAAAGAGCTTCGTGCAGAGTCCGTTTACCGTTAACCTATACAATTTGTATTATGCATTTCCTGAACATGTACTTGCTAACTAATCAAACACTTTATTTGAACAAACTACTGATCTATAAAACACAATCGGTCTTCCGACCTTTAACTATCGTGTCAATTGATTTTGATAAGCGCGAGGGAGAGAGAGCAATACAGCGCTCGTGTTGTCTGAAGACGGTGAGAGTGCGCGCGCGCAGCCGAGGTTCTCTCTCTCTCTCTGCTCGTTCTTATATGCGCCCTGTCCACTGATCTAAATAATTCATTGTTACGACGACTTATTTGTTCCCTCGTTTTAATAAATCGTGGACTCGTTGAACTAATTCCCTCCCTCACTTTGATTTATCGAATTACAACGTGGCCACAATATAGTAAAACGAGGGAACAAATTAGTAAAACGTGCTGAGGTATTATCAATTCGTGGCCACGAAACAATATTCACCTGAATATTCACCAATTCACAAAAATATAGGTCTTTAGCATTCACTATTTAATTAATAGTATCAAACTGTTGTCCTTACCTGTGAAGATAGCTCTTCAGTGAAGGCCGACTAGTGTTCTCATACAGCTTTTTATTTCTTTTGCAAAGAAATTGCCGTTTTTTAAAGGATAATTCTGGTATTTAACACTTTGAGTCTATTTTGAAGTTTGTTTTGGATGAACAAGAGTGGTGGACAAAGAAATTTTGACAATGGTTCCTGTCTCGACTTTTTTAGAATTGCCCATGACCGCTTTAGAATGGGAGTCTATGGCCATGCACAAACATGTCCTTAAAACAACCCTTAACGTTCGTTTTCAAAACTGTGCAACTCACCGAGTGGTTAGTGGTGTTCGTTGATGTTCCAAAACAAATATATCGGCGCAATGTATGATTTCAATCCGTTTATTTTTCTATAGTGGAACTATTTTTTCAGATACCTCACAACCGCGTATAAACTTCCGCTCTTCCGCAACTTCCGTTGCTCTGCTCACGCTAGCCTTCTGAGAGACAGAGAACCGAGCGAAAAGACCTAAAAGACTACAACCAAAAGTAAACAGCCCCCTTTCCGTTTCCGGTAGCGCAGTAATATCAACGAGCAATGAGTCCTCCAACGGAAATCAATGGGATTTTACAAAATGCCAAATAAAACACGACAGAAACTGTATTTCGCTACGCTACTTGTTTTGGAACATCAACGAACACCACTAACCACTCGGTGAGTTGCACAGTTTTGAAAACGAAGGTTAAGGGTTGTTTTAAGGACATGTTTGTGCATGGCCATAGACTCCCATTCTAAAGCGGTCATGGGCAATTCTAAAATAGTCAAAAAGTCGAGACAGGAACCATTGTCAAAATTGTTCATCCAAAACAAACTACAAAAATAGACTCAAAGTGTTAAATACCGGAATTATCCTTTAATAAGCAAGAAAAAATTCCGACTTTAAACAAATACCCTTTTAAATGCTTAGGATGTTTGCGTTGTAAGAATGTACAGGGAGACTTTAGATTTAAAAATGGTGTCTTGTTAGGCAATGTTTTCTCAGTCAAATCATAAAATTTCCTATTGATTCAATAGAATGCGTGAGCTCACTAGGGAATACCAATATGGCGGCGCGGTGGCTTCACTGTTTATGACGTCATGAGCTATCCAGATATTCTATATAGATCAGTGGTTTTATCCCAATCTCCACACAGAGATGTCGAAATCGTGGAAGAAATCAGTCTCATGTCGTGTTTTCACCCCTCAAACATCCAATTATAGTAACATCTCAGGGTTGAAACAACATGGTTATGTGACGATGCCTCAGGCTGAAGAGACGCTTGCGAGCGATCTCTCTCCTGAGTCTGAATCGTCACTTAAGTCCCCAACATTACCCACCAAGCCTCTTCGGCGCTGGTGGGTAAAGCGTATTCGGCAGAAGGTCAGGCTGCAGCATGCTTGCATACAATGTCTATATTGCAAGCATATTAGGCTGCCTGCTAAGGGACCTGGATGAAAGTGAGGAAGTAAGCGCGAATTGCGTCGCACTACAGATGTGTCTCTTCAGGCAGCCAAGGAGAGGCCACGGAAAGACATCTGTAGTTAAATCTATCAGATATGAAAGACAAAGTTAGATCTGTCCTTATGGACACTCCGCTCTCGCCTTCTGGCCTCTTCGGCGACTCAGTCAATATGGTCGTCGAGAGGTTTCAGGAGGAAAATAAACAAGCAGCGGCATTTCAAAAGTTTCTTCCTCGTTGATCTATGGTCCCTGAGACTGCTGGGCGGGAGCAGTCTAGGCCGTCTACAAGCTCCTCACAGCACAGAGTGCAGCAAAAATAAAGCGTCGCCATCCGGGCTCCTCCACATTCAGGGGGGTCTGGGTGGCGGTCGCAGTCGAAACATCTAAAGATAGAGATAATAACAGTCCTCAGATATTGTCTAAGAAGGCTTCGACTAAGAAGTAGTCCTGATGACGAGGCCGCCAGACTTCTGAGGGCAGTCCCCTCTGGGGAGAAACTTTCTCAACCTCATTATACGGTGCCGTTTCTCCTTTGTGCCCTCTAGGGGGCGACCCTCTGAGGAGGGCCACACTGGTGCCAGTTCAGTTGTTCCCTGCTGGTTCACCGCTTCAGGGCGCCGAGGTGTCTGCATTTCCCAACGATCCTCCGAGGAGGGTCGTAGAACAGAACTCGAGAGACTGGTCCCCCTAGTAGATTTTCTGGCAGCGTGGAAGCTACTGCCAAATATATCTCATTGGGTCCTGCTCAATATAGAAAAGGGATACAGTATTCAGTTCGGTTCTCGTCCGCCCAGATTGGACCCCGAGCAGGCTCTGGTTATGGAGCAAGAAGTTCAGACTCTTCTATGAAAGGAGACTATAGAAAGGGTTCTTCCTCCCAGCAGGGAGTGTCAGGGTTTTACAGCCGTTACTTCATTGTTCCAAAGAAGGATGGAGGGTTGCGTCCTATTCTAGACCTGTGTCAACTAAAGAGCAGGGTTCAGAAACTCAAGTTCAAGTTCCGTAGAAACATATCTACGGGGCGCGGTGGAAAACTGGTGAAATTACGGCGTTGGACAGCGGAGTCAGAAGAGACTTGTGTTTATATAATTCCATTTGACATATTTGAAAGTCTACAAGGTATCGTTTTTGTTGTATTTTGTAAGATGAGTGGAGGGCTATATTAACGGAAGAATGCCAGGTGGCATCGAGGGTGAGTTGACAGATGCAAATGTTAATTTCTCTGGGATGGGCATCCATAATGTTCGCGTGGGATGCAGTAGTGGGTGGGGGGTGGGTTGGGAGGGAGGTTTTGCTCTAATTTACAAGGTTCGTAATGTTCTATTTCATGGGAAGGTTACATTTTTTTAATTTAAGCTGGAAGGTTTCATGCACTTTTTTATTTATTTAAGTGGGTCAGGCAAAACATGTTTTGTTTCATTTAATGAGTAATGGGGTGAACACTCGCGGTGGCGGGACACTGAAATTAAGTTGGAATGTGCGAGGAATTAATAGTCCAGTTAAGAGAGGAAAGGTTTATGCGCATCTTAAGAAATTGGGTGCAGAGATAGTTTTTCTACAAGAAACGCATATTAAAAGTACAGCGAAGTTTAGCGTTAAGGCTCCATGGATGTCTCAGGTCTACCAGTCAAATTTTTCTACTAAAACTAGAGTAGCAATTATCATTAAGAAATCTGTCCCCTTTATACATAAACAATTAAGGATGTGAATGGCAGGTACTTGGTCGTGTGTGGGGAAATAAATTCATTAACCATCACTTTAGTGAATGTTTATGGTCCCAACTTCGACGACCCTTCATTTTTTGAAAAAGTCTTTAAGATCATACCAGACTTTACGCATTCACGAGTCATCATAGCAGGTGATTACAATTGCGTGTTAAATGCTAGGTTAGACACGCATCCCCGTCGAACCATAACAAGTAAATCGGCTGGTGTATTAAGCAATTACATGCAAAAGTTAAATTTAATAGATAGCTGGAGAGCTTTGCATCCCACGGACCATGACTTTTCATTTTACTCTTCAGTCCATAAAACATACTCAAGAATTGACTTTTTCCTAATAGATTCAAGTTTGTTGCAAAGTGTAGTTTCAACACAATATCATAATAGATTATTATCAGACCATGCCCCTGTTTCTCTTAATTTAAAAATACAATTTAGTAGAGGAAATTATGCCTGGAAATTTGATATGTTATTAAATGTCAAATTTTGTAAATATATTTCAAACAAGTTTACATTATTTTTTAGAAAACAACGATAAAGGAGATGTATCTGATTCTGTCCTATGGGAGGCAATGAAGGCAGTTATTAGAGGTGATATTATAGCATATCAATCTGCAAAGAATAGAGAGAATAGGGCCAAATTGAATGATATTGACACACAAATAACACATTTAGAGATGGAATACAGATCAACCAGTTGCGAGACTATTCTTAAGAAAATAGTTGCACTGCGAAGTGAATGTAACTTTTCTTTCTAAGAATATTTCAAGACAACTCATGTACAGGGTTTTTCCTACATTGAAATTTTTTTGGCGGCCGCCAAAACGATTTTTTGTCCCGCCAAAGCCTTATTTGATCTGTAATTGGGTTTTGTGAGTGAAGCGGAGTGACGGAGAGAACGATCACAGCGCCCCACCCCCGCGCGCGCACTCTCCGTCTTCAGTTCTGTCTTTGCTCTCTCCCTCGCATCAAAATCAACTGATCCTAAAGGTCGGAAGACCGAATCCATGTTTCACGTGGTGCACTCGGAGAATATTTTTGCTGAATTAGCGCTGTGTGTGAATTGCAGTCAAAAAAAAGTTGCCTTATCTTCTCTTACAACTTATGTGACAGGCATTCCGCACATGCAGCTGACATAACTTTAAATAAACGCAAAAATAAATAAATAAATCTATCCAGTTTGAAGTGGTTTAGGGGTGTGCGATATGACGATTTTTGATCGTGGACGATTAAAATGTCTACACTGCTTTTGAAAAAATATCGTAGAATCGAGCATTATATCTGTTCTGGCGCCTCTGTCCCAACATACTGAACAACGCGACGTATATTCACATAAAATGTTAACAACGGAACGGGACACTGCAGTTCATAATTTGCATGTGCTTTAATGCCTTGTCGGTTAAACATTTAATTCGCGTGCTGATGCGCTGTTCTAACGTGTGCGTTTCTCATTGAAGCTCACATGCACTAAAGCCTGTCTACCAGCGCCTGGATACTGGACTAAGTTATCTTTCGAGTCTTATTGTGCTTATACTACACACAAGGTTTACATAAAGTCGGTTATGTCTAAAGTGAAAGCAAACTTGAGAAAATTGAGAGAAAATCTGCTTGTCAAATGCGTGTATATTAGACGCGTCGCGCGCAACTCTTAAAGAGACAGTAGTTATAGTAAACACGCTGCCGCTTGTCCTTAAAGGGATAGTTCACCCAAAAATTAAAATTATCTCATCATTTACGCACTCTAATGTTGTTCCAATCCTCTATTAATTTCCTTCTAATATTTTCTAATATTTTTCTAATATTAATATTTTGAAAAATGTGGCTATCCAAAAAGTAGCTAGTCCCCATTGACTTCGATACCATCCTACAGGAGAATATACTATGGAAGTCACTGGGGTACATCAACTGTTTGGTCACCCACAATCTTCCAAATAACTTTTATTTTCAACAGAAGAAAGAAACTTATTCGAGTTTAAAACAACTTGAGAGAGTAAATTATGATAATTTGAATTTTTAGGAGAACTATCCCTTTAATGTTAATAAGACAACAAAATGCAAAGAGAAAATCACTCAATGCTCTTGACTGATAACTTTAATAGTAGCTTTAATAAGTATCAATGTTTAATTTATACAGTGAAGTCTATGTTTTGTTTTATTTTCATATTTGTTCATTTAATTACTTTCTTCAATGCTACTGTTAAATACACCTATAGCTGAAAACAAAGCACTGTTTATTTAATTTGTATATTAAGTTGTGTATGTGTAATGTGTATCTTTGATCTTAATATTTAATAACAAAGAAAATAATGACAAATATTTTTATCTTTGCCCCTGTCTGCCTTTTTTTATTTTTATATTTTGTTACCTAAGGCTTTGTTTTTAAAATATGGACATTAGTTTGGCTGTAATGCTAAGTCACAAAATAGTAAAACCAACATAAAAAGAATCGTGATAAAATCGTGAATCGTGATTTTCCTGAAAAAAATCTTTATATGATATTTTTGCCATATCGCCCACCATCTTTCAAAACAATGAAAGCCAGTCGTGGAAAAATCACAGCTTTTTTTGCAAAGAGGGCAAGAAAGGATGACAGTGAGAGTGACAGGTAATATCTGTGTCTGATAATTGCATAGTCTATATATAATTTGGAAGAGGTTTAAAATTGAATAATTATCAGCCACAGTCTGGAAGAAAATGATGGCCCCCCAAAAAAATAAAATAAAAAGAATGAACAACCAAATATTAACAACGAGGAACAAAAGAAACAAACATCAAGGTATAGATATAAAATAAGTTGTAATCGCTTTCTTTTACTATCTAGCCTGACAGTGATAGTTTTTTCATGAATAAATAGGATAAGAAAAAAAATCACAAACTGTTTCTTTGTATTTATTTTAAATTTAACATGTATTGTCAATATTGGGCTTGCGGATCATGTGGGTACTAGGGTACTCTTTGCTGTGTGTGGATGACCATGTCGGTGAGCCACCACCGAAGACCAATTTTGACCCAGGAAAAACCCTGATGTATATCAGACAAAGGCAGTTTGAAATAGGTGATAAACCCCAAAAACTACTTGCACGACAATTAAAGCATTCTCAGGCAACTCGTGCAATACATAAAATAAAATCTGATAATGGGAAGATAATTGTTGATCCTTTGGAAATTAATCGTTGCTTCGCTGATTTCTATAGAGAAGTTTATGAATCAAAATGTGATACGAGCCTGGAAGCAATAGAAGAATTTTTTTCTGATTTGGACCTTCCCATTCTTAGCACTGAAGCAAAACAATTTTTAGACAAAGATCACGCTGGAAGAAATAAATGAAGTAATATCTCAGTTACCTAATAATAAATCTGCAGGACCTGATGGCTTTAGTGCTGAATTCTTTAAAAAAATTAGGAATAATCTTGTACCTTTAATCCAAAGATTGATTAAAAATGCAACAACATTGTAAATTTCCACCAACAATGTACAGAGCGAGCATAGTATTAATTCCAAAACCAGGACGGGATAAATTGCAGATGTCTTCCTATCGACCGATTTCCCTTATTCCCATTGAATCTAAGATTACAAGCAAAATTATTGCAAATAGGTTGAAGAGTACATTTGTTCAATAATTCATCAAGACCAGACTGGTTTTATGCCCAATAGGCATATACATTTCAATTTGAGACGGCTGTTTAGCATAATTTATAACAAGAAAAACTTAAAGACATGTGTAATTTCACTAGACGCTCAACGAGCATTTGACCAATTAGAGTGGAAATATATGATTGCTGTTTAAAAGAAATTTGGATTCGGTTCAGAATTTGTTAAATGGATTGAAACTATTTATGCGCATCCAGTAGCTTCTGTTATTACTAACCAAGACATTTCAAACTCATTTCAGTTATCTCGTGGCACACGACAGGGATGCCCCCTATCTCCTTTTTTGTTTGCCATATCGATGGAACCTTTGGCAGCAAGGATCAGGCAACATCTTAACATAGCACCTATAATGATCGAGGGCAGACCCCAACATCTTTCTCTGTATGCGGACGATGTTCTACTGTACATTTCTAAACCTGAAATGTCTATTCCACCATTACTTGAGCTTATTGAAAAATTTGGCCGTTTCTCTGTATTCACGATAAATTGGGAAAAAAGTGAATTAATGCCAGTCTCTGACGATCTAGATACAATTTTTTTAGCCAGCACCAAATTTAAAATTGCAAACAACCTTTAAATATTTGGGTCTGATGATCACTAAAAATCCTGAAATGTTATTAAAATTGAATTGGAAAAAGAAAATTGATCAGCTTAAAGATAATGTCATTTTTTGGAAGACTCTCCCCATGTCCATGGTAGGCAGGATAAATGCTATAAAAATGGTTGTACTTCCAAGATTTTTGTATGTATTTCAATGTATTCCTTTCTTTATCCCCCTTTATCATTTTAAACAGTTAGAATCTATTATAACCAGCTTCATTTGGGCCAACAAGACAGCCAGGATCAACAAGAAACATCTAAACAAACTTAAGGATCAAGGAGGGTTTGGGCTTCCCAATTTTAAATATTATTATTGGGCAGCTAATTTAAATACTTTAGCATGGTGGAGAAAATCTGGGTTGGCGGAGTTAGGTGACAAGCCAGAATGGTTAGCAATTGAAGAAGCCTGTTGTAATAATAATAAGACTTCATTACCAGCTCTGCTTAATAGTCCCATTAAAATTGATGTCAAGAGTATCAACGGAAGCATAGTTATTTCTAATCTAATCAAGGTGTGGAAACAAATTAAAGTATATTTGAAAATTCCAGATATATATCTGGACACTCCTATTTGTAATAATCATGCTTTTCCTCCGGGGTTACACGATAAGCTGTTTTTTTCAATGGAAACACATGGGTATAGTAACAATTCAAGATCTTTATAGGGAAGGTACATTCAGCTCTTTTGAACAGCTAAAACAAAACTATGCTATTGTTTCTGCACATTTTTTCCGTTACTTGCAAGTTAGAGATTTTATTAGAAAGCACATTCCAAACTTTGAAATTTTGAATTTGAATCGCACTTTAGAGAGAATTGTTAATGTTAACCCTGGTATGAGTGGTAGTGTGTCAAACTTTTACAAATTACTGCTAGAAAATGTGGACAATACCACAGAGAAAATAAAACAAGACTGGGAGGAGGAAATTGGTCTAAACATTCACGAAAACATGTGGGATGAGTGCTTGAGAAGCATACATGCATGTTCTTTGAATGCTAGACACAATCTGATTCAGTTCAAGATAATTCATAGGCTTCATTATTCTAAGT
Source organism: Abramis brama (assembly GCF_963993115.1). Taxonomy (NCBI): domain Eukaryota; kingdom Metazoa; phylum Chordata; class Actinopteri; order Cypriniformes; family Leuciscidae; genus Abramis; species Abramis brama. The sequence continues at coordinate 901,992 of NC_139970.1, read as the reverse complement.
CAAAACTTCATAAAATTTATCCCACGATTTCTCCACTCTGTAATAAGTGTAAAATGTCAGAAGGCACACTGTTTCATTCTTTATGGTTATGTAGTAAAATTCAACCATTTTGGAAATGTATATTTAAATTTTCTTTCTGAAGCAAACTCTATTGATTTGGAGCCTGAGCCTTGCACTGGACTTTTAGGAGCAGAGAATGCTTCTTGCAATAAATATCAGACACAGGCCATTTCGCTGTGTATGATGCTTGCAAAAAGACTTATGGCGCTTTTCCACTACACAGTACCAGCTCGCCTCGGCTCGACTCGGCTCTGTTTGGTTTTCCACTGTGTAAAAGTTGTACCTGTACCTGCTTCCAGGTACTTTTTTTCGTACCACCTCCGGCGAGGTTTTAAGTGAGCTGAGGCGATACTAAAATGTGACGTGAAAACACGACAGATTGCTGATTGGTCAGAGAGAATCGTCACTATTCACTGCGTCATCATTGCACGCGCCAGACGGAGTATCCTGAATAAAAAAAACAGCAAAAACAAAAATAAAAACATCCAAAAACAGCATACACTCGATTTCCTCCATTTTCCTGTGTGTGTGGGTAGCAGGTGTGTCTCGCGCGTCTTGCGTAAAAGATTAACCCTCTGGGGTCTGGGCTGTTTTTGGGGCCCTTGAGATGTTCTGACATGCCCTGACATTTGTGCTTTTTTCAGTTGCTTATAAACATATTAATGGCAAAGGTGTAAATTCACTCTATAAAGCACAAACAGGGCTGCGATAATATGTGAGCCATGTGTATGTACATGTTTTCATTTTTGAGAGAATAATGTTTATGCATGGATATTGAAAAAACTAAAAACTAAAATTTCTGAAATAAGGCCACAAAACACATAGTAAATATGTGTCAATAAGACTTTTGACTAATGGATGTCCTCACCTAGAGTTTTTTCTTCAAAATTATGTGAAAATAGTCTTGCTTCATCGTTCACATAAAACCATACATTGATTTAAATTGATGTAAAACAGGTTTTGCTTGGAAAGCCAATATGTGAGGGGGGCGTGAACGAGGAGTGGTTTACACCTTAGAATACAATGTCCCACCCACTCTGCATAATGAGCCATTCACTCAGGTGTGAAACTGACTGAGCCACAATGCAAGGACAAAAGATATATTTAGAAGAAGACTTATATTGACCATTTAAGATTTTGCTTACATCTATCTTGTAAATATGTTTTGCTATTTTATTAAAAAGGTTACAATTACAACAATAATTACAATTTCAACAATATTTCAAGTGTACTCTTTCTTTGTAAAAAAAAAAGATTATAGGCCTACATTTTATCTATGTATTCATTAGTTTGAATTTAGTTAACATTGAAACAGCTAACATCTTAGTTGATGACTTTATTTTTGACAAAAATAGAATTTTATATATAGAAATTGCTAAACAAAAGCTTATTTGACGTGGCAGTATATTCTACAGTAAAAACTGTACCCAAATCTAGTCAACAAGATGTTGTCTTTCATATTTCCCCTGACTGTAACGTTGTTTTCATGAAATATTAGGGCATATTGTTAATTTGCAGTTTAATACGTTGCTTATACAAATAGCCTACATTTTATTTCAACATATTTCAGTCGATTTTTACTCATCTCAGTATAGCAATACAGTTTGCTAAAACATCATCATTCATTCACACACGCGATTTAAATTTAACTTCTGGCAAAGATGAAGTTGACGATAGGCTATTGACTCGCGATCTTCGCAGTAGGCTAGTGAACGCACCGGAGAAATGCACATTTATTAGGCTACATAGTTTTTTGTTTTGGATGGTTTTGTTTAGAACCAGCTTTCTGTAAATATATTTCACATTTTTTAGACATGTGAGGCGAGTAGGCTACGGTCTGGTTCATGATGATCTCCAGTTCAAGCACCTTATGTTGTGATTGCTAGCCTATATTTACTTTAAATCCAGGAAATTTGTTAATGAAAAAATTATTAATTAAGATACAATTGATACAAAACGAAATTCGTTTTAAAGAAAGGATTTGTACTTTCTGTTTTGAGGTCTCTGTGAAAGTTTGAAAGTCTTTTAGTGCTTTTTTTTAGAGCGCTCGCGTCCATAATGGAGAACTGTCACGTAATATTGTTTTTTGCCAGCTGTGGTAAACAGCGCGCATCTATGCCGTTCATTCATTCATAAACAGAAACCCGAGAAGGAAAAAAAACTTACTAGTATTCCTCAGCTCGTATTCCTCGTATTCCTCATTATTCCTCACAGCGCTGCGAGACGGTGTAAACAAGTAATGTTCTGAATAAACTTGTGTTTTGGTTTTCTCGAGCTGATATGGGTGCGTTCACAGAGGATTGCGCGGATTACCTCAGCCATTTGCGTTTGAATAGCGCGCGCTCTCCGTGGGCGTGTCACATTACATTTGAATTAGTTCTAATGAGGTCGACTGGAATCGCTCTTTTAATACAGATTTCACAAGATGAGAATATTTGTTTTTTATATAAATTACTTCATTTAAAAGAAGAGAATTCAAGCTTCATGCCTGTGTGTCTGTATGCCTGTTTGACTGAGTATTCACTGAGTTATTGCTCATTTTCGGACGCGTTTCAGAATGGACTACACTGGCAGAGAGAAGGCAGAACTCGCCTCGTATTTATTTTTCTTTATTTGGCAAAAAGCACAACACTTGTTTTTATTGTGAGTATACACAAAAATAATACACATTTAACAGAATCGATTGATGTATGAAACTCCTATGGAAAATCAAAGTCAACAGAGTATTTATGAGTTTCTTTTACACTGATAAAAAAAAAAGCGAGCTGGTATCGCCGGCGATACCGTCGACCTCTGGGGGTTAAAGTCACGGCAGTTTCCTGCGGCGTCGCTATGACGACCAGGTACTATTGTGGAGGTACTATCTGCAATGGAAAACGGAGCGAAAAGCGAGCCGAGTCGAGTCGAGTCGAGCTGGTACTGATAATGGAAAAGCGCCATTATTTTGCAGATGTGGAAAGCAGATTCTGTACCCACTTTTGAGATGTGGGCTAGGGAGTTGGGAAATATGTTGCACTTGGAAGAACTGAGATTTATATTAAAAGACAAACTATCCATTTTCATTAAGATTTGGAAACCAATAAGAAAATTCTTAAAGGTGGACTGAACAAGCTTTGTGTATTATTATTATTTTGTTTTTATTATTTTTGTTTTACAACTACTTTAATTTAAAAAAGCTGTCTGATTATACATTATTTTAATTTCTGTTGTTGTCGCTCACTAAGATAAAAGATTGTATATGTTCACTCTTTGCTCATGTACAAAAGGTTTTTGTTTGTAGAGCATTTGAAGAAACCTTCTACAATCATTGCAATATGGGGAGGGGGGTGTTCTAATTCAAGTACTCAGCTCAATGTAGCATGTACAAGGTACTGCTTAGGAAGTATATTTAGATATTTACATGTATAGTTACTATTTTGGTGTCATTGTGCATGTTTGTTGTCTTTAAGAAAATGAAAATAAAGGGATTAAAAAAAAAAGAAAAAAGATTCAATGTAAAAAAAAAAAAAGTAAAATTTTGGTCATGGTGATTACGTAGGTATGAATTTAAACAAATTTGCATATCGGGACTTCACTGACAGTTTTCCAGAACTTCATGCCAAGCTAAAGAGGTGTCGAGAGAAAAAAAAGAAAAAGATTTTGATTAAAAAAAATTAAAAATGAAAAATACATTTATAGCTGTCACAAAGAACTGGGAAAAGTAATGATTATTAATAAGTCAAATATATCAAGGAGACATTTCAATTGTTTATTAAGTGTTTTCTGTGTCAAAGATGAAGTTGACGATGCCGACTCACGATCTTCGCAGTAGTGAACACGCCAGAGAGAAATGCACTTTTCATACGGATTACAGAAGCAGAGAACAGTGTTTTCTTTCGTTTTGAATTGTTTTGTTTAAAAAGTACACATTTCATGCTTTCTATATATACACATTTCTCAGGTCTGTGAGGCAAGAAGCTTATACGCTGAGTTTCAGTTCATTTAAGAGACACGAGCTCCTGTTCACGCGCCGGCGCCTCAGTGTCCTGATTATTGCCTGCTATATTTATAAATATATATACTTCTTATTTATTAAATCCAGGCAATTGGTTGATGAAACATTGATTAAAATTAAGATACAATTAATACAAAACGAAATTCACTTTAATGAAAGGTTTTCTACAAAAACAAACTTAATGAAGTGGTCAAAATCTTGTCTGCCCACTCCATTTGTCTCCCAATATTTTCGGGATCATCTTATCTTATTCATGCTTTTCACTTTTCATATAATCAACATAAAATTTAAAAAAATATATTATTTTATTTAAACATGAATATGAAACTAAATAGTTTTTTAATGACTGGGCTACAACACATAGGCCTATTAGCCTACAGTAGGCTACAGAGAAATTTAATGACGGAGCGTCTTGCCGGTGAGCATATGGGGGGAGAGATACGATTTTCGATCAATTATCGAATATTATTTTGCTTGATATTCCAATCCTTAATATTTGGTGTTTTAAATGCCTGTTTGAGATCTCTGTGAAAGTTTTAAAGCAGTCTTGTAGTGCCGCCTTCAGAGCGGTCACGTCCGTAACATTGTTTCTTCCTCATAAATGCGAACACGAAAAATAAAATAAAATGAATATATTATGTTCTGTGGAGAGCCAACCCTGGTGGGTAGTATTATTTTTGGTTTGCGCAGTGTAATTCATAGAATTACTAAAACATATTTTACCACCTAAAAGTTAAAGATTTTTTGAAAAAGAATTTTAAAATTTTAAAAGATTTTTTAAAAGTTAACGCAAGTGTATTTCCCTCATATTAAATATAAAACGAATGTGTACACTGATATTTTTCTAACGTCTGGACTCCTTTATTAAGGGAGTATGGATGTATACAGTCGTTTCAATATAGTATTAAACGCATTTTCTGATAATTTATATTTCAAGTTTTGACTGCAAATGTCACGTCCATAACATTGGAATTGCCCAATAGTAATGTAAAGATGTGGTAGCATTGGATCTGGACGGAAAGGATAAAGGCCATTGCACACTGAGTCCGAAATTTTCGCATGCGTTTTTTCGTGTTCGTCAGCCTTAAAATTCGTCACGCACAGAAACCTTGCACACTGAGTCCGATGCATATTTATTAAACCTTTGCGGAAAAAACGCAAAAAATACAAAATGGATTCGTCAAGCAGTGAGGATGATTTTGTTGCCCTCTTTCTTCTAAAAAAGAGAAAAAGAAAGAGGAAATATTGGGACCATCCAATCCTGAGATTGCGCCGAGAGGAAGGAGAGTTTCATCTCCTTATCAATGAGTTGCGAAATTATCCAGAGCGATTCAAAATTTACCTCAGAATGTCAGTGGAACAGTTTGATGCTTTGATAGCGATACTGGAGCCACATATTAAAAAGAAGACCAACAATTTCCGTGAACCAATCGATCCTGTTATGTCTAAGGTATGGACACACACACACACACACGGCCGGCGGGAGCGCTGGGCAGACAGAACAGCTCTATATGGTTATATTTTATACCCAAATAATACATGATTAGTAATCGAATTGGCTGCTCAATCACACCTTAATCGATCCGAAATTTCGATCTGAGGGGAGGTTTATTCCTTTTCTAATCCGATCGAGAGAACATGTAAACACTTGATCGAATTGATTTTAACCCTCTGGGGTCTAAGGTGTTTTTGGGGCCCTTGGGATGTTTTGACATGCCCTGACATTTGTGCTTTTTTCAGTTATTTATAAACACATTAATGGCAAAGGTGTAAATTCACTCTATATAGCACAAACAGGGCTACCATAATATGTGAGCAACATGTATGTAGATGTTTGTATTTTTAAGAGAATAATGTTTATGCGTGGTTATTGAAAAAAATAAAAATGAAAGTTGCTGAAATAAGACCACAAAACTCATACTAAATATGTGTCCACAAGACTTTTGACTAATGGATGTTGTCGCTTCGAGTTCTGGCTTCAAAATTATGTGAAAATAGTCTTGCTTTATCGTTCACATAAAACAATACTTTGATTTAAATTGTGTAAAGCCCTATTCGCACGGGATTAGTATTACCTAGGGACCTCCGGTAATTTGTAATCGCAGAGGTCGTCTGTGATTTTTATCCTGTGCGAATCTGCCATGTCTGTAAAAATTCCCCCGAAAATTACCTACCGTATTTCGGCCAACACAGGGGTCCTCTGATAATACCAGTCCCGTGCGAATCCCCATGTCTGTGATTTGGGCTGTTTTTCTGTGAGCCTATCGTTTCCTAAAGAACGTAACCATTATGGGCCGTTTAACAGTCCATTTTACGTCTGTATTAAAACTATATTAACAATAAAATATCTCGATATGCTCTACTCCAATCCGATTATAGTTTTTCTCCAAAAAAACTATGAAGTGCTGCAAAAGAGAAAACAAACTACAGTAAAGACGTGATCCGGAAGCTCAACTCGGACCATTGTCATGGAAACGTCAAATTAAGCATTTTGGCGCAACATGGAAGCTCTTTTGGAAAGTTAGACGCTTTTTGTGGTAGTGTAACTTAGTAGTCTGTATCGTGGAGCATTTCTTTGTCTCACACGGCCTCTAAAGACGTCTATCCTGTAAATATCTCAAGAAATCAAAGTGCGAAAGAGTAAAAATGATATAAAATGAAATAAACCAAATAAAATGAATAGAAAAACAAGCCTATCGCGACGTTTCTGTATTTATAATACCTTCTTCAGGCAGGCTTGTTGTAAATATGGACAAAGAATAAAAGAAAAAGAAGATATATTATATATTTATACAATAATATTATATTCTATAATATATAGAATATATTTCTCTAATAAATTGGTTTTAAATAAGTTCTTTTTTTGAATTGCAATACTGCAGCGCGATCTTCGTTTCAGCACGTTCAGCTAGTGAAGTGTGAATGGGTGGGCGCCACTGATCTATATAATGAGTCATTCTATATAGATCAGTGGTGGGCGCACGCTGTAAAGTCCGTAAACTCGAGGGAATTAAGGACATTTATTTGCCCGTGTGAATAAGCCACCAAAAACACAGACGTCAGGGGGTAATTTCTTAATTACAGAGGTCCAGGGGTAATACTAATCCCGTGCGAATAGGGCTTAAGACAGGTTTTGCTTGGAAAGCCAATATGCGAGGGGGGCGTGAAGGAGGAGTGGTTTACACCTGAGAATACAATGTCCCACCCATTATGTGTAATGACTTGCATAATGAGCCATTCATTCAGGTGTGACACTGACTGAGCCACAAGAATGAAAGCAAGGACAAAAGATATATTTAGAAGACTTATATTGACCATTTAAGATTTTGCTTACATCTATCTTGTAAATATGTTTTGCTATTTTATTAAAAAGGTTACAATTACAACAATAATTACAATTTCAACAATATTTCAAGTGTACTCTTTCTTTGTAAAAAAAATGATTATAGGCCTACATTTTACCATATGTATTCATTAGTTTGAATATAGCCAACATTGGAACATCTAACATCTTAGTTGATGACTATTTTTGACAAAAATAGTATTTTATATATGTGTGTGTGTGTGTGTGTGTGTGTGTGTGTGTATGTGTGTATGTGTGTATATGTGTATGTGTATATATATATATATATATATATATATATATATATATATATATATATATATATATATATATATATATATATATATATATATATAAATACATTTTATCATACGTATTTCAAAGTTAAGGATTCATTAGTTTGAATATCGCCTACATTGGAACAAACACTATAACATCTTAGTTGATTATTTTTGACAAAACATTATATATATATTTGACAAAACATTATATAACACATGAGCGGAAATTGGCAACATTATAAGCTTATTTGATGTGGCAGTATTTTACAGTAAAAACTTTATAATCTATCCGATTTTTGTAGTCGATTTTTACTCATCTTAGTATAGCAATAGAGTTTGCTAAAAGCTGTTCATTCATTCACACACAGAAACGCGATTCATTTTGAAACAGTATTTGTGCCAGTTGTTGTAGCTACACAACAGCGCGCATCTGTGCATTCATTCATTCACGCACAGAAACGCGATTCATATTTAAACAGTCTTTTTGCGTGTACAGACACTTGCGATTAGAACAAAGCATAGAACTGACCTATTCCTCAGCTGGATCTGTTGCTCCTCGAAATGAAACTTCCAGAACTTCTGAGGTAAATTTTCCAGGATTATTATCAAGATAGTATTATTCCTCACAGCGTCGTAAAGTACAGTCTGAAAGTGAACTCGCAGTGTGTGTTATCCAGCTGATGTGGGCGTTTCACAGGATTGCAGGATCGCCTCACACTTGCGTTTGAATAGCGCGCGCTCTCCGTGGGCGGAGTCAAATTAAAACGTAATGAGCTGAGATGAGAACGACTGACATCTCTCTCATTTCATTTATATTACATAAACTGAGAATATTTGTTTTTTATAAAAAATACTTCATTTAAAAGAAGAGAATTCAAGCTTCGTGCCTGTGTGCCTGTGTGACTGTTTGACTGAGTATTCGCTGAGTTATGGTTCATTTTCGGACGCGTTTCAGAATGGACTTAACTGACAGAGAGAAGGCAGAACTCGCTTCGTGTTTATTTTTCTTTATTTGGCAAAAAGCACAACACTTTGTTTTTATTGTGAGTATACACAAAAAAAATACACACTTAACAGGATCGATTGATGTATGAAACTCCTATGGAAAATCAAAGTCAATAGAGTATTTATGAGTCTCTTTTACACTGATAAAAAAAAGCGAGCGGTATCGCCGGTAATACCGCCGACCCCAGGGGGTTCATTTTTAATTGATTGAATTAACTTGTCAGACGCCATTCTGGATTTTGTTGTTCGCTTGTACGGCTCTGAATCGTCCAAAAACCTCTCAAAATACTGGCTGTGGATGCGAAAAACGCAGAAAATCGAACCCGATTCGAATTTTTTTATTACGGACGAAAGTTTCGTAGACAGTGTGCAAGCGTGATTGACATAACGTGAGGTCGAATTTATTTTTTTTACGTGCGGAAATTTCGGATGCGAATTTCAGACTCAGTGTGCAATGGCCTTAACTCTGGAAGTTGGAAGGGGTGTGTGGCAATTCTGCCGCCTCACACAGCGACACAGGTTCGTGGATCTGAGTGTCGTGATTTCGGTTTCATTTCGCATATAGCCTACAGCCCTTATAATCATAGATGACGCCACGGGTTTTTATTTAAAAGAGAGCGTAGCCTACGTTTGTATGTAGGCCTATGGGCAAATTATATTCACAATACTTACTAAAATATAATTAATATCATGTTATTGCATTTGTATTAGTTGTTTGAAGAGTAAAAAAAAATAAAAAATAAAAAATCAGTTGGTCTTAACGCAAGTTTACAACCGGCAAGTCGGTCGGACTAAAAGGGAAAAAAAATAATTAATTGGGTCGGTCCTTATTTGACAGGGTCGGTCGGGTTACGGCAAACAAGAATATTTTTAAGGATGGCCCCAGTGCTGGGCAACATTGTGGTCGCACCAGCGCAAACTATATCAAACTTTGGTCGCACCGTCAGCAAAAATGGTCGCAAAATGCAACCATTTGGTCGCAGTCTGGAGCCCTTTGTTTGGTTACTGACATTCTCTAGTCCGTTTTTCCTTTATAATTTTCAGCATGTCTCTTTAATGGAACTCTGCGAGCTGGTTAACAAGATGAAGATAACTACCACCTCACTTGATGTTATTCCATCAGAGATTATAAAAGCAGCTTTTCCTATAATTGGCCCCGGTGTCCAAGTGTTGATTAATTCATCTTTGAATACTGGGGTAGTCCCAGCTAGTTTTAAGCATGCGGTTGTTCAGCCTCTGCTTAAGAAACAAGGTCTGGATGAGGGTTGCTTTAATAATTATCGGCCTGTCTCCAAGTTATCATTTTTATCAAAACTTGTAGAAAAAGTCGTGCTGTCTCAATTGAACCTGTTTTTAAATGCAGCTAAGTTATTAGAACCTTTTCAATCTGGTTTTACTGCCCATCATAGCACAGAGTCTGCCTTGCTAAAAGTACTCAATGACATTTTACTTACAGTTGATGCTGGTAAAAATGCTGTATTGATCATACAGCTGCCTTTGATACTGTTGACCATAATATACTTTATTAGGCGTTTAAAGCATTTATTCGGTATTAAGGGTACAGCTTTACAATGGTTTAGTTCTTATCTTAAAGACAGGCCTTTTTTTTGTGGAGATAGGCAAGTTCTCTTCATCTTCTGCTCCTATTATTAGTGGAGTACCTCAGGGCTCTATTCTGGGTCCGCTCCTTTTTAACTTATATATGCGTCCGTTGGGGGATATTATTAAGGAGCACAATGTTTTATTCCATTGTTATGAGATGTACCAATGATACACAGCTGTATCTTCCATTGAATGCTAGTGATTCCATTCAGACCTTGATGGATTGCATCCGGGACATCAAGGAATGGTTATCAATTAACTTTCTCCAACTTAATGAGGACAAGTCAGAAATCATTGTCTTTGGCCCTCCAAAACTGAGGAATAGTCTCATTAAGGAGCTGGGTAACCATTTCCCTTCAGTTTCCTCTCAGGTCAGGAACCTTGGAGTCATTCTTGACTCAGATTTATGTTTATCTAAACAAATTAATTCTGTTGTAAAGAATAGTTTTTATCAATTGCGGTTAATTTCCAAAATTAAATCATTTTTGTCATTCCAAGACTTGGAGAAGGTTATTCATGCTTTTATTACCTCACGCTTGGACTACTGTAATTCATTGTACTTGGGTCTTCCTCAGTCATCGCTTGCACGCCTCCAGATGGTCCAAAATGCAGCTGCAAGGCTGCTGACCGGGACAAAGAAATACGATCATATCACCCCAATTTTAGCTTCGCTTCATTGGCTCCCGATCCATTTTAGAATTCAGTTTAAAATTCTGTTGTTTGTTTTTAAAGCTCTTAATGATCAAGCTCCATTATATCTTAAAGATCTTATTGCTCCTCTGTCATCCACTAGATCTTTAAGATCTTCAGACAGGGCTCTTTTATCTATTCCTCGCTCCCGTCTAAAATCGAAGGGAGATAGAGCCTTTGCTGTTGCCGCCCCCCCGTCTATGGAACCAATTGCCTCTGGACATCCGCCTTGCACATTCAATTGCTATTTTTAAATCTAAATTGAAAACCTATCTTTATTCCCTCGCATTTTAATATCATCTTGCTGCTGTTTCTGTCTGTTCTGTTTGGTTGTTTTCTGTTTTATTCAATTTGTTTTTTACTTTGGTCAGCACTTTGGATGGTTCTGCTATGTTTAAATGTGCTATATAAATAAAATGTACTTACATTCTTCAAAATATCTTCTTTTGTGTTTAGCAGAAGAAAGAAATTCATTCAGGTTTGAAACAACTTAAAGGAGAACTCCGGTCAATTTTAACATTGAGCTCATTTTATTGTACATTTGGAGTGCTGTCAATACAGAGAACAACGACAAAAATCGGTGTTGCCTACACCGAGTTATTCTATTTTTAAAATTTGCACGCTGTTGACTTCAATGGGGCAATGTTTAAACCTGCTTTTAGCCTCTTAACATCCTTGATGTGTCATTACAAGTGCACAGAAAATGTGAGTGATTCCTTCTGAGTGAACACGAGTGGATCTGACTGCGGTAGATTTAAAAGATATGTATAAAAATTATGTTATTTAAGCCAGCGCAAATACCTGTTTACATCCTGTTTTTCGGTTGAAGTCCAAAGTAGTCGATTGCCGAGTTCACGCGCGTGATCATTGGTAACTAAACCTATGCGCGTGAACTCGGCAATCGACTACTTTGGACTTCAACCGAAAAACAGGATGTAAACAGGTATTTGCGCTGGCTTAAATAACATAATTTTTATACATATCTTTTAAATCTACCGCAGTCAGATCCACTCGTGTTCACTCAGAAGGAATCACTCACATTTTCTGTGCACTTGTAATGACACATCAAGGATGTTAAGAGGCTAAAAGCAGGTTTAAACATTGCCCCATTGAAGTCAACAGGGTGCAAATTTTAAAAATAGAATAACTCGGTGTAGGCAACACCGATTTTTGTCGTTGTTCTCTGTATTGACAGCACTCCAAATGTACAATAAAATGAGCTCAATGTTAAAATTGACCGGAGTTCTCCTTTAAGGGCGAGTAAATGATGACAGAATTAAAATGTTTAAGTGAACTCTTCCTTTAAATCCTAAATGAAAACAACCGTTATCCCCTTAAAAAACACTCATCAGACCGGAGCACTCCATAATTCCTGGCTCAGAAGAGCATCATGAGGACGGCTGTGAGCAGACGTACCACGTCAGTGAGATGCTGAGCCCAGTGGATGAGCAGCGCCGGCTGAAGGCCGTGTTTCTCTCCGGCGCGCAGCGTGTCGAGACCGTGCTGAACCAGCATCCGCAGTTTAGCCGACGCCCCCGACCTGTCACACACACACACCAGAAAACACTCAGTCAGACAGAGCCATGCGTCAGGCCTTCACTCACAGCAGGGCAATCACTCACAGCGCTCTCTTGTGGATCAGGCGGTAGACGGCGTCCCACCACTCGCGCTGCTTGGCGGAGGACAGGAGCCTGATGATGTGCAGAGGCAAACACCGGGGCTGATGCGGCGAGGAGCACGAGGCCATCCGTGCTGTCTCCTGTAGCTGCGTCTGCCTGCTGAACACAACGCCGCACAAGAACACCTGCAACACATCACATATACACAGAGTTACAGCTGAGGAGCTTCATCAGGTCCGCTGAGATCCTGCCACTTCCAGTCCTTTACGACAGTATGACAGCCAGGACTTTAATCCCAAACGTGCTGTGCTTATGGACTACAGCCCTAAGAAACACATTTGATTTCCTAAATTTCATCAATACGTCAATCTTCTAAAAATGCCATCAGCCAAACACGTATGTTAGGTAGAGTTTTACAGCATTATACAATCACAGGCATTAAATTACTGCGTTAACTAAAACACAGCATTTTCGAGAGGCTACATCACCTATAACAGCATCTAAACCAATCATCAGACATGAATGCATGTGCAAATGTGTGTGAATGTTTCCCCCGTGCCTCATTGAGGATGAGGAGGGGTGGACGCACCTCCAGGTCGAGCAGGCAGATGGACTCGGGTGAGTTGGTGTCTAGTTTGGAGGTCTCGAGCGTGAGGCGAGGGAAGAGCTGCTTGAGCCAGCGCTGCAGGCTGACACTCTGGTCCATCAGCGCCCACTGCAGGCCGAGCCACGCCAGGTGCTGAAGATCGCCCGCGTGCAGCAGCACTGCACCTGTGTGAACACACACACACCCCGCCATCAGCACTAGTGCTGTAACGGATCACAGCTCTGTACGCATCAGGCCTCACGGTTCGACAGGCATATGACCCGTGGATTATTGCAGTTTAACCATCATAGAATAAGTTTAACCATCATAGAACAAAAGTTTATTATTTGAGTATGTTTGTAAATCTTGTCAATTTAAACATTCAAGCACAAGGAGACGCGAAAGACAACTTATTCGGCCCTCGCGTGCTGTAATCTATGCACACACCCCAGAGAGGCACGTTTCAGACCTCGGCTATCCTCAAACACAGTCGATCTTAACTGAATGTTAAAAGTAGAGAAATAAAATTTGGATGTGTATCATTGTATTGGATCCGTGCATTCTGTCTTATAGGTTTAGTTCACCCAAAAATTCTGTGATCATTTACTCACCCTCATGTCGTTTCAAACCGATAAAACATTTGTTCATCCTTGATACACAAATTAAGATGTTTTAAATAAAATCTGATACATTTCTGTCCCTCCATTGACAGTCCATGCAACAACTTTGTCCCAACTGTGACAATTATGTCTTTGTCATTAAGTGATTGTAAAACAAATCCATATGAATTAAGCAGTTTAGTCCAAAGTTTCCTGAAGAAACTCAATCCCTTTATATGTTGTAAGGCTAAATTAACAGATTTAATTTAGGCTTTTATTCACATATAAACATTTTTCAGCAAAAATAAACAGTAGCTTGTATTACAAATTTATTAAAATGTTTAATTTAGGTTTACATTGAATTTAGCATGTTAAGGTTAGGTATAAATTATTATTATCAGAGTTTTCTAGCAAAAGACTCTGGTCAGTCCTGTTTTACTGAAACTCTTAATGGCTTTTGGAGCTTGTGTTTTAGCAAGAGAGTCCTGCCAGTCCTGTACTCGGGTCTCAGCATTTGAATAGATCTGCTGAGTGGATTAGGATGGGCAGCACTCTCAGTCTAAAACAGGTTCCTAAACCAGTCTCATCACAAAGTTTTGGTATCTGCCCCTAAATGTATATAAACTGTATGAGAACGTCCACTTAGACTTTTGAAGAACTGCAGCCACGTCAAAGCGAAGTCCACAATAAAGAATAACTTCTTCAACGTGATCCCAAAAGTCTCCTGGTCTTCGATTCGGAGTTTACAACAAGCTCAACAGTACATGTTTGACACACAAGAATGAAACCCATTGGTTCTTGCTGAAGCTCAAACGTGCCGGGTAATGAGAATTAACCTCATATGGAACGACATGAGGGTGAGTAAATGACAATTTAAATTTTTGGGTGAATAACCCTTTAAAGTGACATCAGCCTATACATACCTGCTGCTGTTTATCTCCCCCCTTTTTTGCTTATCTGAAAAATTCTCTGATCTGTGACTCAAAAACCATAAAATGATGTGAACGGTGAGTTTTGTGATCGGTTGCAGCACTAGACCGGACTGGATCTAGAGTGTGTGACACTCACCGCTGTCCCACTTGGCCAGATCGTCAGTGCTGGGCGCGTGTGCGCGGACCATGTGCATCTCGTCGTTGCAGATGAAGGAGAGCTGGTCGTGTGCCTCTGAGCCGAAGAGCTTGTTGAACAGAAGACTCGGCCCGTTCCGGTTCCCGAACGCCTCCACCACGTCCTTCAGCAGCTGCTCCACGTCCCGGCTCAGATTCAACAGCATGTGACCCGCCTGGCTCTGGCGGTCCGAAGCCAGCAGCTCCAAAGGCTCATGGGACGCATGCTCACTTTTCAAGCTCTTGACTTTGGGTCTCGGAGCCTGAGGAAAGCATGAACATTACACTGTGCAGTGGCTGATCACACGAGCTGCATGAAGCAGAGGAAACGCACATCATACCTGATAGGCCACTAGATAACAGAGCGCGGCTAAATCCTGCACGGCCGTCCACGGCTGCGGCCCGTCCTGCGCCGTCTTCAGCAGCAGCGTCCCGGCGTACAGGTACAGCTGAGCCCTCGTCTCCGTGAACACCTCCGACAGCTCGTCCAGAGTGTTCGTGGCCGTGTTCTTCAGAGACTGCATCACACGGTCCAAACTGCAGCAGAAACATGGCGTGAACATTTCATGAACGCGTGAGTCTGCTGACCGAAGCACTGACGTTATCTAGCAGGCTAACACTGAAAAAAACTGCACCCCACGCTTTACACCACTGAATCTCACGCTTTACACCACTGAATCTCACGCTTTACACCACTGAATCTCACGCTTTACTCCACTGAATCTCACGCTTTACACCACTGAATCTCACGCTTTACACCACTGAATCTCACG
Source organism: Abramis brama (assembly GCF_963993115.1). Classification (NCBI taxonomy): domain Eukaryota; kingdom Metazoa; phylum Chordata; class Actinopteri; order Cypriniformes; family Leuciscidae; genus Abramis; species Abramis brama. The sequence continues at coordinate 886,334 of NC_139970.1, read as the reverse complement.
CTTTACACCACTGAATCTCACGCTTTACACCACTGAATCTCACGCTTTACACCACTGAATCCCACGCTTTACTCCACTGCATCCCACGCTTTACACCACTGCATCCCACGCTTTACACCACTGCATCCCACGCTTTACACCACTGCATCCCACGCTTTACACCACTGCACCCCACGCTTTACACCACTGCATCCCACGCTTTACTCCACTGCATCCCACGCTTTACACCACTGCATCCCACGCTTTACTCCACTGCATCCCACGCTTTACACCACTGCATCCCACGCTTTACTCCACTGCATCCCACGCTTTACTCCACTGCACCCCACGCTTTACACCACTGCACCCCACGCTTTACACCACTGCATCCCACGCTTTACACCACTGAATCCCACGCTTTACTCCACTGCATCCCACGCTTTACTCCACTGCACCCCACGCTTTACACCACTGCATCCCACGCTTTACACCACTGAATCTCACGCTTTACACCACTGCATCCCACGCTTTACTCCACTGCACCCCACGCTTTACACCACTGCACCCCACGCTTTACTCCACTGCACCCCACGCTTTACACCACTGAATCTCACGCTTTACTCCACTGCACCCCACGCTTTACTCCACTGCATCCCACGCTTTACTCCACTGCACCCCACGCTTTACACCACTGCACCCCACGCTTTACACCACTGCACCCCACGCTCAACACCACTGAATCCCACGCTTTACTCCACTGCACCCCACGCTTTACACCACTGCATCCCACGCTTTACACCACTGAATCTCACGCTTTACACCACTGAATCTCACGCTTTACACCACTGCATCCCACGCTTTACTCCACTGCACCCCACGCTTTACTCCACTGCACCCCACGCTTTACACCACTGCACCCCACGCTTTACACCACTGCATCCCACGCTTTACTCCACTGCATCCCACGCTTTACTCCACTGCATCTCACGCTTTACACCACTGCATCCCACGCTTTACTCCACTGCACCCCACGCTTTACACCACTGAATCCCACGCTTTACTCCACTGCACCCCACGCTTTACACCACTGCACCCCACGCTCAACACCACTGAATCCCACGCTTTACTCCACTGCACCCCACGCTTTACACCACTGCATCCCACGCTTTACTCCACTGCACCCCACGCTTTACACCACTGCACCCCACGCTTTACACCACTGCATCCCACGCTTTACACCACTGAATCTCACGCTTTACACCACTGAATCTCACGCTTTACACCACTGCATCCCACGCTTTACTCCACTGCACCCCACGCTTTACACCACTGCACCCCACGCTTTACTCCACTGCACCCCACGCTTTACTCCACTGCACCCCACGCTTTACACCACTGAATCTCACGCTTTACTCCACTGCACCCCACGCTTTACTCCACTGCATCCCACGCTTTACTCCACTGCACCCCACGCTTTACACCACTGCACCCCACGCTTTACACCACTGCACCCCACGCTCAACACCACTGAATCCCACGCTTTACTCCACTGCACCCCACGCTTTACACCACTGCATCCCACGCTTTACACCACTGAATCTCACGCTTTACACCACTGCATCCCACGCTTTACTCCACTGCACCCCACGCTTTACACCACTGCATCCCACGCTTTACACCACTGAATCTCACGCTCAACACCACTGAATCCCACGCTTTACTCCACTGCACCCCACGCTTTACACCACTGCATCCCACGCTTTACACCACTGAATCTCACGCTTTACACCACTGAATCTCACGCTTTACACCACTGCATCCCACGCTTTACTCCACTGCACCCCACGCTTTACTCCACTGCACCCCACGCTTTACACCACTGCACCCCACGCTTTACACCACTGCATCCCACGCTTTACTCCACTGCATCCCACGCTTTACTCCACTGCATCTCACGCTTTACACCACTGCATCCCACGCTTTACTCCACTGCACCCCACGCTTTACACCACTGAATCCCACGCTTTACTCCACTGCACCCCACGCTTTACACCACTGCACCCCACGCTTTACACCACTGCACCCCACGCTCAACACCACTGAATCCCACGCTTTACTCCACTGCACCCCACGCTTTACACCACTGCATCCCACGCTTTACACCACTGAATCTCACGCTTTACACCACTGCATCCCACGCTTTACTCCACTGCACCCCACGCTTTACTCCACTGCACCCCACGCTTTACACCACTGCACCCCACGCTTTACACCACTGCATCCCACGCTTTACTCCACTGCATCCCACGCTTTACTCCACTGCATCCCACGCTTTACTCCACTGCACCCCACGCTTTACACCACTGCACCCCACGCTTTACACCACTGCATCCCACGCTTTACACCACTGAATCCCACGCTTTACTCCACTGCACCCCACGCTTTACACCACTGCACCCCACGCTTTACACCACTGCATCCCACGCTTTACACCACTGAATCTCACGCTTTACACCACTGCATCCCACGCTTTACTCCACTGCACCCCACGCTTTACACCACTGCACCCCACGCTTTACTCCACTGCACCCCACGCTTTACTCCACTGCACCCCACGCTTTACACCACTGAATCTCACGCTTTACTCCACTGCACCCCACGCTTTACTCCACTGCATCCCACGCTTTACTCCACTGCACCCCACGCTTTACACCACTGCACCCCACGCTTTACACCACTGCACCCCACGCTCAACACCACTGAATCCCACGCTTTACTCCACTGCACCCCACGCTTTACACCACTGCATCCCACGCTTTACACCACTGAATCTCACGCTTTACACCACTGCATCCCACGCTTTACTCCACTGCACCCCACGCTTTACTCCACTGCACCCCACGCTTTACACCACTGAATCTCACGCTTTACTCCACTGCACCCCACGCTTTACTCCACTGCATCCCACGCTTTACTCCACTGCATCTCACGCTTTACACCACTGCATCCCACGCTTTACTCCACTGCACCCCACGCTTTACACCACTGAATCCCACGCTTTACTCCACTGCACCCCACGCTTTACACCACTGCATCCCACGCTTTACACCACTGAATCTCACGCTTTACACCACTGAATCCCACGCTTTACTCCACTGCATCCCACGCTTTACACCACTGCATCCCACGCTTTACTCCACTGCATCCCACGCTTTACTCCACTGCACCCCACGCTTTACACCACTGCACCCCACGCTTTACACCACTGCATCCCACGCTTTACACCACTGAATCCCACGCTTTACACCACTGCATCCCACGCTTTACTCCACTGCACCCCATGCTTTACACCACTGCACCCCACGCTTTACACCACTGCATCCCACGCTTTACACCACTGAATCTCACGCTTTACACCACTGCATCCCACGCTTTACTCCACTGCACCCCACGCTTTACACCACTGCACCCCACGCTTTACTCCACTGCACCCCACGCTTTACTCCACTGCACCCCACGCTTTACTCCACTGCACCCCACGCTTTACACCACTGAATCTCACGCTTTACTCCACTGCATCCCTCGCTTTACTCCACTGAATCCCACGCTTTACACCACTGAATCCCACGCTTTACTCCACTGCATCCCACGCTTTACTCCACTGCACCCCACGCTTTACACCACTGCACCCCACGCTTTACTCCACTGCACCCCACGCTTTACTCCACTGCACCCCACGCTTTACACCACTGAATCTCACGCTTTACTCCACTGCATCCCTCGCTTTACACCACTGAATCCCACGCTTTACACCACTGAATCCCACGCTTTACTCCACTGCATCCCACGCTTTACTCCACTGCACCCCACGCTTTACACCACTGCACCCCACGCTTTACACCACTGCATCCCACGCTTTACTCCACTGCACCCCACGCTTTACACCACTGCACCCCACGCTTTACTCCACTGCACCCCACGCTTTACTCCACTGCACCCCACGCTTTACACCACTGAATCTCACGCTTTACTCCACTGCACCCCACGCTTTACTCCACTGCATCCCACGCTTTACTCCACTGCACCCCACGCTTTACACCACTGCACCCCACGCTCAACACCACTGAATCCCACGCTTTACTCCACTGCACCCCACGCTTTACACCACTGCATCCCACGCTTTACACCACTGAATCTCACGCTTTACACCACTGAATCCCACGCTTTACTCCACTGCATCCCACGCTTTACACCACTGCATCCCACGCTTTACTCCACTGCATCCCACGCTTTACTCCACTGCACCCCACGCTTTACACCACTGCACCCCACGCTTTACACCACTGCATCCCACGCTTTACACCACTGAATCCCACGCTTTACTCCACTGCATCCCACGCTTTACTCCACTGCACCCCACGCTTTACACCACTGCACCCCACGCTTTACACCACTGCATCCCACGCTTTACACCACTGAATCTCACGCTTTACACCACTGCATCCCACGCTTTACTCCACTGCACCCCACGCTTTACTCCACTGCACCCCACGCTTTACTCCACTGCACCCCACGCTTTACTCCACTGCACCCCACGCTTTACACCACTGAATCTCACGCTTTACTCCACTGCACCCCACGCTTTACTCCACTGCATCCCACGCTTTACTCCACTGCACCCCACGCTTTACACCACTGCACCCCACGCTCTACACCACTGCACCCCACGCTCAACACCACTGAATCCCACGCTTTACTCCACTGCACCCCACGCTTTACACCACTGCATCCCACGCTTTACACCACTGAATCTCACGCTTTACACCACTGCATCCCACGCTTTACTCCACTGCACCCCACGCTTTACACCACTGCACCCCACGCTTTACTCCACTGCACCCCACGCTTTACACCACTGAATCTCACGCTTTACTCCACTGCACCCCACGCTTTACTCCACTGCATCCCACGCTTTACACCACTGCATCCCACGCTTTACTCCACTGCACCCCACGCTTTACACCACTGAATCCCACGCTTTACTCCACTGCACCCCACGCTTTACACCACTGCATCCCACGCTTTACACCACTGAATCTCACGCTTTACACCACTGAATCCCACGCTTTACTCCACTGCATCCCACGCTTTACACCACTGCATCCCACGCTTTACTCCACTGCATCCCACGCTTTACTCCACTGCACCCCACGCTTTACACCACTGCACCCCACGCTTTACTCCACTGCAACCCACGCTTTACACCACTGAATCTCACGCTTTACTCCACTGCACCCCACGCTTTACTCCACTGCATCTCACGCTTTACACCACTGCATCCCACGCTTTACTCCACTGCACCCCACGCTTTACACCACTGAATCCCACGCTTTACTCCACTGCACCCCACGCTTTACACCACTGCATCCCACGCTTTACACCACTGAATCTCACGCTTTACACCACTGAATCCCACGCTTTACTCCACTGCATCCCACGCTTTACACCACTGCACCCCACGCTTTACACCACTGAATCCCACGCTTTACTCCACTGCACCCCACGCTTTACACCACTGCATCCCACGCTTTACACCACTGAATCTCACGCTTTACACCACTGAATCCCACGCTTTACTCCACTGCATCCCACGCTTTACACCACTGCATCCCACGCTTTACTCCACTGCATCCCACGCTTTACTCCACTGCACCCCACGCTTTACACCACTGCACCCCACGCTTTACTCCACTGCACCCCACGCTTTACACCACTGAATCTCACGCTTTACTCCACTGCACCCCACGCTTTACTCCACTGCATCTCACGCTTTACACCACTGCATCCCACGCTTTACTCCACTGCACCCCACGCTTTACACCACTGAATCCCACGCTTTACTCCACTGCACCCCACGCTTTACACCACTGCATCCCACGCTTTACACCACTGAATCTCACGCTTTACACCACTGAATCCCACGCTTTACTCCACTGCATCCCACGCTTTACACCACTGCATCCCACGCTTTACTCCACTGCATCCCACGCTTTACTCCACTGCACCCCACGCTTTACACCACTGCACCCCACGCTTTACACCACTGCATCCCACGCTTTACACCACTGAATCCCACGCTTTACTCCACTGCATCCCACGCTTTACTCCACTGCACCCCACGCTTTACACCACTGCACCCCACGCTTTACACCACTGCATCCCACGCTTTACACCACTGAATCTCACGCTTTACACCACTGCATCCCACGCTTTACTCCACTGCACCCCACGCTTTACTCCACTGCACCCCACGCTTTACTCCACTGCATCCCACGCTTTACACCACTGCATCCCACGCTTTACACCACTGCATCCCACGCTTTACACCACTGCACCCCACGCTTTACACCACTGCACCCCACGCTCTACACCACTGCACCCCACGCTCAACACCACTGAATCCCACGCTTTACTCCACTGCACCCCACGCTTTACACCACTGCATCCCACGCTTTACACCACTGAATCTCACGCTTTACACCACTGCATCCCACGCTTTACTCCACTGCACCCCACGCTTTACACCACTGCACCCCACGCTTTACTCCACTGCACCCCACGCTTTACACCACTGAATCTCACGCTTTACTCCACTGCACCCCACGCTTTACTCCACTGCATCCCACGCTTTACACCACTGCATCCCACGCTTTACTCCACTGCACCCCACGCTTTACACCACTGCACCCCACGCTTTACACCACTGCATCCCACGCTTTACACCACTGAATCCCACGCTTTACTCCACTGCATCCCACGCTTTACTCCACTGCACCCCACGCTTTACACCACTGCACCCCACGCTTTACACCACTGCATCCCACGCTTTACACCACTGAATCTCACGCTTTACACCACTGCATCCCACGCTTTACTCCACTGCACCCCACGCTTTACTCCACTGCACCCCACGCTTTACACCACTGAATCTCACGCTTTACTCCACTGCACCCCACGCTTTACTCCACTGCATCTCACGCTTTACACCACTGCATCCCACGCTTTACTCCACTGCACCCCACGCTTTACACCACTGAATCCCACGCTTTACTCCACTGCACCCCACGCTTTACACCACTGCATCCCACGCTTTACACCACTGAATCTCACGCTTTACACCACTGAATCCCACGCTTTACTCCACTGCATCCCACGCTTTACACCACTGCATCCCACGCTTTACTCCACTGCATCCCACGCTTTACTCCACTGCACCCCACGCTTTACACCACTGCACCCCACGCTTTACACCACTGCATCCCACGCTTTACACCACTGAATCCCACGCTTTACTCCACTGCATCCCACGCTTTACTCCACTGCACCCCACGCTTTACACCACTGCACCCCACGCTTTACACCACTGCATCCCACGCTTTACACCACTGAATCTCACGCTTTACACCACTGCATCCCACGCTTTACTCCACTGCACCCCACGCTTTACACCACTGCACCCCACGCTTTACTCCACTGCATCCCACGCTTTACACCACTGCATCCCACGCTTTACACCACTGCATCCCACTCCACTGCATCTCACGCTTTACACCACTGCATCCCACGCTTTACACCACTGCATCCCACGCTTTACACCACTGCATCCCACGCTTTACACCACTGCATCCCACGCTTTACTCCACTGCATCCCTCGCTTTACACCACTGCATCCCACGCTTTACTCCACTGCATCCCACGCTTTACACCACTGCACCCCACGCTTTACACCACTGCATCCCACGCTTTACACCACTGCATCCCACGCTTTACTCCATTGCATCCCACGCTTTACACCACTGCACCCCACGCTTTACACCACTGCATCCCACGCTTTACTCCACTGCATCCCACGCTTTGCATTGCACTTGGTGATGTAAGGCTTGAATGCAGCTGCTCATGCAGCCATGGAAACCCATTCCAAGAAGCTCTACACACTGTTCTTGAGCTAATCTGAAGGCCACAGAAGTTTGGAGGTCTGTAGCTGTAGCATGCGCTGACCCCGCTCTGTGATTTCACGTGGCCTACAACTTCATGGCTGAGTTGCTGTTGTTCCCAATTGCTTTCACTTTGTTATAATTGACCGTTGACCGTGGAATATTTAGTGAGGAAATTTTACGAATGGACTTATTGCACAGGTGGTAACCGATCACGGTACCACACTTGAGTTCACTGAGTTTCTGAGAGCGATCTATTCTTTTACAAATGTTTGTAGAAGCGTCTGCATGCCTAGTGCTTGATTTTATACAACTGTGGCCATGGAAGTGACTGGAGCACCTGAATTCAAGGATTTGGAGGGGTGTCCCAATACTTTTGGCAATATAGTGTATATTCTAGCTGACTATCGAGTTTATGATCACTGAATGGCTTTTCTGAGGTAAATGCGTCGTTATGTGACATTGTTCTCAAGCTGTTTTATTGGCGTCTTTCTGTGGTTGAAACACTGATTGATTGATTACATGAGGCATGATTGATTTCAGTAAGTTGTTCCTTCTGATGTTCACTGATGTTTATTTGCTGCTGTAAATAGTAGTATAGAGGAAGATATGATCGGTTCAACAGCGATCTGTCTCCACACATTAAAGGGATTATACGATTTGTGCAAATACTTTGAGTTGGTGAAATCTTGCCGCATGTGTGCTGTGTTGTGGTAGTGTCAGACAGGCTGGTGTTGCCGTACCTCCCGAGAGCATCAGCGCTCTCCTCGCAGCTCTTCTCCTTCAGCGTCAGTCGGACGCGGCTGCAGAGCGCTAACAGCAGCTCTTTGTGAAACTTGCGCGACGCCTGCTCGTTCAACGCCACGCTCGGCCGGCAGAGATACTCCTGAAACACAGAAGACTGATCACTCTCGATATCACCAACTTCTCCTGATCTGCTCAAACCTTTCATGGTCACATCAAAACAGACAGAACCCAAAACATCCTTCTCTGTCCCAGAAGAGCATGTACTGACACAAGAGCTGCACGATTACATCGTCAAAAGATGGCATTTACAATAGAATACAACACCTATTGAAAGTAACTTGATGCTTCAAATCACTATTTGTGGTTTAAAAGATGAAGAATAGTCTTATGGATTTGATTAATGAAGGGCACACTGTCAAGTTTTGGGTAAAATCTCCCAAAAAGCAACCCATGTAAGAGTCAGCTCATCTAACATAAGAGGAGATGAGACGATCACTGACCTGGAGGGTGCTGACCAGAAGCTCGTACCACTCCAGACGGTCCCTCAGAAGGCCCGTCTTCTCCACCTCCAGACAGTGCTTCACCGCCTCCTCGTGCCGGCCGTCTGCGCTGTACAGACGCACCAGCCGCTCATTGATGTAGAAGTCGTCGGGCCGCAGCTTGAGCTCAGACTGAAGCAGCTCGTACAGCTGGATGGAGCCGTTCTGTCCTCGAGTGCTTAGACGCTTCTCCTGCATCAGAGAGAGAGAGAGGGTGTGTTCAGAGCAGGTGATGCAGTGTTTCCCCTAGATTTACAGGTTTGGGGGGGGGGGGGGGGGGGGATTTTTTTTTTTTTTTTTTTTTTTTGGTGCGTTCCCGAGATTAGACCTTTCTTAACATAATGCCGAAAACCCGAAGTCTCTAGGTGGTCTGATTGAGGAGTAGATAGAAGTGCAAGATTGGTGCGCACAGACGCACAGAACAGAAATCATGAGTTGATAAGCGCAATTTCCGGGGGAAAATTGCGCTAAAAATGTTAACATAAGATATCTGTTTAAAAAAATAAAATAAACATATTTTAATCTTTTTAAAACTGACTTTTGAAAATAACCTTTGTTAAATGTATATAAGTATTTGTTCATATTAATGGACCAGAGCTTAATAGTTTTATTTTTTTAACTAACAACTAAAAAAAGATTTAGAAATACTAACAAATATATTGCTCATTCATTGTTCGTTAATGTGTTAATACATTTATATGACAAACTAATTTTAAATGGGCTTTTTTGTGAGAAGTTTTTATTTCTATGATGCATTTATTGGAGAGAACAATCATGTCAGACGCAGCACTGCTGTGAACGCACATTCACGTTTAAACAATTTAAACAGTGTATTATTCAATGCATTACTTCTATATAATTATATATTAAGTTGCTCAAGCAAGTGGTAAAATACGTAACCATGTACTTATATTAACATCTTTTGCATTTAAATTTTAATACAATAAATCTTGCATGTCACAAAGAACTTGTTTTTCCACCTCCACGAATGTCATTATGTCGCCTTGTTGAGGTAAATTGTTTTCCTTGCTTAACCCCGGTCTTAAAGTGAAAAAAGTAGTATTTAATTAAATAAATTTACTACATTTTATTTAATTAATCGCACTTATGGTGAAATGACTACATTTTCAGGTCAATCTGTGTTCATTTTGCCCACGAAACATGCGCTGTCACTTTAATTCAGCGTTTGCAGCACAGGAAAAAATCATAGACAGTATATAAACGGCAAAAATAGACTCGGTGCGGAAACGATATGCTGTATACGCAGCGCAACTGAAAGAAATCGATCATCGACGGACTGCATCCACGTGCAGTGTAAAAGCTTTGTAAACATGGGTAGGCTATGGAAAAAAAATACTCACCGCATACACACTGCAAACGAAATATGTGTGAAACGGGCGGAGCAGGAGAGCTACTCCGGCTGCTACTCGCAGTAGAGTGAGTGTTGCCATCTTCAGTTCAGCGACATATTTCCCGCCGCGCGCTCTCTGTCCGCTAGTGCTCATCTGTATTTGACGCAAGTGTTTGTTTGTGTGTGAGTGTGCGCGCTTGCGCACTCATTGGAATAGCTAATTGTAAACGCGCAAACACAGACAGAAAAGACATGCCATCGTGGAAATAAGATAAATAACATATTACTTAAGGGCTATTTAGTTTTTTTAATAAAATAACAAATTGTAATCTGGCACTATAAATAAATTCAAATCAAATTTACTTGACCTTCAAGGGGGGCGGGGGGAGCCGTTAGGAGGGCGGGGCGCCCCCCTTATATAATGGTAGGGGAAACACTGTGATGGGATGGGAATGAGATATGATGGGATGGGAATGAGATATGATGGGATGGGATGTGCGCACTGACCCTCAGGTTGAAGACGTTGGGATGTCCCGGCAGCAGCTTGGCAGCTTTCTCCACCCAGAACTCGGCCCGGTTGTCAGCCTCCGGTTTCCCGCACAGCAGCTCCGCCAGCTTCAGAACCAGGTCTGGCTGAGGCGGATTCAGATCCACTGAACGCTGGAGTTCAGAAACAAACATCAGCATTTCATGCTAAAACTTTAAAAGTGCATTAGAAGTTTAACAATACAACGACCTTGGAAACAAAGGGCAGAATATTCCTGATGTGCTTCACCTGGACTAACTGTGTTATAACTGAACGTGAGAAACTGATACCCACGAGATAAACCAACACGAGTTATGATCAACAAACTTCCATTTCTGTACAAGAGGTCACATCGCTTCTGGTTCAGGTGTTTGTAAGCGCTCGAAGGGCACCCATTATTAGGGATGGGTACCGAAACCCGGTATTAAACGGGCCCCGGTGCTGAATTATGAATGACCGCTGGATCGATAAGCTCGGACGTTATGGGTTCTGCTGTCGGTACTGGAGAAATGAAGAAAGTACACGTGCTATTTATTATTGCTATTAAGAAATTATTGTCTTGCACATTTAATCTCACCAGCCACTTCTATATATAATAATATTGAACCATTTGTCTGTGATGCATTTTTGCTAAAGATAGAGAGTGTGTGTGAGAGAGCGAGAGCGAGAGCGAGAGAGAGAGAGAGAGAGAGAGAGAGAGAGAGAGAGAGAGAGAGAGAGAGAGAGAGAGAGAGAGAGAGAGAGAGAGAGAGAGAGAGAGAGAGAGAGAGAGAGAGATATCTTTCATGCGGAGCCACGGCGTTCAAACGGTTACTCTTTAGATCTTTGATATTAAACTAATTTTATTTTACATTTAGATTTTGGCTTCCAATGATTATAAAAAAAGAAGATATTTGAGGTATAACCATTATAAACTAAAGCTGCATTCTGTCTGGCGCAGCTTCCTTCCCTTCACAGCGGTGCGCTGTCATTTCTCCCTAAACCCAAACGTAACGTCAGAATCTGCACGATCGGTGATTGTTGTAAAATGTAGTCTATACTGTTGCTAAACTGCGGGACGCGTTTGATAATAAAAGGCTATTAAAAGTACCAAAATTGACGCTGTTCCAAATGCGACGGGAGCTCCGAAACACACCGCAACGAGACAAGCAACGTATATTTTGAGCTTCGTGTGCGCATCTAAACGATCAGATATACACAAAAATGTCAAAATGGCTGTCTTGGAGATTCACTTAAACAGTTTATTCACTTAAACAGTTTATTCACTTAAACAGTTTATTCACTTAAACAGTTTATTCACTTAAACAGTTTATTCACTTAAACAGTTTATTCACTTAAACAGTTTATTCACTTAAATACAGTTTATGTCTTAAATGGGCGTTAATAGTTGGGAGAAAATATGATGCGTAATAATGATTAGATCTGCATTTGGTCTTAAAGAGGCATCAGTCTAATAAACCTGCTGACGATTGCTCCATTAATGTGAACCAAACAACAAAAGGCAAAGAGAAAATCAGTCGCAGCTCTTGAATGAATAATTTTGGCTTTTATAAGCTTTAATCTATCTATGATGATAAACTATGCAGTGTTATTTTACATCTGACTTTATTAGATGTCTTTTTAGCCCATATTACTCCTGAACAGTAATGTCAGACATTACTGAAATTAAAGCACTGGATATACTGTATAATTTGTATATTTGTTTTATTGTATACGTTTTTTTTGTTTGACCATGTGTTTGTACTTTGTTTTTGGTGTCCTATGTCTTCTGTATATAAAGCACAAAAGCCTGCACCCTTCTGCATAACATGTTTTATTTGTTTTGTTAAAGCATTGCTTTTTCTTTTGCTATAGATATTTATTTTACATTTAAAAATATAAAGCAATATTAATTATGTTCTAAGTCATTTTTTTCCTTTATTTTAATATAACAAAAAGAACCGATAAGAATACCGTTAAAGTACCGGATCGATAAGGGGTATCGGTAAGAGTAGTAATACCGTTAAAACTAGGGATGCAAATTATCGATTAATTCATTAATCATTAATTGATTGACCTTATCGATCGATTAACGATTAACTGATAAGCGGCTATTTTCCTGAGAATATAAATTTCTCACCGTATCAATAGTGTCTTTAACATAAAAAGCTAAATATTGCTTATAGGCTACTGAATAAAAATGCATGTTATATTGCTCAATTGATGTTTTACTGTAACAGTTGGGATACGGTACAGATAATGGCATTTATGTAGTTTAACAAAAATTATCTACAGAAAATTAAAATACATAAAAAATAATTGTGCACTGGCTCACCTGTTGCATGTGAAACATTAAGCAACATAAAATACATTTTAAATAAAAATCTACATGGGTAGGCTTAGCCCACAATATTAAGCCTACATATAATAATCTATCTGGTAAACTACTCGAATGAAGAACTTGAAACATTAGCAGCAGCAGCAATAAAGGTCCTTTCACACAGGACGCGATTTTGACGCACGAATACCGGATGCATTCGTGCGATGGTTTTATTTTTTGATCAGCTGTTTGTGTAATGAGCGCTTCCACACCGAACGCGAATGTGCTGCGGCGAAAAAACGACTTATTTTTTTCCCGCTTCGATGTCGATTTTTTTTTTTTTTTTTGGCAACAGAAAAGGCTTCAGCCAATCACATACTACAAGGACAATGATTGTGTGGCGTAGCATTGCCAACCAACCCGGTTATCACGACTGTGAGTATGTTGTGTGATAGTTTTAGTTAGGGCTGTACTGTCCTAGTCGATTAGTCGATTAATTGGTCGATACGTTCTGGTTCGACCAAAATTCTGATTGGTCGATTTTCTGCCGCGTTTATTTCATCAGTTTTGCCGCGTTTATTTCATCAGTTTTGCCGCGCTGAGGCGCGCTCATTTCATCAGGTGGAAAGCACTAACTGCTAATGGGGGTGTTTTCAGAGTACCCTTGTTTCACTGTAACAGTCTGTCTTCAGAACACCCCCCTTGTTTTCACCTTTTTTGGATTAGCCCAACCCAAGAGAGAGCGTCCGAGCGTAGAAGGTTTGATGCTGAATATTATTTATTTAATTGTGAGAGCGTTTAATAGTCAGTCCTCTTCTAACATGTCAACAACAAAGAAATCGACAGTGTGGCAGCATTTTGTTAAAATTGATAACAGGAAAAAGGTTGAATGCAAAGTTTGCAAGCAACAGTTTTCCACAGCTCGACGACAAACATGACATATCATCTAAAAGTGTTAAGCTCACTTGTCTGCGTTAGCTTGCCTGTCTGTTTTGAGTAGGCTATATGAACATATCAGAATTTGCATATTTCAATGTTTTAGTGTGATAACCTAACTTTTTTATTTGGAGCCTAATGCGCAATTGCGCTGTGCTGTTGGTTGTGTTAGTTTTGAGCCTAGGATGCTTTATTTTTCAGTTATGCACTTTATTTCGTTTCTGCTCTTGATCTGGTTTGTTTAATAAATATTCTTTTTTTATTAAAGTGGACGTGCCTTTTGTGTTTATTAAGAGTAAAAGCTTTAAGTTAATAGTCTATTCGTGTCTCAGCTGCGAAGCTGAGCTCATGTTCAGCCTCGCTCGGTGCGAGGACATGCACGGTGAAATGATAGTGTCTGACAGTTATTACAGACAACTTATTATAACATATGACAAAAATAATTGTCTAAATTATGTTGCATATTCCTCAACAGTTCTTGTGATGATATCACTAGTTGACAACATAGTACTATTTTCGGAAATCATAAGCTATGATATTGCGCAGGTGCACGTGATGCAGCGCTGTCAGAGCTGACAGACTCATTTCAGTGCAAAATAATTAGGTCAAAAACGATTTAATATACTGCAAATAGCCTACTAGTTGTTTATGTTTATTTATAATTCATTTAGGCGGACAACAAGGCTACCAAGTCCTGCGCACAGTGCGCATCTAATTAACTTAACGTTTTTTTTTCTAACGTCATTTTTAGTCGATTTTAGTCGATTTTTAGTCGAAAATTTCAGGACTTCAGTCGACCAAGATTTTCTTTGGTTGAGTACAGCCCTAGTTTTAGTCGTTGTATAGTCCTGTGCTGTGTAGGCTAGAAGGCTAAAATACATTTGGGATAGAAAGCTAACACTATTAGAGATAGATAGAGACCGTGTTTACGCGGCTCATGTGAATGGTTTTGACGCGAACTATTCGCACACGAACTATTCGCTTTTTCGTTACGCATCCGGTGTGAAAGGGCCTTTATAATCCCCCTTGGTCTGAGAAAGGTGACAGTAAGATTACTAGACCTGGAAACTTCAAATATAGAGCTGAACACAACTTAAATCACCCCTGAGGAAGGTGACAGTACATTAGAGGGCGTCCCTCGTCTACATTGTCAGTGAAATGTGACCAAATTCCGATTTTTTGCTCACATGTGACACAGATCCGATGTGTTCTACGACCGTGTAAACAGGAAAAAAACTAGGGCTGGGGTAAACGATTATTTATTAAACGATTAGTCGGGCGATTATTTTATCGATTAGTCGACTAATCTAACGACTAATTTGAATTAATTATCCTGTCTGTTATTCGCATATCTCTGTCGAACCGTTACTCCGATGGATTTCAAACTCGACAGCTGTCTGGGCACGAGTAAGTGCAGCGCCAAGTTTGACGTTGTTTGGATGAGAAATGCAAAAGATATTGTTAAATATATCAGTAAAAGAAGCACTTAGAAGGTTGTGGTTTAAAAAATAAACATTCTGACATAAACACACTGTCAGCTGCAATGTTTACTTCTGAATAATATAGTATAAACGTGATAAATCCATTTTGATTAATTTGAGTAAAAAATGTGTTTTCTTTACCAAGAAAGTGGCAAGATGAAAACCACTATTTTCTGTTTCAAACTTTCACATAGCATATTTAGGTTATAATAACATAAATAATTCAAATCCAGATTTTGATTTTCAAAGATTTATTATAAAAACAGATTATTTTTCCCCAAAAATGCAATAAATTCATGACACGTTTTTTTTTAAATGCAATTAATCCATTGAATCAATATAAAAGTTATTTTTCATATTGAAACTGTTGAAAATACACAACAAAGTAAGTTGATCCACATGACAGCCTCTGAACTCGGTCAATACTAATCTTATATACAGGCACGTACTGGAAATACGCTATCGCTAAGAAATACCTTCTGAAATTTTTTGACAGCGATCAGCTGTAAAATGGTCCTGCTCGGTTTTCGTTGACTTTGAGTACAAGAATTTAAGGTTTTTTAAAAGATCCCCTGGGGTTCACGTGTCAGCATTCGACAGAAGTTTGATGCTGTCGTGTGAGAACAAGCAACAGTCTGCATTTCTCTTCCTCCCGCGTGCCTCATCTTCTTAATCTCCTCACGTAAATGATTCGATTTCGATGGCTTACGTTTCTTCCCTACGGCAGAAACCACCACAGGTTCACAGGCCGTCAAATGTATTATTTTTTTGTTTGTTTGTTGATCAAAAAGTGCAAAGCGCCACCGTTACTGTTTACAATGCGTGGAATGGTGCGCTGTGATTGGTTGAGCGGATTTATCACATTCTGCAGAGAAAGGAGACTGGCGTTTGTCTCGGTTTGGAAAGAAAGGGAGAAAACATGACGGAATAACACGGCGGGCGGTGTGTGTGTGGCAAGCTGTACCTCCGGGAATGGTACAAAAAAATAAAAATAAAAAATAAATAAAGCAGCGTCGACGCAAAAAATATGACGTCGACGTAGAACTAAAAAAAACGCATGCATTCGGATATATCGAGATCGGTTTCAGGCCTCATTCATATGTGGAAATAAATCGGATATGTGCAAATGCGACTTATGTAAACAGGCAGGTCGGAGTTTCTGAGGCATTAGGCAACGTCTCCGCGGTTTAATGACGAGAGAAACCCCGACGCGCATCTGCAAAGGGACGGATGACCCGACGAAACGTGTCGTCGTAGGAGAGGAATGTGGACAAACGCTGACACAACATGTTGTACACAACAAAATTTCGGACCCACGTCTCCTTGTTAAAGCCAATATTTAAAGCCAGTAGCTCCCACCAGTCCTGAGATCTCTCACACACACAATAACTGAAGCATATGCGCAATGGTGGCACTTTTCGTCCTCCTCCGCCTCAAATTTGAAATGCTCCCACACTCCACTCCGCTTTGACCGCCTCATGTTTGGTTTCTTTTTTGCCGCCTCAGGTTTGTGTCGGGTCTCTCGCCGCCCGCGAGAATCTCGTGTCACGTTCGCAATGTTCAATTAGCCGACAATTAATTTAATCGAGTAAATTCTTGTCGACAATTAATCGATAATCGATTAACCGTTTACATCCCTAGTTAAAACCTTAACGATACCCATCCCTACCCATTATGCTTATTTTTAAGAGATGTAAAATAAGTCTCTGATGTCCCCAGAGTGTGTATGTGAAGTTTTAGCTCAAAATACCCAACAGATAAATTTTTTACAACATGTTAAAATCGCCACCTTTTGGGAGTGAGCAAAAATGCACCGTTTTTGTGTCCATTTAAATGCAAATGAGCTGCTGCTGCCGGCCCACTTTCTAGAAGAGGGCGGAGCTTCAAGAGCCTGTGCTCCGGAGGCAACAAAACAGGACAATCTCACGCACTGAAACTGTCAGAAACTGTCAACAGTGTTCAGCTCGACCCGGAGTCGGACAATGATGCCCACAGAGCCGGAGAATATATGCTGCATGGAGATAGAACAGGCATAGTCTAGATTAATTATGGTTATAACTTATGTTGTCGTCATCTTGCTTTAAACGTACAGTATGTAATTTTTTTTCGCCGCTAGGGGTCGCTAGCCTCTTACAATAACAAAGGCGTAGTTTGATGACGCAACATTTGCTAAGAATTATGGATCTTGTCGTCAACGTCAAGCCGACCGATCTAATAATGTTTATGGATGACTGAATACATCGATGCTTTTATCATGACTGTGATATGAAGCAGTTCGGGATTGCTAAGAGACAGCTATCAGCTCCACACGCGACGCAAGTCCCACGGACATAAAGGAATATGGACATTTCATTCTACCGAACTACACGCAGAATTACTACTCACAGGTCAGTTTATTAGACAAATTAAACTTGTGAGGTAACGCAGCGCTGTTTCACTTGGTCTAACATTACACTAGCACACTAAACTGCATTTGAATGTGTTGAAATGTGTTAGTTTGTCTGTATGAGACTAGCAGTAAACTAGATCAACATTAGAATAACATACTGATCATATTCTGACATTTTATCATTGTTGAACTATATAACATTGATTAGTTTTATGTAAATGTGCTCACCTGTTTAATAAAGTACATGTAGGAGCGGTGGAAGTCTCGGACGTGGAGCTCTCGTTTATATACTGTCTATGGGAGCTCTCGGCATCTCGAAAACAGGGATAGTGATTTGTGCTATTTTTAAAGCAAAAAAGTTACATATTGTGCCTTTAATCCACTGTTAGTACAAGCCTGCTGTAGCGGACCCTGTCCGAATGATGACCAATAGGGATGGCCCGATACCAGTATCGATACTGTCCTCATATACTCATACTCATAAAAATTTGCCGATACCACGTACATTTTGCGAGCACATCCCTTTAAGCAGACATCAGTGGAAAGCTTGTTCTATCGGATGTCAATGGCAAAGAAAATAAAATGAGGCATGTAGCTTATTAACGTTAACTGACGAGAGAGAGAGAGAGAGAGAGAGAGAGAGAGAGAGAGAGAGAGAGAGAGAGAGCGAGAGAGAGAGAGAGAGAGAGAGAGAGAGAGAGAGAGAGAGAGAGAGAGAACTTCTGTTGAATGCTCTTGATTGCTGATCGTTCACTCAGCACATGTTATTTGGATGAAAACTAAATCGTATATGTAAGTAAAGTAAAACATGAACTGTTACCTGATTTAAGTATAACGAGTGGTCCCCTACATTATTACAGGACGTTCCAGAACGCAAACATCCGAAGCAGCGTCTCAGCGCGCGAAAACTGAATTAAATTGTCTTTCACGTCTTGCGCTTGTACGGACGAATTCACACAAAATTATGTAATAACGCCCGTCTTGGCGAGTATCCCAGTAAACAAAGTCGGTTATCTCTCAAATGAACAGTAGCATGTTCAGATGCAGTCGGTGCGTTCGGTCTTAAAGGGGCAGCAGTCTAATAATCCTGCTTCTGTGTTTTAATGTTCACACAAAGGACAAAGAATTACTCACTGCTCTTGAGTAAATACGCTACCCTTTTCAACTTTACAAAAATATCCATCTATATATAATTTATACAGTAATGAATATGCTTTTTCACATTTGATTACTTTATTCAAATGTCTGTACCTGTTAGATCACCTGAAAAACTCTAAAAACAGTTTATTTCATTTGTAGCCTTTGTTCTATTGTATTTATTTGTCCTATTTGTAATTCGATTGTTTGTTCTTATTTTGTTACTGACTGCTTACTTGTTTTAAATTCACATTAATTAGGATGGTAGTTTTTGTTGTATCAAAATTGGATTAAATAATTGATATTTCACTGGTTTTGACAAACATCTGACCCGCTGACCCGATCCACAGCACTGAGCCCTGCTGAAGCAGCTCTAGATATACGTGCTGTGATATTAAATGAAAGATACAATATGATAGAGCAATAGAGTGAACAGTGACAGTAACAGAAGCTCATACAATGCATTTTAGCAGGCTTAATTAAGCATGAAAATAACTGAAAGAAATATATATTTGATGAACAAATTAAGCCAACTAATATGATTTATATTCTTTTGGTTTAACTACTAATACATCTAAAAATTACAAATGCAGTGAAAATTCAGGTATCGGTATCGACGAGTACTAAAAATTAAAGTATCGTATCGGACTCGTTCTGCAAAAAGTGGTATCGGGACATCCCTAATGACCAAAACTTTACTGATGAGTTTTATGAAGTTTATTGTACATGATTAGACATGTGCCGGTATTCCGTAATGCGATAAATCGCGGTAATGAATATGCACAATATTGTGATGCAGATCGCTGTAGCGCCTCAGTTCAAGTAAACCGATCATCTGTTACTTTCTATTTAAAGATACAGTACAACTTACCGAAAGGTATTTATGCCTCATACATAATATCGATCAATCAGTGTTTTTCAGCCACGGAAAGAGGTCAATAAAACTGCAGGACAACAATATGTCACAGAACGTTACATTTACCTCAGGAAAGCCATTTAATGACCAACACGTTAGTTGACTAGAAAAAATAGCTATAGAGAGGAGTATTTTGCTAAATATGTGCACTATATTACATTTGTATTATATTTTTACTTGTCATAATTGTTATTATAATGAAAACCAAATTGTATTTAATTTAATTTGTTATTTTTAACCTTTAATAATAGTAGCTGACAGGGCTCTCTGTATGTTTACAGCATTATGTGAGATATATTTTTTCTTCAGAAAGATTAACATGTAGGCTATCTACTGTACCTAATATTTATCCAAAGAGTCAATATTGAATCAAGATTGAAATCAAATCCCAAGAATTGAATTGAAATCGTGAAAATTGTGTTAAGCAATAATACAAACAGTAGCCTACCAGTCACTGTACCATGTAAACATTGTAACTTGTTGTAACTAAACTTAACACAATTCTGTTTAGTTACCAAATGTTTTGACAATCACAATTACACCTATTGTGATGAAAGTTGTTTTTTCTACATCCCCCCCAATCCATCCGTTTCTCTTGAGCAATTAAAATATCGTGATAATACCGTATACCGTGATAAAAGCTGAATCAATTAAAGGACAAATCAAGTGAAAAATGAACCTGGGCTTAATTAACACATGGTTACCGAGTCGATCGTTCCCTGCGATGAGTTTTCATGAAAATCGAATGTAAAGAGTTTTATTTATAAAAACAGATTAGCTCATAACACTAGTATATGGGGCACAGAGTAAGTAAAAGTAAATCGCTAGTTAATACCACTAACAAGGCTCAGAATAGCCTCACACTAACACGGGAGCATAATGAGGGTCCCTACATGCAAACCGAAGCATTGAGAACTTTGTAAGTGTACAGACAGTTTAATAAGAAGATACTTTATAAAGACAGTACATTACGCGTTGACATGCAGGATCCATCTTGGAAAACAGTCTCGACTAATCGAGCCACGAACGCCGTGCTACGTTAGATTTCACAAACGTAATTCCTATCGACCAGCTATCCTATCGACGGCGTTCGTGGCTCGATTAGTCGAGACTGTTTTCCAAGATGGATCCTGCATGTCAACGCGTAATGTACTGTCTTTATAAAGTATCTTCTTATTAAACTGTCTGTACACTTACAAAGTTCTCAATGCTTCGGTTTGCATGTATGGACCCTCATTATGCTCCCGTGTTAGTGTGAGGCTATTTTGAGCCTTGTTAGTGGTATTAACTAGCGATTTACTTTTACTTACTCTGTGCCCCATATACTAGTGTTATGAGCTAATCTGTTTTTATAAATAAAACTCTTTACATTCGATTTTCATGAAAACGCATCGCAGGGAACGATCGACTCGGTAACCATGTGTTAATTAAGCCCAGGTTCATTTTTCACTTGATTTGTCCTTTAATCGCAGCATGAAAATTTGACCCGGCACATGCCTAAACATGATGACAAGATGACAAGATGAAGCGTCCACTTTCACTCCAGAAAATCACTATAAGAGCTGAATAAACACAGTATAAGAAGTGCGCATTAAAGTCTTAGCCATAAACTCTCTCTCTCCCTTTCATTATCATCAACATACACAGCGAAGTATTGTACCTCACACACACACACACACACACACACACACACACACACACACACACGAGGACACGAATGTATGAACTTCATCTCCAGACTCTAGATCCGCTCTGAAAGCCACTCTGTGAGC
The DNA here is from genome assembly GCF_963993115.1 of Abramis brama. Lineage (NCBI taxonomy): Eukaryota > Metazoa > Chordata > Actinopteri > Cypriniformes > Leuciscidae > Abramis > Abramis brama. The sequence continues at coordinate 864,268 of NC_139970.1, read as the reverse complement.
ATTTAACCTGAAAACTATCGTCACGTCACAGAAACTCAAAGGTCTTCACGGCAACCCGTCAAAAAAAAAAATAAAGTTTGGTTTAACTTGTCAGAAATGTGTTCCTGTTGTACAGTAGAATTTAGAAGCGTCTCAGTGTAATAATACAGGGCTCGACATGAAGCCTTTTCATGTGCTTAGTAAATCTGTAAATCTACTTGACCGAGTAAAAAAGTTGCGGAATTTATGTGTGTGTGTGTGTGTGTGTGTGTGTGTGTGTGTGTGTGTGTGTTGTAAATATAATTTATTCTGAAGAAATATTCTCATCTGTGTTCAATCAGCTCTGATATATTTAAATCTGCATATTGTCATTTCTGCACCTTTAAAGAGCACCCCCCCCCCCCTAATCTTATTAAATGTATGCTTCATCTTTCATTTAAATTTTTTTAATTTGATCAATAAATTAGTTTAAACTGAGTTTACATTTGTTTGGACTTCTCCTCGAGAGGCTGCGTGAGCCTCAACAGCGCAACCTTGTTAACGTCAGTAATACTGATATTACAATAAATATAATACAATCAGAATCATTCTCTCATTTTAGTGATTCCCTAGTTATTTTTTTGTTATTGACGTTTAATCAATAATCAATGTTTCTTCCATGTTTTAATCTGAACAGTAAAGCTCGTTTGTTTAATTTCATATGATTAAAAGAAATTAAATTAATGTTTTGTGTCTTCTTTTGCTTTCCAGAAAAAACACAACACCGAATTTGTGTGAGAAACAAAACCATAGGATTTCATAGGATTTAAAAAATAAAAATAAAAAATGTATACGTTTTATAATAGTTTATAATAAGTTTCATGATTTCAATTAATTAGACGTGCTTTTTGACTACAAAAACGTTACACTGCGTATCCGCAACAGCAGTGCTGGCCTCATCCACACGACGGGATCAGCATAAGCAGCGGCACAACGGCTCATATGCTCATCGTCTAGGGCTGGGACGGTATGGATTTTTTCTTACCGCGGTTGAAAAGCAAGAAATTCCCGCGGTATTGCGGTAAACCGCTTTAAACCTCAACCCCCCTTCCCACCCTCCCCCAGTTTTTTTTCTGCGACGTTGCGGCTGGAACAACAAACAAAGTGTGGCAATGATAATCTCAGGTAGTGTTTATGTGCTTTATTTAATGTTAAAAGCATGCAATGTGACTTTGAATATCGTTTAGTGCTCCAGCTTTGTAGCTGTAAAAGCAACAATGGATAATTCACCTCAGATCTTGAAATTAAACAAATGGAAACAAGAACGTTAAAACTGTGAACAAGTGTATTCTTTGACAAATATTGTTTTAGTAACTCAGTAGCCTATGTATTTTTAATAATGTTTAAATGGTGTAATATTTGTGAATTTGATTATGTAGCCTACTTATCCATTTTCTTGCAAGTGCCGTCAAGATTCCTCTCTGGTGCTGTGAGTGTGCACTTGCCGCGACTCCGCGAGGGTTGACAAATGCGGTCTTCACGTGAGAGAATTGTTAAATAAGCACTTGTAATTAAAAGCTGAGGTCCTGCTTTTACTTTTTTTTTTTTACGGTGCGGCTTGGACGCGGCGTCCGTCGAAAATAGACTAGGCGACTATCTTTTGCGAAGCGGTGCAGAGAGACGCTTCTGAAACGCGCCGCGTCGTGGCTGTTGTAAACACAAGCATTGACAACTTGCGAACTTGCGAAAGGTCGGATTTGCTCCATCTTTTGATGAGTTTTGTTTAGAAAACCTTGAATCCATGCTCAGACACAATGTTATTAGACACAATCCATGTCATTAGAATCAATGAATCCATGTCATTAGACACAACGTGAACACATGAAGGCCAGTGTTTTTTTTTTTCTTTTTTTTTTGCGGTGATGACGGTGACGAGCTCAGACCCGCGGTAGGCGTCACGTGACCGCGGTATTGCGGTAATGCGGTAACCGTCCCAGCCCTATCACCGTCTCAAACTATGACCAGGATACATGGATATGACCAATACATGAATAAAGTCCAGACTTTCTAATGAAGAACCAATGTAGGAGAACAGTTATTATGCACAAACTCAGTATATTTATGTGCGCATGTCAAAAAACATATCCCGATTCGAAGCTTGTGACACATAAATGCATGCGCACATCAACCCGATCACATGCTCAGCGCTCCTGTAAACTACGTTCAGATTCATCAATCGGGATGAACACAGTCAGGCAGAAACACGTGTGTGTGTGTGTAAACTCTGGAGTTGCCAGGTTTAGCTGTCTATTCTGGGATGAATATATTCAGAAATCCTGCTTTTTGTCATTAAGAGAAATCATCTGGTCTCAGTTACAAATTTGACTGGTAAATCAAATTAATTTAACTGTTTTTTCCCCCCTCCTTTAGTATTTATTGCATATTGTATAGGGCTGAACGATTAATTGCATTTGCAATAACATCGCGATATGATGAAATGCGATTTTTTAACCGCAAAGCTGCGATTACAGTCTGGTCACGTGACACGCGAGAGTAAACCAGTCTGCACTGCAGATGAAGCACCAACTTGGCACGCTACGCATATAGGCCTGGCTAGGGCTGTAAATCTGAGCCTTCAAGCGATACCATGCCGATTTCTTAAGCCAACGATTCGATTATTTTCGATACTTTAGAATTCCCTGCGATATGATTCAATACTAGATATTTTTACATGATATCTATTAAGTTTCAAATAAATCAACAAAAAAAAAAAATTTTACTCCGTGTGCAGTGTGTGTGCGGTGCAGGACAGCACACGCTAGTGCTTTCACATCTGCTGCGTGTGCAGTGCGTAACTGACCCACGGCTGCGCCACAAACACACACTCACTATTTGTGTTTCAAATCCAGAAGTTATCAGCAACTTTTATAAAGAAAAGGTTGTGTCAGCATTGCGATTCTCTCTGTACACAATTACACTCTTTAACGGACGTGTGCACGTTTAAACACAATTTAAACAACGTAGGGCTATTATTCCATGCATTACTTCTACTTATATTAAGTTGCTCAAGCAAGTGGTCAAATATTTAACCATGTACATATATTAAAATCACTAACATTTTAAATTAAAACTTAAAATGGACAAAAACAGCCGACTCTCATGCCTTTTCTTTTGCATTTAAATTTTAATACAATAAATCTTGCATATCACAAAGAACTTGTTTTTCCACCTCCACGAATGAGACGAGTGTTGATCATTATGTCGCCTTGTTGAGGTCAATTGTAGTTTTCCTTGCTTTACCGCGGTCTTAAAGTAAAAAAGATGACTGTGAAAAATAGTAGAATTAAATTAAATGCATTTATGGTGAGATTACTGCATTTTCAGGTCAATCTGTGTTCATTTTGACCACGAAACATGCGCTGTCACTGTAATCCAGCGTGTGCACACAGCAGAGATAGACTCGGGAACGATCTCTGCACCGCTGTAGACGCACCGCTCCTGGAACGCATCGACGGGCCGCATCCGTGTGCAGTGTGAAAGCTCTGACCTGATAACATGGGTACGGAATACGCACCGCAAACGGAGTATGTGCGAAACTGGCGTTACAATAAAGTGCAATCAGACAAACGGCAACTCTTAGCACTGCTCCATCTGTGTTCCTGAAGCCAGAACACTTCCACACCCATGACTGAACGCCGACTGGACTGTGACGGTTCCATCGCTCTTGAAAGTCAGACTCAATATGTGTGTGAACATAGATAGACTGTGAAACGTAAGTAACGCGTGTGAAGCGGTGTGACGTAGAGGACAATAATGAGGTTAGCGCCACCCGCAGCTTAGGAGGAGGTTGTACGCATATGTCGGAGCGGATGCTGAAAATAGACAGGCGGCAAATAAACACATTAATCGATACTCTTGCGGACGCATCAATGCATCGCATCGTCGGCTGTATAATCGATGCATCGATACGAATCGATTCATATTTACACCCCTAGGCCTGGCTACAGGAAATAACAGTTTATGTTTAATTTATGTGATTGTGTTATAGATATTCTCCAACGATTCTGTATCGATTAAGATAACTTCAGATTTATGTCTGAGCTTAGTTTTAAACACAGATACGTGATGACGCTACGTGTGCTTTATAAACAAATGTATTTGCATCTCAAAATGCTTTTATGACGCGAAATTAATGTGACAGTCAGTTATATCTTAAGTTATTAAACAGGCAGGACAAACCACATCTTATAATTTCAAAAGAGATGAACACGTTCAGACAGCCGACTCTTAATACTGAAAGCACTCTTTGCTTATTGCTTGTAATATTTTTTTCCCCTCTTTGTTATTTGTTTTGAATTTTTTACATGCAATTGTATTAATTTAGTTTTTTTTAATGTGTAATTATTATAAGTAGGCCTACTAATAATTATGTAATTAAATATTTTAAGTTTTATTAATAAGATCAATTAAAGGAAATAATTAGATCGGCTCATGAGGTGCCTAAAGATTCCCTTCCCTATTTTACGATTTATTGCTTGTTTTTGTTGAATAATAGAAAAGATAAAGAGCTTAAAAAATAATCGCATATTAAATCGCAATATTGGTAAAACTAAATCGCAATTAGATTATTTTCCAAAATCGTTCAGCCCTAATATTGTATGTTCAGGGATGACCGATTGATGAGAGACATAATATTTATGAATGGATTTAATGTTGATACTTTGCAGTGAAAGCGTCTCTGCTATTGGCCGGCTCTGCTGACGGAGAAGCGAAGGCTATGCCGGAGGGACACGTCAGAGTAAGAGAAGGATCCCAACCTTGTAACATCCCACAGCTTTGTCCGTTTCCCCGTCCCGCTCGAACAGCTGCCCGAGGAACTTGTGCGCTTTAGGATCCTTCGGCTTCACAGTCAAATACTCCGAAACATGCCTATGACCCAATGGTGTGAGAGAAACACATCACTTCACAGAGAAACCAGGCATTAGACAGAAGACAGAGCAAAGGAGTCAGCCTACCTTTTAGCAAGCTCATATTCTTTAGCCTCAAAGTATAGTTTGGCAAACAGAAACCCCTTCGCTGACTTCTGCAAGACACAAAACAGGTTAGTGTCACAATCAAACAATATCTGTGTGATACTGTAATCCTCAACACAGAGTAATTCACTGTGCAGAGCAAACCGGATCACACTGAAACGGCATTACAGGAGACGTGACTGATGTCAGTGAAATGCTCTGTGTCTTTAGCATTCCTTCATCCACTGAACACAGCGTAGACTAAAAGATCAACTTCAGGGTTTATTAATCAATATCTGTTCATCAAAATGAGAATCAGTTTTAATCAATAAATCATTATTTTTTCCCAGCCCTACAGGTACATCATCTGTAAGTGTTCAGAGGACATTACAATAACACAATCGATCAGTCCATCAACATTCATCATTTCTCCATTTATATGAGACGCGCCCCAAAACTGTATGAGTTTATGATCTATAATCGCTCAGACACAGTCAAAATATGAAGATCTACTAACACCAACTTATCATGAAGTTTATTAAACTTACACATTTTGTAATTTATAACCTCAAATGTTGAGTTCTGCTCAATTATAAGTGTTTACAGTGAACAAGTAGACATCTACAGTACATTTATTAACTCAGCAGACACTTTTATCCGAAGCTGAGGGGAAGATAATATGAAGTAAGTTAGTAAACACGTGCTAGTAGTAATAAGTTGTAAACACGGTCCAGAACACGGCGAGCTAGACCAGGTAACGTTAAGGATTTAATAGTTTTGTTGTAGTTAAAGACGACCTTCAGCTAAAGCAGTAAAAGAGAGTTTAATCGAACATGTCAACATTAGCGCTGAACTTCCGTTGGTCAGTTTGAGTGACAGCGCGCGCGCTCGGCTAATCTCTGACATCTTCAGGCCTGGGCTCGCTCTTCTTACCGCTTTCTGAGAGGGAGAGGCGCTTTGAACTGCAGAAATATATCGCTCAACCTCCGCTTTATTCCTCTTCATGGCTGCTGTCACACACTCTCCGTCTCCGTCGCTGTTTTAGCTGAGTATCATTTAAACACGGAGCAGCGTCTGCAACGATCAATGGCGGCTCAACAAATTATCACGTGATGATGCACTTCCTCTTCCTCTCTTCTTCTTCTTCTTCTTGAATTTTATTGGCGGTTGACAAACAACATAATGGTGTATTTCCGCCACCAACTGGTATGGAGTGTGGATCAAGACGACTAACCCCCCCCCCCCCCCCCCTTTTTTTTTCTTTTTCTTTTTCTTTTTCTTTTTCTTTTTCTTTTTCTTTTTCTTTTTCTTTCTATTCTCTCCCACAAATTAGATTCCTCAAGAAACTGAAGAATAAAAATATAACACTCATTTCTCGAGTTATTTTGCAGAATATACTTTGGTATAAATTGCATTTTTATTTTTTTTAAATTGTGAATTAACAACCTTCTTTCATTCTCATATTTCCGACAATGCATTAAAACATGTTCTACTGTTTCCTCTTGCCCACAATAATCACATCTTCCCGTATCATGTTTACCCATTTTATAAAGTGTACTATTTAATCTTGTGTGTCCAAATCTCACCCTTGATATTACTATTTCTTCTCTCCTGTTTTTCCCTGTAATTCTCATCTCTCCCACTTTCCTTTGAATTCTATAGAACCACCGACCTTTTTTCTCCTTATCCCACTGTTTTTGCCACCTGTCCTTTAGTCTCTTCTTGATAATACTCTTAATTTCATTCTTACTTAAATTAACAATTAAATTAATGTCATTGTTTTTAACTGCTTCTTTTGCTTCTTTATCGGCAATTTCATTTCCTTGGACACCAACATGTGCAGGCACTCACAAAAATACTACTGTAATCCCCATCATTTGAATTCTGTATATTGTTTGCATTATCTCCATTAAAATATCTGGTCTACTTTCTGAATGACTGTATTGTAAACTAGCCAACGATGAACAGGAGTCTGAACAAATAACTGATTTCATAGGTCTTATTTCTTCTATCCACTGTATTGCTAATAATAATGCAACCATTTCCCCTGTATACACAGATAGCTCATCACTGATCCTTTTCCTTATTGATAAATGAAACTCTGGAACAGTAAATGCTACTCCTATCTTGTTGTCTGAACTCTTTGATGCATCTGTGTATACCTGAACATAACTGTAGTACTCATTAATATATGTCTGTACATTATATGAATTACATTCCTTACCCTTGTTTCTCTGTTCTAACAATGTAAAATCAACTATAGCATCTGGAAGTACCCAAGGTTTTATTACTGGTAATGGAACAGTAGGACTAACATTTAATTGATTAATTTTAAGTTCTGTTGCTTTCTGTATCACAGTCCATCCAAAACTTTTAGTTTTCCTCCTCTCTTTTTCCCAACATGGCTTTAACGTGTCTAGTGTTGGATGCTCTTGACTATGGCCTTGTAAATTAACCCAGTAATTCAATGATAGCTGTACCCTTCTCATTTCCAAAGACATTTCCCCCATTTCCACCTGTAGTGCTGTAATTGGAGTAGTTTTTATAGCTCCTGTACATAGTCTAAATACCTGATTCTGTATATTATCTAACTTTTTAAGAGACGTTTCTGCAGCTGATCCATAAACCACACACCCATAATCCAACACAGATCTAATCAATCCATTATACATTGCCTTTAATGCCATCCTATCTGCCCCCCACTCACTACCAACTAAACATCTCATTGTATTTATTATTTTCTTACATTTATTTATTATTTTCTGAATATGCACCGCCCACGTAACTCTTTCATCAAACCATATCCCCAAAAACGTAAAATATTTTACTCTTTCCAGTTCTTGATTATATAATTTTAGTTTCACCTCACTTCCAATTTTCTTCCTTGTAAACAACATTATTTTTGTTTTATCAACTGAGAATTTAAAACCCCATTTATATGACCATTCTTCAACTATTGTAATAGCCTCCTGTAATTTTTTCACAATAAAATCAATATTCCTTCCCCTTTTCCAGATTGCCCCATCATCAGCGAAGAGTGAGAGGCCCAGCCCATTATCCAAATCTTCAAACACATCATTTATCATAATGGAAAATAATAAAGGACTTATTATACTTCCTTGTGGAGTACCATTTTCAATTGTAAACTTTTCTGAATAACTGTTTCCTATTCTCACTTTTAGTGTTCTGTCTGATAAAAAATCCTTGATCCATCTATACATTTGACCTTTGATACCTAACTTATACAGTTTAATTAACAACCCTTCTCTCCACATCATGTCATAAGCTTTCTCTATGTCGAAAAAGACAGCTACTACACTCTCTCTATTTATTTGTGCTTTTCTTATCTCATGTTCTAAACATACCGCCGGATCCATTGTATTTCTCCCTCTCCTAAAACCACTCTGATATTTGGATAAGAATTTATTCATTTCTACATGATACATTAACCTTTCATTCACCATTTTTTCCATTATTTTACCAATATTAGATGTCAACGCAATAGGTCTATAATTTCCTGGATTTGTACTATCCTTCCCCGGTTTATGTATTGGTACTATCACCGCCTCCTTCCACCTTTGTGGTAATTTTCCTTCTTCCCATGATTTATTGTACATATTTAATAAAACATCCTTAGATACTTCGCTGAGATGTCTTAGCATTAAATAACAAATCTGATCTATACCTGGAGCTGAATTCTTGGTTTTCCTAAGAGCTCGATTTAACTCTGCCTTTGTAAATATCATATTTAATTGTTCATTATTATATTCCTCATTCTGTATTAAGTCTTTAAACTGTTCCAATGTCCTTTCCCTTCCTCTTTTACCCTCCTTACTACTATTATCTGATTTATGTATTTTAACAAAACTTTTTGCAAGCATTTCTGCTTTCTCTTCATCTTTTATTGCAATTGTATCTCCATCTTTTAATACTGGATACCCAAATTCTCTTTTTATCCCATTCATTCTTTTTATCATATTCCATACTTGACCAATTTCAGTTTCCCTTCCCACTGTATTACAAAACCTCCTCCAGAAGTCTTTTTTTGTATTTTTTATGATTCTCCTAACATTTGCTTGCATCTTTTTATATTCAATGAAGTTCTGAAAACTATGATTCTTTTTTAACATTTTAAAAGCTTTATTTCGAGATTTAATTACCTTATCACACTCTTTTGTCCACCATGGCACAATCTTCTTTTTTTTCCTACCTCCCTTCCTTGGAATAGACTGACTTGCTGATATCAATATAGCATTACAAATATCATTATTAACCTTATCAATCCCTTCTTTAACTTTAATGTTTTCCATTTCTTGTTCACTAATACTCCTAAATTCCTCCCAATCTGCATTTTCAAAAAACCATTTGTCTACTCCTCTTGTATCACATTTTTCTAAACTTAGATTTACCTCAATTGTTATAGGGTAATGATCACTCCCTATAGTTGTTTCTCTAATCACCTCCCATACGCATATACCCGCTAGTGAACTTGAAACAAGTGTAAGATCAATAGCTGATTCTATTCCTGTTCTCACATTAACCCTTGTTCCCCCACCGTCATTTAAACATACTAATTCCTTTAACTCCATTAATTCTTCAATCACTATTCCATTTCCATCATTGCAATTGTCCCATAGTGTGCTATGAGCATTGAAATCTCCGCAACATATAACTTTTCCTTCTAAGTGTACAATTAGCTCACCCAACACCTCTAGTGATAGTCTTTTACAAGGATTATAAAAATTTAGAATTTTAACATTTCCTCTTTCCCCCAAAATTTCTATTACTATAAACTCCAACATTTTTCCTTTTTCTATAACATTATATTGTACTCCTTGTTTTACAAATATTATACACCCTCCCCCAATATCTTCCTCTCTATCTCTACGTACACAATCATACCCTTTAATATTAAAATCCAACAGTGGCTTAAGCCAAGTTTCCTGTATGCATACGATTTCTGGTTTCTTTCTAAGCTCTTTTATAAAACCTTTAAACTCTTGACCATTCGCTAACAAACTTCTTGCATTCCATTGCACAATATTCAAGTTGTCTTATCACCTGCACCTCCTGACTTCCCATCTCCTTCCAGTCTTTTATTGATGTTTTCCCAGGATATATTGTTTATACCCAAAAACTTTTAAGCTCCCTTCACAATTATTTTTATTTTCTCTGTTTTGTGTCTAACTTGGTCCGTGCAATTAATTACATATGCCACAAACAAAATCAGTCTATCCACTGTCAGTGTTGTACCACTTTCCTCTGTTTGCCCAATCTCTTGACTTGAAATGTCTTTGTCAGTATCATCACTTCTCCTTTGCTCTTGTACCTTCTTTATTGCTTCTGCATAGCTTATGTTATTTACAACTTTCACTTGCTCAATTTCCACAGCTCTCTTTCTTACATTACATCCATTGTATGTTACCCGATGTTGCTCACCACAATTACAACACTTGTCCTGTGCATTCTCTTCACAATTTTCAAATCTATGCTCACCTCCACACTTAGGACATCTTTGTTTTCCTTTGCACACCGCTGCTATATGTCCATATCTTTGACATCTATAACAGCGGAGTGGGGGAGGAATATATGGCCTCACTACAAAACTCATGTATCCAATTTTGACTTTTTCTGGAAGCACAGAGTCCTGAAACTCCAAAAGAATGGACAAACTGTCAACTCTTTCCCCATTCATTGTTTTTTGCAACCTTTTTATTCTACTTATTTCACCCCCAGAAATACTTTGTTTTAGTCTTTCTAGATCCTCCTCAACTGGAATGCCTGTTATTACTCCCTGTTTCAGTCGTTTTTCTCCCAAGATCTTTCTTTCATTCACTTTTTTCTTACATACATTCTCAATTTTTAGAGCTTTGTTTTTTTGCTCATCAGTTTTACATATCACCAACAGGCTTCCGTCTCTCAAAATCTTAGCCGTGTCCACTTCTCCTAACTTTTTCTTCAGTTCTCTAGACAATGCTACTGGACTTAGGTTAACATGTTCATCTTCCTTTCTAAATTTAAGAATTACTTTATATTGCTCTCTTTCAATCTTTTTCCGGACAACCCTACTCTCTTCCTCTGAGCTGTTTTCTTCTAATCCTCTTTTACTGGATTGGCTATACTCCAACCTCGTTTCATTTCGCCCACTCATTCTCTTTTCTTGCCCTTTCTTACTTACTAGATTCCAATCATCTGACTCCATTTCATCTTCCTCATTTACCCCAGAAAACATCTCAATCCAGTCACAAACCAGTTTATGTCAACCGCCGTAAACTCCAAACACAACGCCGAAATCTCCGTCCCGCGTGTCCTTCCGCTGTCTCCACAGGAAGTCCCCGGAAACCGCCTCAACTGCTCGACTCCTCCTCTTCCTCTCGTCTTCTTCTGGTGTTTATGGCGCATCTTCCCGCCACCTACTGGACTGGAGTGTGGAGCGCACAACGGTTGGAAAACAACACGGAATAAGTTTTTTTTTTAAAACTTATTAAGACTCTATTTTATATTCTCTGTTAATCTGCTTCTTTTAATGAAATAATTCACAGTAAATTCCTGCTTGCTTTGGGCCATTAACAGGGCCTGGAGTGACATTAATTATTCCCAAATCTTGGAATTATTCCATGTAGTTCAGCACTGTCGTCACATTCACCAGTCTCATATTCCCTGTTCTGCACTAACACTGGTGTAATGAACAATGTCCAAGACACCACTGCATCCCACGCTTTACTCCACTGCATCCCACGCTTTACTCCACTGCATCCCTCGCTTTACTCCGCTTTACTCCACTGCATCCCACGCTTTACTCCGCTTTACTCCACTGCATCCCACGCTTTACTCCACTGCATCCCTCGCTTTACACCACTGCATCCCACGCTTTACCCCACGCTTTACACCACTGCATCCCACGCTTTACCCACGCTTTACACCACTGCATCCCACGCTTTACACCACTGCATCCCACGCTTTACTCCGCTTTACTCCACTGCATCCCACGCTTTACTCCACTGCAAGACCTGCTTGGTTACAAATATACTTTTTTGTGTGTGTGTGTGTGTCTATCCCTTTAACAGCATTTATGCTAAATTGAGTTTAACTTGTATTGCACTGGACTTTTGTTGTATAATACCTTAGAAGTACTACAAGGAACCATATGTAGGCTACTGTAGAGTAGCTTTGAACGAAGCACTAGTTGTTGATGAGTGCACTAGGCTCTTTTTTATTTAGTTCAATGTTCTGACTAAAAACACTAAACAGTTGATTATATGATGTTCATTCAATCATTAAGGAATAGGAACTTTAAATTTCAATTATATTACAATATAATGGGGAAGGTATTTCTGCAATGTGCTGCAGTTATACTACAACAAATGATACGAGTATGATTTGATGTACTGCAGTGTACGACTGGTTAAACCGTTTTAGATGCAGCATCAATATACAACATGAACTGCACATGTATTATACGTATGCTAAGCTACTCATGAACATCTGTCTACTGTTGTTGAGGACGCAGACTCTGAAATGAGTTCTCCATCGGCTGTGTCGAGCGGTGATCAGTCCGTGAAGCATCGACCCTCGGCCCTCAGTGATGTGACATCTGACCACAGGTAAGACACTGCTCATTTCTGCATTTATGTATATTGTCACATTATAGCCCATATATATGGATATTTTTTATCCAGAGTAACTCACAGTGCATTCCTGAAGCCTGTGTGGTTGTTGAATGATTGGTGTCTCATGGTTTCCTGAACCTTCACTTTCATCGATCCTCATTGATGGAAAGATCTTTCCAACCCTTCCCAAAGTGCCTTGGAATTTAAGAAGCACTGCTACTTCAGCGGAGTGATTTACTCCAGCTCTGAGGAACTCTCTGCTCCTCACCACGGGGCTTCACTACGGAGCAAATCACTCCGCCCAAGTAGCAGTGCTTCGCCTTCTGAGAATATAGTTCCCAGTGTATATACGGTTAGAAGATGGTTGTGTCTCATGGGACCTTGTTATTTGTACACGCTGTGACTATACAAATGTAAATAGGAAAATGTTGGGTTATTTAGTCACTTATTGGGAGCAGTATGCTAGCTGGAGCCGTTTACCTCCAGTATTTGTGCTAAGCTAGGCTAGCGGTGGGTGCGTCAGACAGAGTTACGGCACGCACGCAGATGAGCTTGCAAGTATCAAATTGTTTGTATAAACAGGCAAGACTTAAAAACACATGCGAATGATTGACTTTCGTGACAATGAAGTTATGACCCGATCTCGCCACTGACACTTCTGTCAACTGTCCGGAGCATATTTCACCGAATCCCTGGACTCGGGAACATTTTTCGAGTCCCAAACACTCAAGTCTGGGTCAAGTCAGAGTAAAAATCCGCAAAAGTTGTACTCAAATCCGAGTCCAAGTTCAAGTACCCATATTATAGCATTAAAGTTATACTGTTTAAGAGATTAAGAGATTAACTGCTTTACCATCACCACATCGCCGACGGCCTCAGATCATAGTCATACATTGCACATTAAAACTCAATGAAAAAACTCAGTTGCAGTGACAGTAATTTCTTAATTTATGTTAGGAGTGGAAAATAATAAATCGGTAACTTATTATATTTTGAATGGAATAATAACGCACATAATTATAGTCACGGCTGCTGTGGTTTATTTGTGTTCGCACAGCTCCACTGAACAGCTTCCGTTAGGGCTTTTAGTCCAAAAGTGTGCATATTTGGAGAAATGTGGATTTATTCTCACGTTTGCAAAATATTTCATCATACAGTATACCATTTCTATTCATTTACCACTGAATTTTGCGAACTGACCTAAAACAGGGTACAGAGCGATGTCTGTCTGTTCTTTTCCGGGTTTTGCATGGGTTTATGACTCAGTGCACGCTGATTCCATCTGGAGCTGTCAATCATCTTACATGCATAATTCCTGCCTTCTGCATAACCACGTCCTGTGTAAACTTCCTCCATCACAGCTCAGTGAAAAACAGAGCCAAAGAAACATTTCTACTCATTAACAATGAAGAGAATAAACACATGATTACAATAGTAGGCTATGGGCCCTATTTTAACGATCTGAAACGCAAGTATCAAGCGCGAAACGCAAGTAACTTTGTGGGCGGGTCTCGGCGCTGTTGCTATTATACCGGCGGGATAAATGACTCTTGCGCTCGACGCAAATCTAAAATGTGTTGGTCTGAAGCAGCTTCATTACTCATAGGTGTGGTTTGGGCGTAACGTGAAATAAACCAATCAGAGCGACATCTCACATTCCCTTTAAGAGCAGGCGCGCTTGTTCTATGGCGGATTGCTATTATAACGGCGGATTTGCCAGGAGCGGTTCACAGCCAAGGAGACCGACGTTCTCGTCAGGGCCGTAAAACACAGAGAAGTGACATTAGGGATGGAGAAACACACCCAGATTAGCTTCGGTTAAACAGGTGTATAATACTTTGGGTAAATGTGTAAGATAGATTTATGCCTATTTTTTCACTTCTTCATGGACACCACAATGATTTCCCTCGTGTGTTAATATTTTTCCTTGTAATAATGTATGGTTTTCTAAAAATGAGAACTGCTGCTTCTGTGTAGATGAGAGAAGCAAAGTGTATGTGTGTTGTGCACACGCTACATTGGTTATGGCCAAGCATGCGCCCTTAAAATAGCATATGACTAACGCGCAACACGGCACTGACTAGGGTTGTGCCGATAGACGATAGTATCGTGTATCGACGATAGACAGAGATATCGCTGCTGGCAGATGCCTTTGACGATATCAATACGATAATTGGCTTGTTTTCCCATTAATGTATTAAATTATTATTATTATTATTATTATTATTATGAAGCTAGTATAGTTATTAAATTAATTAGGAACTACAATTATATTTGCCTTGCCTAAATTCATAACGACATCACCACATAACCACACTTGCGACATCACCGACGCGCGCGTATATGAGGACTCCTCAAAGAAAATGTTTTTAAAACAGACTAAAAAAACTACATCCCACAACGAAATTGAATTGCAAGGTGATCCATTCACAAATTGTCAAGAGTGCTTGTTTTAACAGACGCATCATTCTTATACAGAGCCAAGATGAAGACGGCATCGTTGTTCGTCAGTATTTTGTTTCCATAGCACATTAACAAAATATTTAATGACACTAATAACACTAAAAACAATACAATTACAAAATATTAATTATAATAATATCAATAAAATTATATAGGCCGCCTAGGCCTAAAAGACTTTAGTTCACGAAGCATATCTGTGAAACTCTGCCATCTGTGAAAATCACAAGCAACTTCAAACTTGTTTAACAAGAAATATTCTTCAAATTTTTTCACTGTCAATAATGTAAGTCCACAAGAGAAATATTAAGGCAGTAAATTGATAGTTGCTGTACCGTTATGTCCACCGTCGTCTCTGAGAGAACGCGCCGTTAATGCAGCGAAAGCTCAGTTCGTTTCTGCTTTCATTTTCAGGGAATGAGCGCGTTTACATGCACGTTATTAACTCGATTATGCTGAATAAACTGACAATGCATGTGGTCATGTAAACGCATACCCGTTTTCCTTTATCAGAGTCAAGTCATAGGTTTAAGTATAACCGATCGACTTTTAGATTTTTGCCTCTGATTTCTCCCGGCATTTAAAACCCGCGTTATTTGGGCTTATTGAAGTGCGGGGCGCATAAGTGAAGTGCATCCAGACAGAGAGAGCACTGGTGGGAGGACATATATCGCAGACTCCAACACTTTTTTTTGACCCAAGAAATTAAAACGTGTTCTCATCTCGTGCAGAAGTAGCCTACAGGCAAAATGCTGCATCTGTAACAGCATGAGAGGATAATGTGTGTCCGTAAATTTCCCGCTGACGATTAGGATCTTTTTTTACCTCACTATACCGGGAAATAACCTGATTTAGCCTGTTAATAAACACTCCACCTTTGCTAGCAAAATAGAAAAAAATTCTCATATTTAAAACGAAGTAATAAAACAAGCAAATTGATGAGTAAATAAGCAAGTTAATAATCAAATAAGTAAGCCCCGCCCCCCTCACGATAATATCGTGTATCGCCGATCTCACAGGCTGACGATAAGACGATATGAAAATGGAGCATATCGCCCAAGCCTAGCACTGACTTTAGACGAGGTTTTTCTAATTGTTTTCTAAACCTGCAAAATACGTTTGCGCCAGAACACGCCTCCTCTTTTCACTGAACCGCCCCCGGGAGCGCAAGTTCATTTGCTAGTTTACCGACGTGCGTCTGTGGAGGGAAAAGTCTGCTGTGCGCGGGTGAAAAATAGGAATGAAACACGCGTCGGTGTACAAAGTCAATTGCGCTGGGTGCAAGATAGAGCCCTATATGTTTTATGTATGTTTTCATGCTATTTGGGGTATTTTAATATCAATAACGGATGTTTACATTATAAATGCTTAGCAGGTGTAGCGATTAGCTGCGTAAAAAATGTTAAATTTAACATACTTCAACAACATTATTTGACCAAAATCCATATTAGATCACGATTGGAAGTTAATACAAACACTCGACACACATAATGGCTGAATACAAAGAAAGAATAATGATAGAAGAAAAAAGAAGATTAAGTCTCATACCAGCAGAGGTGCTAACATTCGTGGAGAGAGAACAATTTAATCGAGAATGGGCAATTCTCCGCGCCAGACATTAGTATGCAGGGGAGTTATAGGGGCCATAAATAATTTCATTAGCATTTTATTAGCCTTCTCACATTACATGGTCTTAGAAAATGTTCCATAAACTGCATAGTTTTAGACATACAGTATCATCCTCAGATTTGAGGTGAAGCATGAGCACACTTGTGGCTTCACCGTAACTGTGTTTTTATACATAAAAAACAAAAATAAAAATATTGAGAATATAATTTTTAAATGTATAAAAATATTATATATTTTATAATATTTTTATACTTTAAAAAAATTATATTCTTAAATATAAGAATATATTTATACTTCTTTTATACTTATGAGCAGAAACCTTTTTATTTGTGTGTGTGTGTGGAGGGGGGGGGGGGGGGGGAGGGTTAGTAAGGGGTTAAAAGACAAACAACAAATAGGTCTAAAATTTAATTTAATTTTTTTTATTATTTTTTTTATTTATCTTTTGGTAGTATCAGCATGAGGCAGAGACAGAGTCCTCTGACCCCAGGTAAGAACTAGCTAGTTTTGCAGTGTAACAATGAGGCAAGGACGAAGCGGAGAGAGAATCCACATGCAAGCACTACTTTAATGAAACAAACAGGTAATCCAGGGCAAACAACAGAACAGGGAACTCAGGACAGGGACTAGGAAAAGTTAACAGCAAACAGCTACAACGACCGACAAACAACAACTGAAGCACAGAGGTTTAAATACACAGGCAAACAAGCTAAACAAGATAACAAGGGGGCGGGGCTAATTAGAAACACCTGGAGAGACTAATAAACAAGAAAAACTACAAAGGACTACAAAACATGGCACAGAACAGGAAATAACAAAAGTCCACACAAGACAAGGGGAACACAAGACAGGAATCATAACAGGCAGACACTAATAACAGAGGTTTAGATGTTGATGTTTAATTGAAAATGTTTGGTTTGACATCACCATTATGGAGATCAGTGTTTGCTTTAGTTTAGCTCTTGACCCTTGACTTTTTAACATCAGTTTTTTGTTTCTCTGACTGCATTAACTGTCTTTGCAATCCACATATGTTATGCTGATAACGATAACAATAAAACTATGACTATAATGGAGATCAGTGTTCGCTTTAGTTGGGCTCTTGACACTTGACTTTTTAACATTAGTTTTTCTCCTGCTGCTGTGACAATGAGTTTATAAAACACATTTGTTATGGCAAGAAAAGGCCTAGATGAAGTTGATCACGTGTTTTTGGCTGTTGTGACGATGCTGTAATCATCTTGGACTTTTCTGATTCACTGATCTCTTCCTGTGTCTAATCTTTAATTTAATGGGTATTTTAAAGCAGAACTTGGTAACTTTTTTAACTTAATAAAACTGTCTAGAAATCATTTGGATGGTTAAACAACCTGTTCTGGTGATATTGGTGACTTTCCCCGCTCCCCCCAGCGTTCCCAGGCGGAAAACCAACCTTGCAACTTGGGGACTACCGTCCCGGCAAGATATAAAGAGCGTGAAACACGAATTGCTTTACGGCAATTCGACATAAACACACACGCATGTATGATGTATTACCAGATTACCCACCTCGGTAGACATAGCTCCACACGATACAGTTGGCTTGCTCCGATCATAACAAACGCACATGAGCAGCGGTAGAGAGGGGGAGGAGGCCACCACAAGTGAGTTTTTTACGACCGTGTTGTGAAATATACGCCCCACAGCTGTAGCGCTCGTGGGGAAAACATGCGACAACAAAAGGGAAAATCAGCGAAGAAGTGACTAGAGTTCGCTAGAGTTGCCGAGTTCTGCTTTAATTTTATATTTATTGATTATAGTATCTCTGTGAATCTACAGCATGAGATCCAGCAATGCTTCAGTAATGAGTTGTTTTGAAGGATATTACAATCATATAGGGCATAAAACATTTTGAACTCCTGCATGACTTAGACACACACAGATATCAACAATCAGCATATGAATCTCAACAATCGTGACAATCAAAAGTTTCATGTTGTAATGCACGCTGGATGCCAGCATAGTGCAAAACTCCCAGCATGCACCTCAGCATGAATAAATTATGCAGCTGAATGGTCTTTTTTTATTGCCACCATTGTTGAGATTCATGCGTGATTTTTTATATCTTTGTGTGTCTAAATGACTCTATAGCAATTTTTTTTTTTTTTTGTATGATGTGTTTTAACTCTTGCTGAAGCTTCACAGTGGTGGTAATGTAACACTTTTGATAAGGAATTAAACACTGGATGAGGTCAGTGAATCAATAGACTATATGATGGTTATGATATCAATACACAACAATCACCATAACGGCGGTGTTTTGATGGAGGGAGGAGCCATGGAGGAATACTGATGAGGGCCGCATGGGGCTGACCGGAGACGACGACGGTGAGGATGGAGCCCACCGCGCAGCCGATGAGCCGAGGTGGTGGAGAGATGGTGGAGATCTTGGTGGCTGCGACAGAGCCGCAGCGATGACCTCCCGAGAGCGAGGTGGGGGTCTGGAGGTCTGAGGGCGAGTTGGGGCGACCGAGGGCGGAAGTGGAGTGGCTGGCATCTCTTTTCATTGTTATGCTGATGACACTCAGTTGTACCTGCGAACCAACTCAAACCTATGCTCTACCCCGGTCCTTTCATCATCATCTGCTCCCTCATCATCTTCTGTTCCCTCTTCACCATCATCTCTAGCCCTCTCTAACTGCCTGGAGGAGATTAGGGCATGGATGAGTCATAATTTCCATTCAGATCGACACCCCTCATCAGGTCCAGTCATCACCCATAACCACTATCTCTTTCTCCGGTCAAGACATCCCCCTCTCAACTACTGTTACCAACCTCGGTGTGAAGCTGGACCCACAACTGACCTTTGCAAATCACATCAAATATCTGTACAAAACCTGCTTTTTTCATATCAAAAACATTTCAAAACTCCGCCCCTTCCTCACTTTCCCTGACGCAGAAAAACTCGTCCACGCCTTAATTTCATCCAGGCTTGATTACTGTAACAGCCTGCTTATCGGTATACCAAATAAACACCTTCAAAAACTTCAATTCATTCAGAACTGTGCTGCCCGAACTCTGATGAAAACCCGCAAATACGAACACATCACTCCCATTCTTCAGAACCTCCACTGGCTCCCCATAACCTCAAGAATTCAATACAAGATTGCCCTCATCACCCACCTTTGCATCTATAACAACGCCCCACAATACCTCAAAGACCTCATTACCCCTCACACATCCACCCGTAACCTCCGGTCCCAAAGCACAAACCTCCATCAGCCACGCTCAAGACTCCGCACCATGGGAGACCGAGCCTTCTGCTCTGCTGCCCCTCGCATCTGGAACTCCCTCCCTGAACATCTGCGAAAACCCCAGTCTGTGGACACTTTTAAAAAAGAGCTTAAAACTGTTTTGTTTAGGCAGGCGTTCTTAAGTTGTCCTTAGGCTTTGCTAATTTCATTCTGCACAAAAAAAAAAAAAAAACTCCTCTTTTAGCTGTTTTTTCCTTATGTATTTTATCACTTGTTTTTTATCTTTATTTTTCTGTTTCTGATTTTAATTAGTTCAATGTGGTCCCTGTAGCACTTTGAGATTCTTTTATGAAAAGTGCTTTACAAATAAAATGTATTAACATTGGAGCCTGAGGTAGGGTGGAGCAAGCAGCAGCAGAAGGGGTGGAGGAGTCCACAGCGGAGGTGAAGCGATGTCTGACCTCGGTGGAGCCGACGTGCAGAGGGAGTCCGGCGAGTCCGAATGGCTGATGGTCCACGCAGAGGTCGAGGGTGGAAGGAGCGCAGGTGCGGGAGCCAGGGCGACAGGTCGATGCAGAGCGTAGCGCACCGAAGCTGCAGGTGGATGCCTCGGGCTCCTCGTGCCCAGGAGAAGATGGATCCCGACAGGTCCGAGGTGGTACCACACTAGTGAGAGACAGAGGTGGTGCTGAGGGACTGAAGGGTGACAGAGATGACTGGGTGGCACAGATGGCTGGAGACTAGGGGATAGACTGAAGTCCTATGCAGAAACCTAAAAAAAAATAAAGTGTTCAGGATAGTTTGGAGAGGTGGTGGGAGAGGAAGGCTGGCCGGGGCTAGCGTGACAGGTAGAGGACTGACAGGTTCAGGACTGACAGGTTTGGGCAACAGTACAGGGGCTAGACAAATCTCCTCTCCAAACTCAAAATCAAAAAGTGTCCTTGCCAAAAACGCACTCTCAGTAGCGGGGGGTGGGGTGGGGTGGGCGGGGCTCACATCCAAACCCTCGAAGTCCACCAGTACTCGCTCGGATGGCTCGGCCGGCTCGCACACCTGGTCAGGCGTACGCTTCTCGGGCTCCGTGGCGATGTGGTCCTCAGTCGTTCTGGTGGGCGTGGGCTCATACATTGCGGCGGTCTCCGTCGCGCTACCTGCGGTGGGCTCAGTTCGTCAATCCTCGCCGTCTTGATGGTTCTGACTGGGCACTGGATGGAGAGTGAGGCACCCACTCCACATATGTTGTGAAGCTCTCTCTCCCCGGATAACGTGTGGCGGCGTTGAGTCCGACATCCAGGAATCTGACAGGCAGTTGTCCGGGAAGGTGGTCTGATGGGCGAGATCCAGAAATGTTTCTAAATGTTCCTCGGGAGAGCATTCTCCCTGCTCAAGGCACATGAGTTGAACTGCAGGAAAGTTCATGATGCAAGCAGAGGTGGAAAATGGAACAAAAACACTGAACACGAAAATGGGGAGGAAAGAAAAATATACAAACGCTTTCAAATTGTTTGGTCCGGTATTCTGCCACAGGTGGTTGCTGACAGACAGATGAGGAAGATGTATAATCCAATACAAAGGTTTATTTACTAGAGATCCAACAGACAGGCGAACAGAGAGCAACACACACTTAACATTGACGATACCGGACATTGAACTGAAACAGAACTGAACATATATACAGGTGTTAATGATGGTGACTGATGAGTGTACAGCTAAATGTAATTTGTGTTCATGACAACTGATGAGTGACGAAGGCAGTTGAATAAAAAACATAACGAGTCCAAACTAACATGAATGTAACACCCACGAAATGTATTTTAACTTAATAAACTGTAAGTTAAAAAACAGTAAGCAGTGACTGTAGTTGCTGATCTAATGAAAATCTTTAGTGTACTAAAATTAAATTATTTCACAGTAATAATATGCTCACATTATTAGCACATTATAAATATTAGTGTATGGCTGTTGGTCAATTTAAGGCAGTCGATTTCTGCAAATGAAATGAGTTAACTCAAGTTTTCATTTAGTACCTGGGATTTTTACAGTAACATACTGTAGATTACAGTAAACAACTGTAAAATTAACTGTACATTTTACCATTAATTTGCGAGACAGTGTTTTACAGTGTATGTAAAATGCTGTTTTTGTCTATCTTCTTGGTATATTAAGTGGGAAGAGACAGAGATCAGAATCTCCAGAACCTAGTGGTGTGTCTGTGAAGAGTAACAGATCCATGATGCAACCCCATACATTCAGTGATGCTACAGTGACCTCTGACCTCAGGTAAGAACTAGCTCTTTTAGCATTTAGCAGACACTTTTATCCAAAGTGACTGACAGTACATTCCAGAAGCCTGCAGTTGGTGAGTGAGCGGCATCTCTGGTACCATCTCAGAGAGGCACAGTTTACTGAACATCAATGGAAACATCTTCCCATCTAATCTTCGAATTTTGTATTACTTAATTACTAATGTCATTTATATTGAATATAGCTATACAAAAAGTATATGTAAAATGTTGTTTTGTTCTTCTCAGTATCAGTAGGAGGAATAGACAGAGATCAGAGTCTTCAGAACCCAGTGGTGTGTCTGTGAAGAGTAACAGATCCATGATGCAACCCCATACATTCAGTGATGCAAGAATGACCCTTGAGCCTTTGTTAGTATAAACATGTACTTGCTGATTTACTGTAGTGCAGTGTCAGATTAATAATTATTTAAGAAACTCAATGAAATAACACCTAAATATACTCTAAAATATGCAACATATGCTCTGCACAAGGGGGTGTCAAAATCATATCCAGTAACCAATTTATTTCTGATGGTCTCCAACAGTCATTGTAATCACTGTATCCGTGCTCTTTTATTTTGAATTTTTCTTTTCAGCAGGAGGGAGATTCATGGGCTGATCAGATCTGTGCCGTCCTCTACATCCCACTATCAGACCCACATCAGACAGGACAAAACTGAAGCAGTCCTACAGACACACACATTGGAGACTGGAGACCTGCAGAGAGTCAAAGACCAGCACAAAACCAGCATGAAGAACAAGTACGAGAGATTATTTGAGGGAAGCAAACTCCAAGAGAATAAAACCTTCCTGAACAGGATCTACACACAGCTCTACATCATAGAGGGAGAGAGAGAAGGAGTGAATGAAGAACATGAGGTTTTACAGATGGAGAAAACAGCCAGAACACAACACTCACAAGACACTCCAATCTACTGCAATGACATCTTTAAAGCCTCACCTGAACCAGGACATGAGGAGAAAGAGCAAATCAAGACTGTTCTTACTAAAGGCATCGCTGGAATCGGGAAAACCGTCTCTGTGCAGAAGTTCATTCTGGACTGGGCCGAGGGAAAAGCCAATCAGGATGTAGATTTCATGTTTGTGCTGCCATTTCGAGAGCTGAACTTGATCCGAGATCATCAGTACAGTCTTCACAGACTTCTGCTGGACTTTCATCCTGAACTTCAAGATCTGGACTCAAAGATTTATGAGGAGTGTAAAGTTGTGTTCATCTTTGATGGTCTGGATGAAAGCAAAATCACACTGATGTTTTCAGACGCTCAGAAAGTCTCTGATGTGACTGAGACTTCATCAGTGGGCGTGTTGATATCAAGCCTCGTCAAAGGAGATCTGCTTCCGTCGGCTCTCATCTGGATCACCTCCAGACCAGCAGCAGCCAATCAGATCCCCTCCAAATACATCCACCGTCTGACAGAGATTCAGGGATTCAATGAACATCAGAAGGAGGAATATTTCAGGAAGAGAATCAGTGACGAGCATCAAGCCAGCAGAATCATCTCACTCATCAGAAGAGCAAGAAGCCTCCACATCATGTGCCACATACCCGTCTTCTGCTGGATCTCATCCACTGTGTTTCAAAAGCTCCTGGAAGAAGATCTGAGTGCAGAAATCCCTCAAACTCTGACTGAAATGTACATCCACTTCCTGCTGATTCAGATCAACATGAGGAATCAAAAGTATGAAGAGAGAGATCCAGAGAAACTCCTGCAGTCCAACAGAGAAGTGATTGTGAAACTTGCTGAAGTGGCTTTCAAACAGCTGATGAAGGGCAATGTGATGTTCTATGAGGAGGACCTGAGAGAGAGCGGGATAGACGTCACTGACGCCTCAGTGTATTCTGGGATTTGCACTGAGATCTTTAAGGAGGAATCTGTGATTCATCAGAGGAAAGTCTACAGCTTCATTCATCTGAGTGTACAGGAGTTTCTCGCTGCTTTCTATGTGTTTTACTGCCACATAAGCAGCAATTTAGAAGCATGTTTTGATTCACTGCATAAACTCTATAAAAGAGTAGTTGATGAAGCCATTATGACCAAGAATGGTCAGCTGGATCTGTTCTTGCGGTTCCTGCTGGGCATCTCACTGGAGTCCAATCAGAGACTCTTACAGGATCTACTGACTCATACAGAGAACAGCTCAGAGAGCATCAGAGAAATCACACAGTACATTAAAGAGAAGATCAAAGATGGACATGGACTCTCCACTGAAAGATCCATCAATCTGTTCCTCTGTCTTCTGGAACTGAAAGATCAAACTCTGTCCAGAGAGATTCAGGAATTTGTGAAATCAGACAAAGACTCGGAGAATAAACTCTCTCCTGCTCACTGCTCAACAATCGCCTACATGCTTCAGATGTCAGATGACGTGCTGGATGAGCTGGACCTCAAGAAATACAACACATCAGATGAGGGTAGAAGAAGACTGATACCAGCTGTGATCAACTGCAGAAAAGCACTGTGAGTCAATTACTTTTATTAAAGTTACGAACTGTTTCTGCAGTGTTAAATTATCCTCTCTTAAAGGAAATTATAAGTTGTGACATTTGCAAGATTTAAATTGACATTGAAATTTGCAGAGAAAATAGACAATAATAATTTATTAACTGAAAATGGTGCTTTGCTTTGTTCCAGTTTAGCTGGCTGTAATCTCACTTCCCAGCATAGTGAAATTGTGTCATCAGCTCTAAAATCCTCAAACTGTGTCCTGAGAGAGCTGGATCTGAGTAACAATGACCTGCAGGATTCAGGAGTGAAGCTGCTCTCTGGTGGACTGAAGAGTCCAACGTGTCAGCTGGAGATACTGCGGTATATAATGCTGATATGTGTTTGTATGTGATCTGACTGTGTATGTGTGTCAGTAGATGATCTGACTTTGTGTCTGTAGGTTGTCGGGCTGTATGGTGACAGAGGAAGGCTGTGGTTATATGTCTTCAGCTCTGAGTTCAAACCCCTCACACCTGAGAGAGCTGGATCTGAGCTACAATCACCCAGGAGAATCAGGAGTCCAGCTTCTCAACCACAAACTGAATGATCCAAACTACAAACTGCAGATACTCAAGTATGTGGGGCATTTTTTTTTTTTTACTCAAGATCACTAATACTGATAATCTGCTAATGCTTGGAGACAACACTTTCTCTTTAAAAAGCACCAGATCTTATGGATTTAATCTGTTTCAGTTTATCTGTCCCTTCATGTAATCTCAGACGGACTCGATGAAGGTGAGATCAGATCTCTGTCTGGATCACACCGTCTGTAGTTAGACTCCTTGTTCAGACAAAAATCACTACATTTTGACAATATGTGTAAAGAATGTTTGGAAATGTAAATTGATATTTCCTACTGACTACTACTAAAGAAAAATATATGAATAAACATCTTAAATCAAATGTTTTTTAACCATCTAAATTTGTGCCTAAAATAAGACTTTAGCATAGTACTAGATACATGTATCGTGCTAGTCCATAACAGCTTGAGGCTGTCCACAATGGATGCATTAAAGCAAATATTTGAATTCAATTTGTCTTTTGTGTTGAAGTAGTGCAAGTGCTGGAGTCTGTCAGAAATAGAACCAGGTTTCAGTTTACTTGTCTCTGACTCGTTGTGTGGCACTGCATTTAGTGTAGATACACTATCTCTGATTATTATGGGTTCTACTTTTAAAGAATAACAATGCATGTCTCGCATCAGGTGTTTACAGGGTGCAACCCACACCATAAAGGCCCGTTCACCATTACGGAACAAAAATATATTTCCATATACAGTATTTATGATCAATATATTATTTGGTTTAAATATACTGAAAATTTATGAAATAATATATTACATAAATAGATTGTGTTATATATTACAATATATTGAACAATACATAAGGATTTGCCGCTAAATATAATTTAATTTCATATATTGGTAAATATATTTACAATATATTTACACTGTAAAATGTAATTAGTTGAGTGTACTTAGAAAACGTGGAAAACGATTGGCTTAAATTTGTAACTTAAAAGTTGTAAGTTGCTAATATAAAAACACACAAAAGAGTGTCGGGACAATGATGACTGTGCATTTATTTGTATTTAACAAACTGAAACTTAACTGAATAAATAAAATAAAAAAGATTAACTTAACAAAGACGACAGAAACCCTTTAAATCCCAACAGATCATTATACACTAACAGATCTCTCAAGATCTCAGCAGAGGAGGATTAAACAACTAAAACAGCATTACCAGCTCCACTTATTACTAACCAGATTGACTTTATTCCTGTCATTCGTCTACAGAATCTCAATACGTCTTACTGAGAATTAACAGAGGTTTAGATGTTGATGATTATTGAAAAGAATATAATGTTACAGTCACCGTTATGGAGATCAGTGTTGGCTTTAGTTGGGCTCTTGACTTTTGACTTTATAACATTTGTTTTTCTCTGGCTGCTGTAACTGTCTGTTTATACAACACTGTCGTTATGGCAAAAAGGTGAGTCACAGATCTTATCCCAAGGTTTAGTCAAGTCACCTTTATTTATATATCAACAGCATCAACATTGATTCCATGTGACAATATTAGATCTAAAGTATATGATTACGGTAATGAGTGGGTCCTGACACGTGTTGCCTCACTCCAATAGAGTTCAGAATGCCTGTAAATGCCAATCCCAATGCGACTTTTTCATTATCTACATGTATATTAAAATCACCAACAATTAGTACTTTATCTGCAGCCAGTACTAACTCTGATAGAAAATCAGCAAATTCTTTGATAAAGTCTGTATTGTGCCCTGGTGGCCTGTATACAGTAGCCAGCACAAATGTTAAATGTGATTTATCATTTACACTAGATATTGCTATATTTAGCAACAACACTTCAAAAGAATTATATTTAAAACAAGACTTCTCAGTAATTCTGAAGATATTACTATAAATTACAACAACACCTCCTCCTTTGCCTTTCAGACGAGGTTCATGTTTATAACAGTAATCTTGCGGGGTGGACTCATTTAAAGTAATGTAATCGTTTGTTTTTAGCCAGGTTACTGTACTACTATACACAATAATGTTTTGTTTATTATAAGCGCACTGCAGTTTTGTCGTTTTAAATGCTCGAGCTCTTTAAAGCATGATCGATTCTGATTGGTTGTCTGTGTTTTTATTGTTCATCAGTTGGAAAAAATCATTCTGAAAGTGATTCCAACCAGGGCTTAAAAACGGGGATAAAATTAAATCGGTTCACTCCAAGCAGAATCAGTAATTTAACGTTTCGTTTCATGCGTTCCGTCTTTAACATTATCGTTCTGAAAACGTTTTGATTGGAAAAGCTACTGGTTAATAATGTATTTTTAAAAAAAAAATGTGCCTATACTTTATAATAGAGCTTGAATTGAACTTTATACTAAGAGCTTAACTCGAATGGATCCTCAAACGAATGGCAAAACCTCACACAGAAGCTCCATCTGCCTCAATCGTGAATGAAGTCTTGCACGTATTTTGGAGACTGTCTCTGCTTGTTTTCAGTGCAAGGGTAAATAAAGAACTGGTTCTAAGAATAAGTACAGCATTTTCTTTATTCAAAACACAATGTATGTAAAGGCTAATGTTTTATATATTTAAGGAGTGGAGAAGTCTTAAGTCAGGTATTTGCTGTCTAATCATAGCCAATACAGTCTTTGCATAGCACTTCATCTTGACAACAAAGTAAAAAAAAAAATTGAATTCCAGAATAGGAGAGGTTCTACACTAACCTGCAATTTTCACTGGTATCAAAACACACCACGCTGGATATAACTCATGTGATCCAACAGCTAATGCCAGCTGCACATTGCCTTGCGACTTACATAGGATGACTTGACAACTGAGACTGTGACTTTCACACACGTTGGAATGCGTCAACGCCACATTTGCATAGGCCGTACTATTTAAATTTATATTTGATTGACTCTTAACTAAAAATCTTAAACAATGGTATAATAATGGTATTTCAAATAAGTGTTTCCATTCAGTTAAAATTGCATTAGTTTCCTGTTTTTATTTTCATTCCTTGAACCGGTCTAGAGCCCTGATTCCAAAGATATTGTTTCTCTGCACTGTTATCGTTATAGTTGTGGTGTGAACTATGCTATTCTTTTATTTTTAGAACTAGATTTTTATTGTTATAGTTATCATCCTTAATGTGAACAGGCCTTAACACTCTAGAATTAATTATACTGTATTTGGCTCTTGATTTTGGATTTTGAGAATTATTCATTGATACTCACTGCTTCTGGCACACTTTTAATAATCAAACATTTATCATTTGTGCTTCATATTTGTGTCTTTCTAGTTTGGATCATGGAGAACATTTAAGAATCACACCAGGACTGAGAAAATGTAGGTCTTTTCTCTCTTTCACATACAGCTCTAAAGTTGTCCTTCATGTACTGTAGTTCTGATCTCTCTTGTTGTGTTCAGATGCCTGTCATCTCACACTGGATCCAAACACAGCAAACATTCATCTCATCCTGTCTGAGGAGAACAGAAAGGCGACACATGTTCAGGAGGAGCAGCCGTATCCTGATCATCCAGAGCGATTTGAGATCTGTGAGCAGGTTCTGTGTCGAGAGAGTCTGACTGGACGCTGTTACTGGGAGGCTGAATGGAGCGGCTGGGCTTATATAGCAGTGACGTATAAAGGAATCAGCAAAAAAGGAGGAAGTGACTCTTGGTTTGCATTCAATGATAAATCCTGGTGTCTGTACTGCTGTGAAAACAGATTCACTCTCTGGCACAAAAATAAGAACATTGACATACCAGCCCCTTCATCCTCTAATAGAGTAGGAGTGTATGTGGATGAGTCAGCTGGCACTCTGTCCTTCTTCAGCGTCTCTGACACACACACACTCACACACATACACACATTCAACACCACATTCACTGAACCCCTATATGCTGGATTCAGGGTTTATGATGCCTCAGTGTCTCTGTGTGAGATTTAACAACCCGCTGAAAGAAACTATTGAGACATCAAAAACAAACCGTCTATTTTCCAAACAGTCACAAACTTTAATTTTCCAATTTCTTAAATAAAACAACTTATACACAAAAACTTTATGAAATCAAAATAATGTTTATAAAGTAATAAAGTCTATTAGCTTTGAGGTTATCTACATGCTAGTGTACATTGACCAAATTTTTTATTTTATTTTTTTCTTGTGTGTGTGTGTGTGTGTGTGTGTGTGTTTGCCATTGGGAAAGAAACTCTTTCCCCGATCTTGCAGTCTTATATAACAAGCTGTTCTGGTATCAGGTATCATCTGTTATTGTGTGAATCCATGGAGACTTCAGCACGTCAAAGATGATGGTCTGCAGAAACACTCTGGTTCTTCATTTGGTGTGATCTTATAAAAGCTACTATAGACGTCGTCACTGTTTCAGAGGATCCACAGACTCAGTTTCATCCTGTTGGATTGTCAGAAATTGCTATTATCATAACTGTAATGACAATCTCTTGCAGCACTAACATTATGCTTTAAAGAGTGTTTGTTGAATTTCTTCGACTCACTCTGTGTTTAACAATATTGACTTTGGTAAATGATGCTAGCTAAAACAATTCTAATAAAATTCTGAGCAATTTCTATGTTTAAATTATATGTTTTGATTTGTTGAAACCTCGACTTTATACTTTATATTTATCTGTTTATATTTCTTACTTCTTTTTTCCTGTGTTTAGAATTTGTCAAAATATTTTGTTGGGGAACCTAAAATGTGTTTTTATTTTAATCAAAATACATTACAAATATGAATTATTATGACTGAATACTCCTGACTTCTTTATGTTGCAGCAGTGAAAGTAACTTTTAATGGACTGATCAGGTGAAAATGTCTCTTTAATGTAACATCTGCTCTGTGTAACACTGGGTTACTGGTTTTCTTCAATAAATCTTTGCACATGGTGAACAATTCATTGTCTGTCATGTTACATCTGTAATGTTCAGATTCTTCAGGTACTTCTATAACAGAATCTGAATTGTGCAAATGCACATGTTGACAGGCAGGCAGGACCGAATGTAATGATTAGACAAACATATTATGGTGTGACTGAGACTTTAAATTTAGAACACTTTAATTATTGATTGCTATCAGGATGTGAAGAGACTTTCAAGCAGTATAACAAAACAAAAAAAGGTTTGATGCATGAAAAACATTACCTACCCTAGCTTTAATACATGCAACAGATCTGAGAGTCACCTGAAAATGTAATAATGCTCTGTGTCACTCGAGAGAGTTTGCTTTTCATGTGGGTGGAGTTAAAACCATCTCACTAGTAAAAGGAAGTGAAAGTAGAAAATACGCCATTCCAAGGTTTAAACCTGTTAACACTGGGTATTTAAACGGCCGCATATTATGTGGTAAGTTGAAAACATATTCTTCATGTAACCATGTAGTTATATAAAATCAACTGCTATTTTTCTTTTTTGGTCTTCCTTAAATGGGATTTCAAATCTGGAACATTATATTTCAACAACTGTAATAGCTCAGAAAAAAATTGGCAACATGGTTGACAGTTAAAGTGCTTTATGGAAATTATATTGATTAAGTAAACTATTTTGATATGCAGTCAGACTTACTCTGATAACATTAGAAAAAAAAATTATAGACTGAAAGCCAACTAAACAAAGAAAGTTGAAAAAGTAATATATACAAATATATGTCTTTACCATGACACTTTGTAATGCACTGTGATGGCGTTATTGTTTACAGTAATCAGAAACAATTATCAATGAACCAATGCCTGCTGATTCTGTTGCACAAACATGAGAAAACAACACGAGTGCTGGTTGTTGTTAAAAAAAACATTGGTTCTGCTAAACAGTGCAGACGTTAGTTGGGCAACAGGTGCATTCAATTCATAATTAACCCTCTGATACGGTATTAGTATAAAGACCTGTGTGCCTTCGAGTGAGCTCTCTCCTAATATTTTCCTTCCCTATTTATTTTTAGAGACAGAAATTATGCTTATTTGGTAATCACATGCATGTGTTCCCCAGTAATTTTTCTTCCTCGCCTGTTCAACTCTCCTGTGGAGTGCCGCAGGGTTCAATTCTCGCACCCATTTTTTTTTTTTTTTCTGTATTTACTTCCTCTGGAAGCATGGTGTATCATTTCACTGCTATGCAGATGATACCCAAATTTGTTTACCTCTGAAACGCAACAAACATACTGCTCTGAAATCTCTTTTTGCATGCCTAGATGAAGTGAAAATGTGTTTTTCTCAAAATTTCTTATTTCTGAATGAATCTAAAACCAAGATTATAGTCTTTGGCCCCCATGAAAACTTTAAGAGCAATAACATTGACCTGGATTACCTTGCTCCTTTTACTTCATCCTGCATTAAGAACTGTATTCTTGGATCAGAACCTCAAATTTGAAAAACATATGATAACAACAAATAAATGCTGTGATTAGTTCTTGTTTTTTTCAGCTACTTTTTCTTTCTAAGATTAAATCCTCTCTCTCTGAGAAAACCTTAGAGATTGCTATCCATGCGCTCATTACATCTTGTTTGGATTATTGCAACTCTCTTTACTATGGCATGTCCAAATACCTATTGCTCGTCTCCAATTAGTACAAAATGCTACTGCAAAGTTCCTCAAAAGAAAACGTAAATTTGATCACATTTCTCCAATTTTGAAATCACTGCATTCGCTACCTGTGCATTTTAGAATTGGGTTTAAAATTCTTCTCTTTGTTTTAAAATTCTTAAATAATCTGGCACCAAGCTATTTGTCTGAGCTACTCTGTCCATACAATCCCACACGAAATTTGAGGTCCGGTGATAAGAGACTTTTATCTGTCCCCAGATCACGATTAAAGGATAGAGATAGAGCCTTTGCTATTGCCGGCCCTAGGCTGTGGAACAGCCTTCCGGTTTACATCAGATCGGCACAGTCTTTAACTGTTTTTAAATCTTCTCTTAAAACCTTCTTTTTTTCTTTAGCTTTTAATTCATTATGAGCTTCTGTCATGAATGTGTTGTTTGCCCTTGTCTCTTTATCTTGTGTTTTGTTCATCACTTTGGTCAGCCATGTTTGCTGTTTTTAAATGTGCTATATAAATAAAAACAAACTTGAAACATGAAACTTGATCAGTTCACGGTGCCATGCCCATCACAGGACTCGGTCGTGAAGCCAGCGCTGAAGCGGTCTCATATGAATCAATCGTGCGGCGTGACTGCGGCTGGGAATGCCATATGCCCCAGGAGCCTCTGAAACATTTTCAGTGGAATCACTGTCCTTCCCCTGAATGTATTCAGGCAGTTCAGCACCATCTGAGCATGCTCGTCCGTAAAATGCACAAGTCATGGCGACCGAGTCCAACTCCATACCGAGAAAAGAGATTCTCTGCATGGGGGAGAGTTTGCTCTTTTCCCAGTTGGCCATAAGCGCCAGATGGCTGAAGTGGGAGAGCACCATGACCATGTTTGCATGAATGATCTCGCGACTGGGCTAGTATGAGCCAGTCGTTGAAATAGTTGAGGATGCGAACACCACATTCTCTCAGGGGAACAATGGCCGCCTCCACGACCTTCGTAAAGACACGGGGGACAGGGACAAGCCAGAGGCGAGGACTTTTTACTGATATGCCCTACCCTTGAATGCAGGAATGGACTGTGTTGAGGCAGAAACAAGACATGAAAGTATGCATCCTTCAGGTCGATCACTGCAAACCAATCTTGACTGCGAACGCACGTGAGGATCTGCTTTTATGTCAGAATCTTGAACAGGAGCTTGTGAAAGGCCCGGTTCAAGACTCTCAGATCTAAGATTGTTGTAACTCACCGCCTTTCTTGGGCACTATGAAGTATGGGCTTGTAAAACCCTGACTTCATGTAGGCCGGAGGGATTGGCTCTATCTCGTCCTTTGCCAATAGGATTGCAATCTCCTCACACAGGACAGGAGCATCCTTGTCTGCCACTGAGGTAACCCAGACGCTGCTGAATCTGGCTGTATGCCGGGCGAACTGAATCGCGTCGCTGAGTCTAATCGTCCGAAAGACCCAGTGAGACGGGCTGGTAAGAGCTAGCCAGGCCTGCAGACACTGTGCAAGGGGGACCAATGGACAACAGATGTACCCGCTGTGGTGCTCAGGGGCCCAGGGGCGTGAGTGTATTTGCACTCCATGGAGAGGCCGGGTGTTGTGTGAGAAGGCATTGTGTCCTCAAAACGCATCATCCTGCCTGTTGGCCAAAGAGAGGGGTGAGAGAGGCAAGGCATTGTGACTGTCAACCCAGACTTCTTGTAACCCAGAGATTGAGGAAATTGCTCTTTTGCTGAGGTTTTGGGTACCACTGGCTGTGAGACCAGTGGCGGAACAAAAACTAACTTGAACAAAGGATTCTCGGCCCAGCCCTCCACTGGGGGAAGGAGCGGTGCCTTCATAGAGCAGCTCTCAGCCCTCTCTCTCTGGGTTGCCTGTCTCAGGGACGCTTTGTCTGCAGCTTGGAGTGTTTGGGGCTCTCCCCTATATTTAATGTAGCTGCACTGCAGTGTAATACTTTTTTTATTTCTATCAGTATTTATTCACCCTCACGGAACAGCATCTTTCTCTGTTTATATGTCTCTCTGTTTGTTTATTTATATTTTTTTTCACAAAATTGATCAATTATTCTCTCAACACTATTTTTTTTAGCAAAGAGGAGGACACTCCAAAATAAGTCTCTATGAAAAGATAGAGGATGAAGACATTTCCTAAATTGAGTTTCAGTTAACCCATGAAGAATCTGCCCTCTGCATTTAGTGATACAACGATGACCTCTGACCCCAGGTAAGACATTTTTGCATTTGGGAGAGGCTTTTATCCAAAGTGATTTAATCCAAATATAAATGAAAGTCAAAAGCACATTTTTAGTACACAGTCATACCTGGAAACAAATCCTGTTCAAATAGGCTATATGGGCCATTCTACAGAATTGGTTCAAAGTTAGAGTTGGAAACATCTTGAAAAAAAATGCTTTTTTCCACAAATTATGTATGCATGCAAATTGTATTGCATTTCTAGTAATTTTGCAGTTAATTCCCAAACTGTATTTTCAGAAAGTTTTGGAATATTTATCTTCTCCTCAAATGTGTCACTAATAAAAATCAATAATAAATAATTTAATGAGAATAATTTAATTTTGTTTACATCTACATATATAAATATGTAAATATATTTTTTGATATTTTATTAAAAAGTTTTCACATGTAAATCAACAACAATTACAATTTTAACAATATTTCAAGTGTAATCTTTCTTTTTAAAAAGTATAGGCTGACTTCCGGTTATGGCGGCCATGTAGGAAGACGTGTTTTTTTGCTGCTCTGCTGCTAAGTTCGCAAAAAAAAGCTCTCCTGCTCACTTACAGTTTCAAATAGAAGAAGATTTTGAGGTGTGATGCCTAGCTCGGTAAAGTCACAAAAGGGGAAAGGTGGGACAACCAGACAGCCAAGCCTCTTTGACTGTAATCTTCGTGACGAAGCATCCAAGGCTAACCAGGCCATGACTACACAAACTGACAATGAAAATGAACCAGCAGGCACCAAAGCTGATCAAATACTGGCAAAATTAGGCTCAATGGAAACAGGGTTCACCTCTAGGCTTGATAGTTTGGCAGCAACTCTACAAGATGTGAAAAAGGAGATTAGTGACTGCAGTGAACGCATGTCCCATGCGGAGGAGCGCATTTCCACCGCGGAAGACGAGCTAATTAGCCTGCAAGCTAAAGTCAACACGCTACAAGCTAAGAACAAAACCATGGAGGATAAACTTATGGATTTAGAAGCCAGATCTCGTTTAAACAATCTACGGCTTGTGAATTTGCCAGAGGGCGCTGAAGGTGGGGACATGTGTGCCTTTTTAGAGAAATGGATCCCCGAGGCGTTGGAAAATGAGGGGCTACAGTCCTCTATTGTTTTGGAAAGAGCACACAGAATTGGACCAAAGAACGACAACGCATCACACCCGAGGACCGTGATAATGAGGTTTCACAACTATAAGAACAAGCAGGCAGTATTTACCGCTGCACGGGAGAAAAAGGAGGCTTATTACGAAGACCAACAGGTCCGTTTCTACCCAGATTTGGCTACGGGAATTGCCCAGCTGAGGAAGAAGTTCGACCCAGTTCGCGCGGAACTACGTAAACTGGGTATTCGCCATGGAATGTCTCATCCCGCGACCCTGCTTGTGACTCACAAGGGCAAAACTCATTCTTTTAAAACCCCTGCTGAGGCACACGTTTTTCTCAGGAGAATCCAAGAACACTTACATGAAGAAGAGACAGGAACACAAGATGATAGAGCCAATTAATGTGGTATGTGATTTGTTGTAGGCAGGACACAAATAACCATGACAAGCCCATTTTCAATTTATTTTATTATTTTATTTCACTTAATGACTGACACGTAATTATTTTGTACTAAAATTTGAAGCTATATATTTACAAAAGTGTATTATATAGCATGACTGTGTACTTCTATTCAACAGTGATCATAAGATGCCACATTATTATGAGACAAATTAAGATGTTACTGTCATACAACAAGCCGAGTGTTAATCGAAGTGAGCAGGAGTTATAAGTTAATACTTGTTAGAGTGTAGCAGCAGCAGTAGTAATTGGAGTAGGTTGGAACAAGAGAGTGGTTTGACTGATCCTCACTGGTGTGGACCGGTCTTAGCAATAACGGGAGACCAACAGCAGGGGGGGGGATACCCTCTTGAGTGGGGGAGGGGAGAGGGGGGTTATGCTTGTTCAGAGTGTTGGATGTTTGTTCTAACATCCCAATTTGTTATGCCTATAAACAAGGATAGTTTTACATTGCAAAGCAACCTGGTAAATTTAATTTTTTTTCATAAGTTTTGTCTCAAGAAGTGAATCTTAATTTTATTTCATGGAACTGCAGAGGTCTGCAACGTCTTCAAAAGATAAAACAGGTTTATGAATAAACTGAAAGAAATGAATGCTAAAATTGTACTGTTGCAAGAAACTCATCTCATTGATGATAGTATAAGGGTGAGAAGGAGGTGGAAGGGCACTGTGTATGCGGCATCGTTTACATCTCAAGCTAGAGGGGTTATGACACTAATTCATGAGACGGTTCCATTTAAAATAAAAAATATTATTAAAGATAAAAGGGGAAGATTTCTAATACTTCAAGGATCTTTGTTATCAGAAATGCTAAATATAACAAATGTTTATGGTCCTAATGTGGATGATAGCAATTCTTATAATGACCTATTTCTTACTCTCTCAACACTTCCAGGACTTCATACGATAGCCGGGGATTTTAATTGTACATTAAACCCAGAAATAGACAGATCAACTGGGGTTGATAATTCACATAACAACTGTAGGGCTACAATCCAAAGGTTTATGAGAGATTTAAATTTATTAGATATATGGAGAGAGAGAAACCCAAATATTAGAGCTTATTCCTGTCATTCGGGTACCTTTAAGACATACTCTAGAATAGATTTCTTTCTTGTTTCTTCAGAATTGCAATCTAAAATTTCTGACTGCTCTTATGATAATATTGTGATCTCAGATCATGCACCATGCTGTTTGGTCTACAGGGATGATAAATTATTAAGAGATCCACCCAGATGGCATTTCCAACATAAATGGTTACAAGATGAAGACTTGGTGAAATATTTAGGAAAACAGATAGATGAGTACTTTCAAATTAATACTACACAAACTACTGCATGTGTTAAATGGGAAGCTTTCAAGGCTTTCTTGAGAGGGCATATCATTAGTTATACAGGTTCTAAATCAAAAAAGACACAGGAAACTAGATTACAGTTGGAAAATAGGATAAGAGCCCTTCAAACGAAAGTAAATAATTCTAAAAATATTAGTAATTCACAATTAGAGAAAGAATTATTATTATTGAGAGCTGAATATGATAAGCAGTCTGCTTTTAGAGCTGCCTCAAGTCTTCTACGCTTGAAACAGACATTTTACGAGCAAGGTGATAGGGCTGGCAAATTGTTGGCATGGCAAATAAAACAGCTTGAAACAAAATCGCCAATTACATCATTAATATCAAATGGGCAGACACTGTTGGATCCAATAGAAATTAATAATGCGTTTAAGGGCTATTATGAAAAATTGTATAAAGCACAAGCAACAATTTAAACTTGACAATATAAGCATCTTTCTAAATAAAATAGATATTCCCATTATTTCGGAGGATGATAGAGTTAATTTAAATTCAAAATTTACAATAGAAGAAATTGGACAAGCCATTGATAGCATGAAATCTGGAAAAAGAGCAGGGCCTGATGGCATTCCTATAGATCTGTATAAGAAATTTAAGAATAAACATTTGGTACCTATATTGGACATGTTTGAAGAAATCTTTCAATCGAATTTTCTTCCTCCTTCATTAAATACAGCCTTGATTACTCTCCTGCCTAAGCCAGGAAAACCTTTAGATAAATGTGAGAATCTAAGACCCATTAGTCTTTTGAATTCAGATTTGAAAATCATTTCTAAATTATTAGCAAAACGACTACAAAAAACTCTCCCTTATGTAATAAATCAAGATCAAAATGGATTCGTCACAGGAAGGCAGGGCTTCCATAATGTACGGAGATTATTAAATATTATTCATTGTAAAAAGGATGCCCCAAATACAGCTCTTCTATCATTGGATGCCGAAAAGGCCTTTGATAGGGTTGAATGGCCATACCTTTTCCGGGTATTAGAAAAATTTGGATGTGGAAAAATTTTTATTAAATGGGTAAAATTATTATATGACAGCCCCTCTGCTGAAATCATCACTAATAGAAATATTTCTCAACCGATAGCAATAAAACGCGGGTGCCGACAAGGCTGCCCGCTCTCACCTTTATTATTCACGTTAGCAATAGAACCATTTTCAATTGCAATACGTTCCCATCCCCAACTTAGTGGAATTACAGTAGGACCAACTGAACATAGGATTTCTCTGTTCGCAGATGATGTGATCTTATTTATTTCGAATCTAAACACATCAATACGGATCATTCTGGAAATCATCCAGTTATTTAGTGAAATTTCAGGTTACAAGCTCAATAAAACCAAGTCTTCTATTTTATTGTTAAATGAACATGAAAGAGCAAACCCAATCCCAGATGTTATACAGTTTAATGTTGTGACACAATTTGAGTACTTGGGGTAAAGATTTTACCAAGTTTAGAAAAAATAGTTGAGGTAAATTACAATCTTTTAGTAACAGGAATACAAAACTCAGTTGATAGATGGATGCCGCTGCCAATATCTATAATTGGGAGAATTAATATTTTAAAAATGAACATTCTTCCAAAGCTACTATATCTGTTTCAGAATATTCCCCTTTCACCCCCGTTTGTTTTTTTCTCACAAATGAAAAAAATGTTTATACGTTTTCTCTGGAATAATAAAAGGGCAAGACTTCGTTTGTCTTTACTGTACTTGCCTTATGAACGGGGAGGTTTGAAATTTCCTAATTTTAAGCTGTACTATTGGGCTGCACAGCTAAGGTCTATTATGTTTTATTATACTAATCATTCACCACATTGGATAGAAATGGAATCACGAGGATTAAACTTACCTCTTCCCTCATATATATACTCAAATACAATAAGAAAACTATTAAGAGAAATTAAAAACCCAATTCTTAAAAACATGATAAAAGTATGGAGTGATGTGAAGACACTTTTAAAAGATTCACACTGTGTGTCTCAATTTAGTCCATTATGGGGCAACCAATTTTTTCCACCAGGCAGGGCAGACGCAACATTTAAGTTATGGAAAACTAAGGGACTGAGAATGGTTCAAGATGTGTATTTACCAGAATCTGACATACTTATGACCTTCCAAGAATTACAAGATAAATTTCACTTAGATAAAAAACATTTCTTTAAATATCTCCAACTCAGGAGTTTTATAAGAGCAAGTCAAAACAATATATTAATGAAACCCACCACTTCAGACTTGGAAGAATTGCTGTTAAAAGATAGTCAAAAGAAAGCCATTATTTCTCAGTTTTATAATCTGATTATGTCTTAAGTTCCTGAAAGTTCTCATGATAGATTTAGAGCTTGGAAGGATGATTTGTCATTGCAACTTTCAGAGGAAGACTGGCAGGATGCATGCACTTTAGCCCACACAACATCAATAAATACTCGTCTTAAAGTTATTCAATTTAAATGGTTAATGCGAACATATGTGACACCAGTGGAACTCTGTCGATATAATGGAAACATTCCTGATGTGTGTTCAAAGTGTGAACAATGTAGAGGAACACTGGTTCACTGTATGTGGCATTGTACAAAAATTACACTCTTTTGGGAAGAAGTAAGAGACATTATTCAAAATATTATTTCCAAACAAATAATATTAGAACCAAAATTGTTTTTATTGGGCTTATATCCAGAGAAGCATAACTATACAAAAAATGAACGTACATTTATAGACCTTAGTCTGCTTAACGCCAAAAGATGTATAGCTTTATTTTGGAAAAAAACATGTAGACCAAGAGGCAATTTATGGTTACGGCAGATGCTGTCTGCTTTGCCACTAGAGAGGATTACATATGTGCTAAAAGGCAAACAGGGACTTTTTGAGAATATCTGGAATACTTTTATTGATTATGTCAAAGATTTGGATTTAACAGATGACAATGACTGAGATGTGTGGACACTGCAGTTCACTTCTGGACAATAATTTGTACCACCTGATTTGTATAATTCATGTATTTTATTTTATTTTATATTTTTATTTTAAAGATAAGTGATAAATATTTATAGATTGTTGCTTTGTACAGAGATGTCTTTCTGATCAAAAAAAAAGTATAGGCTACATTTTATCATACGTATTTCAAAGTTAAGGATTCATTAGTTTGAATATATACACTATAATAACATCTTAGTTGATGACTTTATTTTTGACAAAACATACTATACATTTATGGCTAACAAAAGCTTATTTGATGTGGCAGTAGTCTATTTTACAGTAAAAACTGTATAATCTATCCAAAACTAGTCAACAAAATGTTGTCTTTCATATTTCGTCTGTAACATATGATATATTAGGGCATATAAATGTTAATTTGCAGTTTAATACGTTGCTTATACAAAGACATTTTATTTAAACATATTTCAGTCTATCTTTACTCATCTCAGTAAAGCAATATAGTTTGGTAAAAGCTAACGTTTACTAATGTAAGTGCGAGTGTGAATGAACAGCACAGATGCGCGCTGTTGTTTACTACAGACGCGCAATTCATATTTAAACAGTCTTTTTGTGGTTTACAGACACTATTCCATATTGCGCTTAGAACAAAGCACTTAAGAATAAAGAACTTACTATTCACAATCCTCAGCTGGAAAAAAATCCAGCAAAATGCGCCGGTGCATTTGTCGACCTCAGAGGGTTAAAGTGCATTCCAGAAACTTGCAGTCAGTGAATGAGTGGCACCTCATGGTACCATCACAGAGAGACACGGCATGACTTTTCCAGAACCTCCAATATTCTTGATGTGTTTATTATTTGTCCCATGCATTTCATTCCTGAACAATCGTATAACAGCACTTCTCATGTAACTGAATCTCTTTGTTGTATTCCTTCTTTTTAAATCGCTTTGGATAAAAGAACCTTCTAAATGAATAAATGTAAATCAAAGGTGCATTCAAGCTATAGACATGGGCCATGGCTTGAGACAGGATATTGACAAACAGAAGAGAAGTTTAAAATGCTGTTTTGTTTGTCTTTTGTCATTATCAGCAGGAGGCAGAGACAGATAGCAGAGTCTCCAGAACCCAGCAGTGTGTCTGTAAAGAGTAGCAAATCCATAAGGCAACCACCTGAATTCAGTGATGGATCAGTGTCCTCTGACTCTACGTTAGTATATTCTTTCACTTGCTAATATACTGTAGTGCATCACAGAAAAATAATTATTTAAGAAATTCGGTAAACATACACAGCATATGCACTGCACAGGGGTAGCGAAGTCATACCTGGTAATTAATATATTTCTGATGGTCTCCAAGGGTCATTGCAATGGCTGTAATTGTATTTTTGTTGCTCTTCTCTTTTTTAATTTCAGCAGGGGAGAGATATATGAGCTGATCAGATCTGTGCCATCCTCTACATCCCACTATCAGACCCATATCAGTCAGGAAAAATCTGAAGCAGTCCTACAGACACACACACTGGAGACTGGAGACCTGCAGAGAGTCAAAGGCCAGCACAAAACCAGCATGAAGAACAAGTATGAGAGATTATTTGAGGGAATGAAACAACAGGGGAATCAAACCCTCCTGAACAGGATCTACACACAGCTCTACATCATAGAGGGAGAGAGAGAAGGAGTGAATGAAGAACATGAGGTTTTACAGATGGAGACAACAGTCAGAACACAACACTCACAAGACACTCCAATCTACTGCAATGACATATTTAAAGCCTCACCTGAACCAGTACGTGAGAAAGAGCAAATCAAGACTGTTCTCACTAAAGGCATCGCTGGAATTGGGAAAACTGTCTCTGTGCAGAAGTTCATTCTGGACTGGGCTGAGGGAAAAGCCAATCAGGATGCAGATTTCATGTTTGTGCTTCCATTTCGAGAGCTGAACATGATCCGAGATCATCAGTACAGTCTTCATAGACTTCTGCTGGACTTTCATCCTGAACTTCAGTATCTGGACTCAAAGAGTTATGAGGAGTGTAAAGTTGTGTTCATCTTTGATGGTCTGGATGAAAGCAAAATCACACTGATGTTTTCAGACACTCAGAAAGTCTCTGATGTGACTGAGACTTCATCAGTGGGTGTGTTGATGTCAAACCTCATGAAAGGAGATCTGCTTCCCTCGGCTCTCATCTGGATCACCTCCAGACCAGCAGCAGCCAATCAGATCCCCTCCAAATACATCAGCCGTCTGACAGAGATTCAGGGATTCAATGAACGTCAGAAGGAGGAATATTTCAGGAAGAGAATCAGTGACGAGCATCAAGCCAGCAGAATCATCTCACACATCAGAAGAGCAAGAAGCCTCCACATCATGTGCCACATACCCGTCTTCTGCTGGATCTCATCCACTGTGTTTCAAAAGCTCCTGGAAGAAGATCTGAGTGCAGAAATCCCTCAAACTCTGACTGAAATGTACATCCACTTCCTGCTGATTCAGATCAACATGATGAATCAGAAGTATGAAGAGAGAGATCCAGAGAAACTCCAGCAGTCCAACAGAGAAGTGATTGTGAAACTTGCTGAAGTGGCTTTCAAACAGCTGATGAAGGGCAATGTGATGTTCTGTGAGGAGGACCTGAGAGAGAGCGGCATAGACGTCACTGACGCCTCAGTGTATTCTGGGATTTGCACTGAGATCTTTAAGGAGGAATCTGTGATTCATCAGAGGAAAGTCTACAGCTTCATTCATCTGAGCATTCAAGAGTTTCTCGCTGCTTTCTATGCATTTTATCATTATGTAATCAAAAATGTTGACACATTGCAGTTCTGTGATGTGATGCATAATCTGCATAGAGATGCAGTAAATAAAGCCCTTGAGAGTGAGAATGGACACCTGGATCTGTTCTTGCGGTTCCTGCTGGGTGTCTCACTAGAGTCCAATCAGAGACTCTTACAGGATCTACTGACACACACAGAGAACAGCTCAGAGAGCATCAGGAGAACCACACAGTACATTAAAGAGAAGATCAATGATGGACATGGACTCTCCACTGAAAGATCCATCAATCTGTTCCTCTGTCTGCTGGAAGTGAAAGATCAGACTCTGTCCAGAGAGATTCAGGAGTTTGTGAAATCAGACAAACACTCAGAGAAGAAACTCTCTCCTGCTCACTGCTCAACAATCTCCTACATGCTTCAGATGTCAGATGAGGTGCTGGATGAGCTGGACCTCAAGAAATACAACACATCAGATGAGGGTAGAAGAAGACTG
This sequence comes from Abramis brama, assembly GCF_963993115.1. NCBI lineage: Eukaryota > Metazoa > Chordata > Actinopteri > Cypriniformes > Leuciscidae > Abramis > Abramis brama. The sequence goes on along the minus strand of NC_139970.1, from coordinate 821,125 downwards.
ATACCAGCTGTGATCAACTGCAGGAAAGCACTGTGAGTGTTTAATCATGTCTTAATAATTTCATTTAAACATATTGAAATAGTTGAAGAATGAGGTTAAGGATGTGTTTTTCTCTCCTTCAGCCTTGTTAGTTGTAATTTTACTTCTCAGTGTTGTAAGAGTTTGTCATCAGCTCTACAATCCTCAAACTGTGTCCTGAGAGAGCTGGATCTGAGTAACAATGACCTGCGGGATTCAGGAGTGAAGCTGCTCTCGGGTGAATTGAAGTCAGTTGGAGATACTGAGGTGTGCAAAATTTATCTTTTAATATCTTAGTTGATATCTTAGTACTTTGAATAATATAGGTGGAATCTTTAGCACTAATATGGATTCATTTTTAGGGATTCAAGCATAGAAATGAATGAATTTTAGCACTCTGATTAAGGAAATTTCAGCAGTTCCAATTAAGGTTCTGTTGAGTTTTGTTAAGTTAAAAGCTTTTAGATAGAATGCTACAAATAATCATGTTTTCAAAATTGTATGTTTTTAGGTTCCCAAAACGTTTTTGTGTGTGTGTGTGTGTGTGTGTGTGTGTGTGTGTGTGTGTGTGTGTGCAAATGAACAGCCACAACCCATAAAAGGTTTTCAATTTTTATTTGAAATCAGTGTAGTGTAAACAGCCCTTCAGAGTGTTAAAGGTGACCTATTATGCCCATTTTCACGTGATGCAATATAAATCTCTGATGTCCTCAGAATGTGTCTGTGAAGTTTCAGCTCTAAATACCACCCAGATTTTTTATTATAGCTTGTCAAAGTTGCCCCTTTGGGAAAATGCTCCGGTTTTACATCTGACATGTAGTAAAACAGTGATGATAGTGAAAAATGTAATTCTATTAATCGCAATAAGCCACTTTCTTTTGGTGATGAGATTTGTGAATCAGTTCACTTTGTAATGATTAAAAATTAATCAGCATCAATAAATAACCAACATCATCTGGTCATCTGTGTTTTTGCCTTCCTTTGTAGTCGTTGTAGTCAGTTGTAGTTCTTGTGTTTCTCTTTCCTTCAGTTATGATTCTGCTTGTTAACAGCAGGTGTTCATCACTAATGCTCAATCATCACTTAATTATCTCATTAACGTCAACACTGCTTCAGTGATATTTGAACAATCTTTAGTGTGGACACATAAGAACACTGAGCAGTGTTCATTTAATACTGGGGAGTTTACTGTGTAATGAGAAAAACTGTAATGAGAAAAATAAGTAAAAATGTTGTAATCAGGGCATCTTTGTAGGTTTAGAGACATATTAATAGGTATAAATTAGTAGTTCCTTTCGAAGGGAACTCGACACTACGTCATTGACGCTTTGGGGAACGCCTCAGGCATGACAGGTGTTTGAAATCAAGTATCAACTCACAGCAATCATGTTGACCGGCAACAGCCCGTGCATCATCAGCTTGAATGATGAGCGCACGACCTGGATGTATAAAAAGGGCGCCTTAAAACCATGACAACATCCTTTTCGTCTTCAGGGACTGCTTTGTTTGTTTGAGAGTTTTTTCTCGAGTGCAATCGGAAAAATTAAGCGTACAGAGAAGAAGAGAAATTCCTTCCGCAAGTGTGCCGACCCGTGTCCCAGATATCTGACACCGGAGGATTCACACGATCTGTGCGTGTTCTGCCTGGGTGAAGAGCACGCACGGGAAGCTCTCGAGGGAGCTTCCTGCGCAAACTGTGAGCGTTTTTCTTTGAGAACGCTCCGCTCTCGTCTGTCCCACTTCTCGAGGGAAGTGGGCGCGGCATCTGAACCCCGTGGTTTCGGTCCCGCTCGGGCTGAGGCTCGGCGGCGCTTGAGTTTGTGGGGCTCTCAGATGGAGCTGGTAGATCAGCTGGAGAGGGGCGTTAACCTCACGGATGATCTGCCAGCTGACGAGGGTGAGTTACAGATCGATGTAGAAGATGTTTTGTCTCTTTCTGATGGATCTGTAACTGGTTCTCTTCGGGCCGGGCAGGAGTTGGCTGCCGATGATGTCAGTCTGGTTGAGACTGAACCACCTCAGCCCTCCTGCCCAGTGTACGCTGAGCTGGTGGACGTTATGGGGCGCGCCACCGACAGACTGCAGCTGCAGTGGAGGCGCGTCCGGGAGGAACCTGTTCGTGGTATTTTGGACGATCGGTTCCTCCCCACCCGTAGGCCACCGGCTCGGACGAGCCTTCCATTCCTTCCTGATCTCCACTCTGAGATCGAGAAGGCATGGAAGAACCCGTTCTCTGCGCATCTTCATCTGCATCAGCGGGCTAGTTTCGCTGCTGTGGAGGGGGCCGCAGAGCACGGGTATGTGTCGATGCCGCCAGTAGACGAGACGTTGGCCAACTATCTCGCCTCTGGTAGGACATCGTCACTGGGAGCTCCGACCCTGCCATCCAAGCCGTTGAAGACAACATCACGCTTGAATGGCAGAGCGTACACGGCAGCAGGTCAGGCAGGGGCGGTTCTGCACACCCTCGCGGTCCTTCAGGCCTACCAGGCCGACCTGCTGCGGGACCTCGATCAGGGGGACGGCCTGCCCCCTGACGCGGTAGCAGAGCTGCGCCGCACCACGGATTTGGCTCTCCGGGCCACCAAACAGTCAGCTGCTTCCATTGGTCGTGCGATGGCGGCTATGGTGGCCATGGAGAGGCATCTGTGGCTTAACCAGGCTGACATCGGGGAGAAAGAAAAAACCTTTCTCCTCGATTCGCCGGTTTCGCCTTCCGAGCTTTTCGGACCTTCCGTTGAGACGGTGGTCGATAAGTTCAGGGAGGCGAGGGCGCGCTCTGCGGCATTTAAGAGCTGCATTCCACGGAGGTCCTCGGCCCAGCCCAGGCAGGTGGGAGGGCCTGGTCCGTCGTGGTCTGAGGATCACAGACAGACCCAGAAGGCCAGTGTCGCTTCCCGTGCACCCCCTCCTCCTAATAGAGGGAGCAGTGCGCGCAGGAGGCGTAACTCCCGCGGGAGGCAGGATCTCAGGGAGGTGATCCAGAGTAAACGTTCTCAGACCGAACGTTAGACATCACCTTCCTGGATTTTGCCTCCTAACCACCATCGCTCCCAGGCTCCTCCTACATCAGGCCTGGGGCGGGGCCCATGATGAGTTCAGGAATTCTCTGATGGCCCGCTTCAGCTTGGTTGATAGGAGCGTTGATACTGCACGCCGCAGGTTTTATGTTGAGTGAAAATGTTTTGTGCGCAAATAACATTTTTCTCTTCTTTTTCAGAACTCGTCTCCTGTACAGAGCCTGGGACATGTTGGTAAGCAGGTAATGTATTGTAAAGTGAGTTGAGCTCCCACATACTGTGATAGCCAGGTTACAGGCCTCACCAGGCCTTCTTGGTTATGAGCCTACGCATGTCAGGTCACAGGCCTCACCCGGCCTTCCTGAATGTGAGCTCCCACATACTGTGGTGATCAGGTTACAGGCCTCATCCGGCCTTCCTGGTTATGAGCTCCCACATACTGTGGTCACCAGGTGACAGGCCTCACCGGCCTTCCTGGTTATGAGCTCCCACATACTGTGGTCGCCAGGTTACAGGCCTCACCCGGCCTTCCTGAATGTGAGCTCCCACTTACTGTGGTGATCAGGTTACAGGCCTCACCCGGCCTTCCTGAATGTGCCGGCCTTCCTGGTTATGAGCTCCCACATACTGTGGTCGCCAGGTTACAGGCCTCACCGGCCTTCCTGGTTATGAGCTCCCACATACTGTGGTCGCCAGGTTACAGGCCTCACCGGCCTTCCTGGTTATGAGCTCCCACCTATTGTGGTCACCAGGTTACAGGCCTCCCCTGGCCTTCCTGAGTATGAGCTCCCACACACCGTGGTCGCCAGGCCTTCCTGGTTATGAGCTTCCACATGTCAGGTTACAGGCCTCTTTCGGCCTTCCTGAATGTGAGTTCCCACATACTGTGGTCACCAGGTTTCAGGCTTCACAGGCCTTCCTGAGTATGAGCTCCCACATATTGTGGTCGCCAGGTTACAGGCCTTACCAGGCCTTTCTGGATTCGGAATGGCTAAGTACACGCACTTTCATTTCGTGTACTTTCTAAAATCCATATTTATGGTAAGGGTTATGCGCTGTACGCTTCGTTCACTTTTTTACGTGGCTCAGACTCCGGTTCTTCACCTCGAGTTCCACTCTAGAGGCGTCTTGCTGTCACAATGTTTTACGACAGACGCCTCCCTTTTAAGCTATCTCCCACATTCTGTGGTTACAGGCCTCGTTAGGCCTTTCTGAAGGTAGCCCCACATTGTGTGGCTGTCAGGTTACAGGCCTCTCCGGCCTTCCTGAGTATGAGCTCCCACATATTGTGGTCGCCAGGTTATAGGCCTCACCAGGCTTTTCTGGATTCGGAATGGCTAAGTACGCGCACTTTCGTTTCGTGTACTTTCTAAAATCCATATTTATGGTAAGGGTTATGCGCTGTACGCTTCGTTCCCTTTTTTACGTGGCTCAGACTCCGGTTCTTCACCTCGAGTTCCACTCTAGAGGCGTCTTATTGTCACAATGTTTTACGACAGACGCCTCCCTTTTAAGCTATCTCCCACATTCTGTGGTTACAGGCCTCATTAGGCCTTTCTGAAGGTAGCCCCACACTGTGTGGCTGTCAGGTTACAGGCCTCTCCGGCCTTCCTGAAAACGAGCTCCCACTTACTGTGGTCGCCAGGTTTCAGGCCTCACAGGTCTTCCTGAGTATGAGCTCCCACATATTGTGGTCGCCAGGTTATAGGCCTCACCAGGCCTTTCTGGATTCAGAATGGCTAAGTACGCGCACTTTCGTTTCGTGTACTTTCTAAAATCCATATTTATGGTAAGGGTTATGCGCCGTACGCTTCGTCCCCTTTTTTACGTGGCTCAGACTCCGGTTCTTCACCTTGAGTCCCTCTCTAGATGCGTTTCTGTCGCAATGTATTACGACAGGCGCCTCCCTTTTAAGCTATCTCCCACATTCTGTGGTTACAGGCCTCGTTAGGCCTTTCTGAAGGTAGCCCCACATTGTGTGGCTGTCAGGTTACAGGCCTCTCCGGCCTTCCTGAAAAGGAGCTCCCACTTACTGTGGTCGCCAGGTTACAGGCCTCACCCGGCCTTCCTGATATGAGCTTTCACGTACTTACCCGTCTCTGTGATCTGGAACTGAATGGTTTCTGCCAGCTTCGCAGGCCTTCGGTTTCTGGATGCCTTATCCAAGGCAACTTCCAGAGGCTCTGTCTCGGACAGACAGGCAATGGCCAGACTGTGTATCTTAGTTTAGATCACCAGGCCAGCCTGGTGGCATTTCAGGAGGCATGCTCCCCTGAATAGTGACTGGCTGGGAGTCCCTTGGGTCCCCTAGCCACACTCCCTAGAAGGGACCCCTTCTTTTGGAAGTTGTGGTCCTAAGCCTTTGAGCTGGCCCAGATATACCCTCCATTAACTATGTTCTGGCGGTTTTCTTGGTTCATTAGCTTGGGCTATGACCGGTAGGGAGTGCTGTCACTGACAGCCCGATGTGACCTAAGGGTGAGTGGTTCCAGTGTTCTCTGAATTACTGGTTCTGACAGTTGTCGCTGCCTTTGGGCATGCACTCCTCTCAGCATGGCGGAGTGGGTATTTCGTTCCCCAAAGCGTCAATGACGTAGTGTCGAGTTCCCTTCGAAAGGGAACGTCTCAGGTTACGACTGTAACCTATGTTCCCTGAGAACAGGGAACGAGACACTACGTCTCCCTGCCATGCCTCGGGGCCTGCCTGCAACAGTCCCTTCAGACGATAGGATGTTGTCATGGTTTTAAGGCGCCCTTTTTATACATCCAGGTCGTGCGCTCATCATTCAAGCTGATGATGCACGGGCTGTCGCCGGTCAACATGATTGCTGTGAGTTGATACTTGATTTCAAACACCTGTGACGCCTGAGGCGTTCCCCAAAGCGTCAATGACGTAGTGTCTCGTTCCCTGTTCTCAGGGAACATAGGTTACAGTCGTAACCTGAGACGTTTTCCTTACTTAGACTGTTTTGTGTGTTTTAGGTTTTCAGGCTGTATGGTGACAGAGGAAGGCTGTGGTTGTGTGTCTGTAGATGATCAGTCTCTTGATGTGTGTGTCTGTAAATGATCAGTCTGTTGATGTGTGTGTCTGTAGATGATCAGTCTGTTGATGTATGTGTCTGTAGATGATCAGTCTGTTGATGTGTCTGTAGATGATCAGTCTGTTGATGTGTCTGTAAATGATCAGTCTGTTGATGTGTCTGTAGATGATCAGTCTGTTGATGTGTGTCTGTAGGTTGTCGGGCTGTATGGTGACAGAAGAAGGCTGTGGTTATGTGTCTTCAGCTCTGAGTTCAAACCCCTCACACCTGAGAGAGCTGGATCTGAGCTACAATCACCCAGGAGAATCAGGAGTTCAGCTGCTCAACGACAAACTCAATGATCCAAACTGCTCACTGAAGATTCTCAAGTATGTTTAGCAGTTATGACTCATATGTGTGTCTGTATGTGATTGAGGTCACCTAAGTCTGGTCACACGATAAAAGATTTTAAGCCAGATTTAGGGCCCGATTTGCAACCCCAACGTTCTGGGGGGTGTGGTCCGATTCAAGGCTTCTTTTTATTTCTGTCCAAACGATCCTCAATTGTGTGGCGCCATTACGATTTTTGTACTGCTTCAGATCGGGCTGCCTCTGTCGTGATACCCGCGATTAGCCAATGAGAACGAGCAAGTTCACCAACTAGATGTTGCCACAAAAGTGGAGCATTGAGAAAGAAGATCACCCATATTTTGTTTCTACTATGTTTTCTTCCCGTAAGACAAAACAAATTTTGGATTTTGTTTGGATTTTAAGCAAGAACCAATGAGGTTCATTCTCGTGTTACACAGCATGTTTGAGATTCTGAAAGAACCAACGAGGTTCATTCTCGTGTTACGCATCACGTTTGAGTTTCAGCAAGAACCAATGAGGTTCATTCTCATCTTACGCATCACGTTTGAGCTACAGCAAGAACCAATGAGGTTCATTCTCATGTTACGCAGCACGTTTGAGCTTCAGCAAGAACCAATGATGTTCATTCTCGTGTTACGCATCACGTTTGAGCTTCAGCAAGAACCAATGAGGTTCATTCTCATGTTACGCAGCACGTTTGAGCTTCAGCAAGAACCAATGAGGTTCATTCTCATGTTACGCAGAATGTTTGAGCTTCAGCAAGAGCCAATGAGGTTCATTCTCGTGTTACGCAGCACGTTTGAGCTTCAGCAAGAACCAATGAGGCTCATTCTCATGTTACGCATCACGTTTGAGCTTCAAGAACCAATGAGGTTCATTCTCGTGTTACGCAGCACATTTGAGCTTCTGCAAGAACCAATGAGGATCATTCTCGTGTTACGCAGCACGTTTGAGCTTCAAGAACCAATGAGGTTCATTCTCGTGTTACGCAGCACGTTTGAGCTTCTGCAAGAACCAATGAGGTTAATTCTCGTGTTACGCAGCACGTTTGAGCTTCTGCAAGAGCCAATGAGGTTTATTCTCGTTACGCAGCATGTTTGAGCTTCTGCAAGAGCCAATGAGGTTCATTCTCGTGTTACGCAGCACGTTTGAGTTTCAGCGAGAACTAATGAGGTTCATTCTCGTGTTACGCAGCACGTTTGAGCTTCTGCAAGAGCCAATGAGGTTTATTCTTGTTACGCAGCACGTTTGAGCTTCTGCAAGAGCCAATGAGGTTCATTCTCGTGTTACACAGCACGTTTGAGCTTCTGCAAGAGCCAATGAGGATCATTCTAGTGTTACGCAGCACGTTTGAGCTTCAGCGAGAACCAATGAGGTTCATTCTCGTGTTACGCAGCACGTTTGAGCTTCAGCAAGAACCAATGAGGTTCATTCTCATGTTACGCAGCACGTTTGAGCTTCAGCGAGAACCAATGAGGTTCATTCTCATGTTACGCAGCACGTTTGAGCTTCAGCGAGAACCAGTGAGGTTCATTCTCGTGTTACGCAGCACGTTTGAGCTTCAGCAAGAGCCAATGAGGTTCATTCTCGTGTTACGCAGCACGTTTGAGCTTCTGCAAGAACCAATGAGGTTCATTCTCGTGTTACGCAGCACGTTTGAGCTTCTGCAAGAACCAATGAGGTTCATTCTCGTGTTACGCAGCACGTTTGAGCTTCTGCAAGAACCAATGAGGCTCATTCTCTTGTTATGCATCACGTTTGAGCTTCTGCAAGAACCAATGAGGTTCATTCTCATGTTACGCATCACGTTTGAGCTTCAGCAAGAACCAATGAGGTTCATTCTCATGTTACGCAGCACGTTTGAGCTTCAGCAAGAACCAATGATGTTCATTCTCGTGTTACGCATCACGTTTGAGCTTCAGCAAGAACCAATGAGGTTCATTCTCGTGTTACGCAGCACGTTTGAGCTTCAGCAAGAACCAGTGAGGTTCATTCTCATGTTACGCAGCACGTTTGAGCTTCAGCAAGAACCAATGAGGTTCATTCTCGTGTTACGCATCACGTTTGAGCTTCAGCAAGAACCAATGAGGTTCATTCTCGTGTTACGCAGCACGTTTGAGCTTCTGCAAGAACCAATGAGGTTCATTCTCGTGTTACGCATCACGTTTAAGCTTCTGCAAGAACCAATGAGGTTCATTCTCATGTTACGCAGCACGTTTGAGCTTCAGCGAGAACCAATGAGGTTCATTCTCGTGTTACGCATCACGTTTAAGCTTCTGCAAGAACCAATGAGGTTCATTCTCGTGTTACGCAGCACGTTTGAGCTTCTGCAAGAACCAATGAGGTTCATTCTCGTGTTACGCAGCACGTTTGAGCTTCAGCGAGAACCAATGAGGTTCATTCTCGTGTTACGCAGCACGTTTGAGCTTCAGCGAGAACCAATGAGGTTCATTCTCGTGTTACGCAGCACGTTTGAGCTTCAGCAAGAACCAGTGAGGTTCATTCTCGTGTTACGCAGCACGTTTAAGCTTCTGCAAGAACCAATGAGGTTCATTCTCGTGTTACGCAGCACGTTTGAGCTTCTGCAAGAACCAATGAGGTTCATTCTCGTGTTACGCAGCACGTTTAAGCTTCTGCAAGAACCAATGAGGTTCATTCTCGTGTTACGCAGCACGTTTGAGCTTCTGCAAGAACCAATGAGGTTCATTCTCATGTTACGCAGCACGTTTGAGCTTCAGCGAGAACCAATGAGGTTCATTCTCGTGTTACGCAGCACGTTTGAGCTTCAGCAAGAACCAATGAGGTTCATTCTCATGTTACGCAGCACGTTTGAGCTTCTGCAAGAACCAATGAGGTTCATTCTCATGTTACGCAGCACGTTTGAGCTTCTGCAAGAACCAATGAGGTTCATTCTCGTGTTACGCAGCACGTTTGAGCTTCTGCAAGAACCAATGAGGTTCATTCTCGTGTTACGCAGCACGTTTGAGCTTCAGCAAGAACCAATGAGGTTCATTCTCGTGTTACGCAGCACGTTTGAGCTTCTGCAAGAGCCAATGAGGTTCATTCTCTTGTTACGCAGCACGTTTGAGCTTCTGCAAGAACCAATGAGGTTCATTCTCGTGTTACGCAGCACGTTTGAGCTTCAGCAAGAACCAGTGAGGTTCATTCTCATGTTACGCAGCACGTTTGAGCTTCAGCAAGAACCAATGAGGTTCATTCTCGTGTTACGCATCACGTTTGAGCTTCTGCAAGAGCCAATGAGGTTCATTCTCATGTTACGCAGCACGTTTGAGCTTCAGCGAGAACCAATGAGGTTCATTCTCGTGTTACGCATCACGTTTAAGCTTCTGCAAGAACCAATGAGGTTCATTCTCGTGTTACGCAGCACGTTTGAGCTTCTGCAAGAACCAATGAGGTTCATTCTCATGTTACGCATCACGTTTGAGCTTCAGCAAGAGCCAATGAGGATCATTCTCGTGTTACGCAGCACGTTTGAGCTTCAGCGAGAACCAATGAGGTTCATTCTCGTGTTACGCAGCACGTTTGAGCTTCAGCAAGAACCAATGAGGTTCATTCTCATGTTACGCAGCACGTTTGAGCTTCAGCAAGAACCAGTGAGGTTCATTCTCGTGTTACGCAGCACGTTTAAGCTTCTGCAAGAACCAATGAGGTTCATTCTCGTGTTACGCAGCACGTTTGAGCTTCTGCAAGAACCAATGAGGTTCATTCTCGTGTTACGCAGCACGTTTAAGCTTCTGCAAGAACCAATGAGGTTCATTCTCGTGTTACGCATCACGTTTAATCTTCTGCAAGAACCAATGAGGTTCATTCTCGTGTTACGCAGCACGTTTGAGCTTCTGCAAGAACCAATGAGGTTCATTCTCGTGTTACGCAGCACGTTTGAGCTTCTGCAAGAACCAATGAGGTTCATTCTCGTGTTACGCAGCACGTTTGAGCTTCAGCGAGAACCAATGAGGTTCATTCTCGTGTTACGCAGCACGTTTGAGCTTCAGCAAGAACCAATGAGGTTCATTCTCATGTTACGCAGCACGTTTGAGCTTCAGCAAGAACCAGTGAGGTTCATTCTCGTGTGACGAAGCACGTTTAAGCTTCTGCAAGAACCAATGAGGTTCATTCTCGTGTTACGCAGCACGTTTGAGCTTCTGCAAGAACCAATGAGGTTCATTCTCGTGTTACGCAGCACGTTTAAGCTTCTGCAAGAACCAATGAGGTTCATTCTCGTGTTACGCAGCACGTTTGAGCTTCTGCAAGAACCAATGAGGTTCATTCTCGTGTTACGCAGCACGTTTGGGCTTCTGCAAGAGCCAATGAGGTTCATTCTCGTGTTACGCAGCACGTTTGAGCTTCTGCAAGAACCAATGAGGTTCATTCTCGTGTTACGCATCACGTTTAAGCTTCTGCAAGAACCAATGAGGTTCATTCTCATGTTACGCAGCACGTTTGAGCTTCAGCGAGAACCAATGAGGTTCATTCTCGTGTTACGCATCACGTTTAAGCTTCTGCAAGAACCAATGAGGTTCATTCTCGTGTTACGCAGCACGTTTGAGTTTCAGCAAGAACCAATGAGGTTCATTCTCGTGTTACGCAGCACGTTTGAGTTTCAGCAAGAACCAATGAGGTTCATTCTCGTGTTACGCATCACGTTTAAGCTTCTGCAAGAACCAATGAGGTTCATTCTCATGTTACGCAGCACGTTTGAGCATCTGCAAGAGCCAATGAGGTTCATTCTCTTGTTACGCATCACGTTTGAGCTTCAGCAAGAACCAATAAGATTCATTCTCGTTACGCATCACGTTTGAGCTTCAGAAAGAACTAATGGATCTTGAAAAGTTTTGTTGCACTTACAATGGAGGGACAGAAATCACTCAGGCGTCATTAAAAATATCTTAATTTGTGTTTCAAAGATAATCTGATGGGTCTGATGGGTTTAGGATGACATGAGGGAGAGTAAATGATGACATAATTTTCATTGTTGGTTGAACTACTCCCATTAAGATTAGCATACTCCCAATTTATCAATGTTTCCTCATAACAAATCATTTTTGTTTGTGTGTATGATTTGTCAATGTATAGTTTGGACCATGGAGGACATTTCAGAAACAAACCAGGACTGAGAAAATGTAAGTCCTCTCATGCACACACAAACACACACACACCTTTATTTAATGATGTCATAGTTGTTCTGATCTGTTTTTCTGTGTTCAGATGCCTGTGGTCTCACACTGGATATAAACACAGCACATACTCAACTCATTCTGTCTGAGGAGAACAGAACAGTGACACACACCAAAGATCATCAGCCGTATCCTGATCATCCAGAGAGATTTGATCACCGGGAGCAGATTCTGTGTCGAGAGAGTCTGACTGGACGCTGTTACTGGGAGGTTAAATGGAGTGGCTCGGGTCATGTAGCAGTGACATATAAAGAAATCAGCAGGAAAAGTGGGATTGATTGTTGGTTTGGACTCAATGAAAAGTCCTGGAGTCTGTATTGTTCTGATAAGAATTACACTGTCTGGTTCAATAATAACAGCACTGATGTATCTGGGCCTTCAGCCCGCTCTAATAGAGTAGGAGTGTATGTGGACGTGTCGGCCGGCACTCTGTCCTTCTTCAGCGTCTCTGACACACACACACTCACACACATATACACATTCAACACCACATTCACTGAACCCCTCTATGCTGGATTTGGGGTTTATCCTGAATCTTCAGTGTCTCTGTGTCAGATTTAACAACCTCCAGTGAGGAACGTCAGTAGCACTTTTTTCCACCTCAGAGCAAAAAAACAAAAAGGTTATTACGATATTATATATTGTAAATGCAATTTTCTCACAATTGTGACATCAATTAATAGTCACAGTTGTAAGAAATAGAGTTGCAATTGTGAGCTATAGTCAGGGTTCGAAATGAGGGGGGTCTGGGGGGGGGGGGGGGGGTCCCAGACCCTCCATAAGTCATTAGGGACCCCCCATAAGAATTTATTTTTGGATTTTGGGGGGTCCCCAACAAATATATTTTAACATTAAAAATGATTGTGAAAATTATAGGTCTTTAGTGATGTTTTATATTTATAACAGTAATTAATTTATTTCCTAGCGCGAGGCTGCAATCAGGGCAGCTATTAGCCGAGTGAGTTCCTATACAGCGTCACAGATTGTTGTTGTGGTGCTCCCGCAGACACGCACTGTAGCTGAACGCAGCAAAACCAAACCTCACAAAGAGTGAAATCCTGAATGAAAATCCTGTAAGTGCTTCGATTATGTTTATATCTCCATAATTGCTTATAGTAAAATTTTAGGAGTTCGAGTTCCTATATCAAAAGTTGCATTAACTAGATACCCAGTGTAATGATTAGAAGAGGACGTTTGTCAACGTTTCTTGCTAGCTGTATGTGTATGAAGCCAAATGATCTGCCAGCTAACAGCAGACTATGGAAGCTTGTTTCCGCCACAGAGTGAAAAATAAAAAAGGTAATTGCAACTTTTTAATCTCACAATTCTGATTTTTTTTTCTCACAATTACGTGATATAAAGTCGCAATTGCAGGTTATAAAGTCAGAATTGCGTGATATAAAGTCGCAATTGTGTGTTACTAAGTCAAAATTGCGTGATATAAAGTCGCAATTGCGTGTTATAAACTCGCAATTGTGAGAAATATACTTTAAATTCTGACTTTTTTTCTCAGAATTGCATATTTATATCTCGCAATTCTGACTTTATAATACGCAATTGTGTGTTATAAAGTCCGAATTTTTTATTCTGAGGTAAAAAAAACAATTTTTTTCCTCTTTTTTTACCTTAGAATTGGACTTTATATATCACAATTGTTAGTTTATATCTCACAATTCTGAGAAAAGATGTCAGAATTGCGAGATATAATTTTGTGTTACAATTTACAATTATGTGTTATAAAGTCAGAATTGCGTGATATAGCCTAAAGTCGCAATTGCGAGAAAGAAAGTCAGAATTCTGACTTTATAAGACGCAATTGTGACTTTATTTCACGCAATTCTGACTTCATATCTCGCAATTCTGAGAAATAAAGTCAGAATTGCAAGATGTAAACTTGCAATTGTGAGATAAAAAGTCGCAATTATCTTTTAAAATGTTTTATTCTGTGGCGGAAACAAGCTTCCATAGCAGACCTAGCAGCTAGACTAGTTATTCAAAGCTAGCATAACAACCTACTTGTCCAGTCAGTGATTACGAAAGATAACCAGGACTTAATTCAAGTCTGTGAGTTGATTAAAGTGAATGTGATTTGAGCATGAATGAGTATATACATGAGAGCTTGGTAAGCTATCTTGGAAGCTAATATTATTTTTCTTAATTTAGAATCCTGCATCATGGAGAGAAAAAGAGCTTGTAACTTTGTTGCTCCAGAGTTGGAGGTTTACCTGTTAGATTATAGCCACTTCTCCAGACACCACTACAATACTGGGCCTAGCCCAAACCATGAAAAGCATCCCAAGACCATTATCCCACCTTCAACATTGGTCCATATAATTTTGCCTACAGTATATAGTGTAGCAAGGTAGTCTTCAGAATTTTTAATAATTTAATAATTTAATTTTAGGGTACCCCCCAAGAGTCCTAAGTCATTTTGAACCCTGGCTATAGTCACAATGTATGAGGTTACTTTGCAAAAAAACAAGTCAGATTTTAATATAAATTTGCAGTGTGAGATATAGTTATGAGAAGTAGTTGGAATTCTGAGATTTAAAGTCACATTGTGAGATATAAAGTCACAATTATGACGTCACCCCTTCAATGACCTTTGGAGTACAACTTCACAAGTGCAAAAAAGAGATGAGATTGGTCAGATCATGATGGTAATATGAATGAATTACAGGACCCTTCAGAATATTTTGTGATAAGATAAGATAAGATGCTCACACAGTAACGTATAATGTATCCAGGGCCGGATTAACATGAGGGCTAGGTGAGGCTGAAGCCCCAGGGCCCGCGGGATTAGGGGGCCCGTGATTGGCTGGAGGAAATGAGATTGTCAAGTCATAGGTGGTTGATTTGTGTATAATAAAATAACAAGAAGTTATTGGAAAATGTGCCTGACTGATATAATTCACTGCCCAATCAAATTAACTCTACAATTTGCGCCATGACGTTGGGAAACGCCTCTTTTCGTTATGCTTTCATGTAGAACATGGGTATAAATCGCTCGCTAGAGTTCAAAAATGATGAAAAAAAAGTGATAGTGGTGCACAAAAAAGGAAAAACAAACTCGAAAGGCAGAAAAGGGATGCAAAAATTCCTAAACTAACTAACTAACTACTTTGGTTTACTTTCATCCGTGACCGTGAAAGACCCCGAGTGCAGTGCCAGGCAGCAGCCCACAGTTAGCTTCACCCTCCTGCGTCGTCACCGATCCGCGTGTTTTATATGTCGAAGAAGGTAAGCAAGCGGCTGAAGTAAGTTAATGAGTTAAGCACTATATGGATGGTAATTGTTTCTCGTGGAGTCGTAAGGTATTTTCAATATTTATAGGGGCTATATAGTCGGTGATTTTATTGCAGTCTGAATCCAGAATGTCAGTGTTTTTTCTCCCACCACCCACCCGCGTAAAAATCCCAGGCCGAATTACTGTTTTTTGACGAACATCAAGGTCCAATATATCCAAGGTACATGGGCATTTTTGCCCCGATTAGTTTTTGTCTTATTGTATTTGTAATATTACATAATATAAAATAAATATATCACACAAGTAAAAGCGAAGTTTTCCTCAAATATAAGCACAATTGCTAATGTGATATAGGCTATATGTTATGCAACAATAAATGAGTTGACCAATAAGTTAACATTGAGAGTTAAGTTTTGGTTTATCGTCATTTCGCCGATGAAAATTCCAAAATGAAACCACAGCAGAAACAATCTCTGAAACTGATAGTGGTGATTCGTTACTGAATAATCCGCGTTTTGAACGAATGGGTTCATTTAATGATTCATTGACTCCTCGTTTGCTTCGTCGTTGAATCAAACAGCCGTTTGAACAAATCGGTTGAATGAATGACTCGCTTATTAAGACAGTGACTTGCCGCCACCTACTGTTAGTTTTAGGTTCATAATTAAAGTACCCTTTGAATAAAAAATAATAATTAGAAATAATTTTATATTTAAATATTAAATAAAATAACAATCATAGCATTTATGTAATTGTAAATGCAGTGTAAATGTATTCATAATTTTTTACAGATATCCACATGAGAAACAATTACCATCTGAATAGGGCTTTAGAAAGCAAATGTTTTATTAATGCTTACTTTGTCCCTTTAGATAAAAATGAGAGAAATATCCATAAATGCACTTATGGAAGAGGAGGGGGTAAAAATGTTTTATCAATAAAATGTTCCCAAAATGAACCAAGAAATTATGTGGAGTAATTTTTATCATGATGTTCCATCAAAATCTGTGCAGTAGAGGGTTAATGTGTTAAATAGCCTGGACTATTTAGTGTGCAAAAATGATAAGAAGAAATAATGATGAAGAAAAACATTAATTAAATACATTGATTAATAACAATAAAAAAATATTTTGTGTTATACTGTGGCGTGGCAATCAGATGAAAGGGGGCCCTTGGTGTTGCTATAGCCCCAGGGCCCAAAGTCCTCTTAATCCGGGCCTGAATGTATCGTATAATGTATCGTATAATGTATTGTATAATGTTTCTATAGAGTAGGTGGTAACTTGGCTTAGCTATCATCACCTCCTCTATAGAAACATTATACCTAAGCTAAGCTGAAATATATAGCTCAATTAAAATAGACAGTTCATCTACTTACAGTACATGGCAAAAGTAGCTGATACAAACTTTATCAGGCTATAATTTGATCTAATACTTTTATTAGAAAACAAAAGCTTCTCCAAAAGTACAACAGATTAATTTAATTGTCATTTTCTCACTCTCTGTGTGTGTTTTGAAAATTACCTCACAGAAAGGTGTATGTTTATTTCTGTTTAGTTTCATTGTGTTTTGGTTCTGTTTTCCCTGCTCTAGTTTGCCTGTGTTCCCTGATCTTATTAGTTTCCATAGTTCCTAATTAATTCACGCACCTGTTCTCTCTTCTGTTGATAACTCCCCTGTGTATTTAAGCCCTCAGTTTACTCCAGGGCCGGTTCTAGACATCTGGACATCTAGGCAAAATGTATGCTGGAGGACCCAGCACCACACCACTCCTAATAAAAAGCACTTGAAAAAAATATGATTCCATACCCTTTTATATATACAACATTTGTTATAATTATTATTTTTTTTTATTTTTTTTACTTAAATGTCCATATTAATCAAACTTTAAAAAAAAAAACTTTTTTTGCAGTACTTTGTTCAGTAATTTAGCAGTTTCTGGTTTTATAATTTTTCTAGCGGGGCATATATATATACAGAAATCAACAGCCAGTGGAAGTGAAAGAGACTTGAGACAATTTATGATTTGGAAACTGAAATTAAATATTATGTTAGGGCAGTAAATGTAAACATCAGCATAATTTAGAAGATACAGACAGCTAAGGTCATTTAAAAAAAATAAAAAATCTTTCAGCTGTGTTTGCTCTTTGACTTTGAATCAAAGTTCGTGGGGATAGAAGAAAGCCCCACACACACTCCTGCCACTGAATCTCCATCACTGTGCACTCATTACTACAACCACGTCACACCAATTGCACACATTTTTTAAACTCTATTTGGTTGCATTAAGGCAGAGGTTCTCAAATGTGTCCTAGGGACCCCACCTCTGCACATTTTGTATGTCTCTCTCATCTAACACACCTGATTCAGTTCTTCAGCTCATTAGTGGAGACTGAAAGGTCTGAATGGACTCTATTCACGGCCTACTGCATACGTATTTCTGATAAAACCTTTGCTGTGTGCAAGCTTCCGGTACTCTAAGAACGCAATAATAAGCATTTTCAAAAACTGGTACAATGAGATGATATTATTCTTCTTCCCTTTCAACCATTGAATATTAAAAGGACATTTTAAAAATGTGAAAGCATTAACAAATTACTACAACAGACCATGACCCCAAAATATTGATTATTTCTGCAGCAATATTAAGGATGTGTGAAATATCACTCTAGTAATAAATGTCTGTATATGTAACATACATTGCTTAAATCAAAAATGCTCATTAACTGGAACATTGAGTGATAATATTTCAGAGTGATTTCCGTTATTTTCCAGACAATAAATATTGTATTTGTCTGCTTTAGAAACATTCCAGTAAACACTGCTAATATGGATTAGAGGTGAAAAGGGGAGACAATTTCATTTTAAAGGATCCGTGTGAAAACACCTGGAAAGAGACGTGAGGATTTGGGGAGGAAAATGGGAGATTCTAGGTACATTTCAGTGAATTATTCATGGGTTATGTCGTAAATTAAATCAGGAGAACAGATCATGAATGTGCAGAACTGTCTTTTTTACATTCTGTTACAGTGGAAAAAAGGAAAAAAAGGATTAAAAAAGATTGCAGCAGACTGAAAAGAGCTCTTGCAATTGATATTATTGTGATATCATGTCAGATTAAAATACCAAGCATTATGTTATTCTTTTGAAGTCTGAAACTTCTTAATGCTGGCCTGCAATTTTTATCAATAAAATAGCATCACCACTGAAGAGCTCAAGGTGTTGGTAACATCACTGTTTTTGAAGCAGTTAAACTCACAGCTTCACGGTTAATAGAGAAACGTGGCGCAGACTGAGGTAATTCATACATGGACAAACTATCTCTCTCTCAGGCCCGTAAATCAACACAGACATGATGTAGTACACTTTTCTGTGAATAGGATATTGAACTGGAGATCTCCAAACTGCAAGCTTACCGATGATTTCAAAAAGCCAGCGCTTTTATCCACAGTGGAGACAGAGTTGCCAGGTTGAGAAAAATAAGTAAAACACAAGTGTGAAGCTCTGATTGGAGGATTACGTCTCTCTTGATATCAGTTCTGTTCCTCTGAGGGACAGATTAAACCTTCTTCTAGCCTATATATTAAATTCTATTCACTAGTGCAAATACTTCACCAGTAAAATATTTGGTTACATTTTATTTTAAGGTGTCATTGTTACAATGTAATTATACATTTAAGTACTGAGTAATATTAATGAACTACATGTACTTACTATAGGGTTAGGGTAGGATTAGGATTTGGTTGAGGGTTAGTTGCATGTAAGTATGCATAAATTACTGTTATTACTATGGTAAGTACATGTTATTATGTAACAAGGACACTGTAAAATAAAGTGTTACCAAATATTCTTGAGAAATTTAAAGCACCTTGTGTTTTCTTAGTATACTCAACTAATTACATTTTACAGTGTAAATATAAGCACAATATATTATTTAATATATTTTTCAGTATATTTAAACCATTTAATATATTGATCTTAAATACATGGAAATATATTTTCATTCCATAAGGGTACATTACAATATAAATGTATTAGAATGAGTACATTATTATTTATGTGCTTAAAAAACAAGAAGATAACTATCAGAAACTGGTGGGGAGAGCCCAATGTTAACATGAAGCCTATGCCATTACCTATATTGTTATACAGTGCTACACTGGCCCTTCATAATGCAGAGGCCAAACTGCCTACAGTTACAGTAGCAATGGCCCTGTAGTGTTTAATAAACAGCTATTATACTATATTCTGCTGAGGTGAAATTTAGTGCAGACCCGCATCGTGATATAGTCAAGGCAAATTAATGAATGAATGAATGAATTAAGTTTAGTGATGTTTCATTTTTGTTGTAAAAAAGTTATTAATTTAGTTCATTTATATATACATATATAGCCGCTCTGGAGAAAACCGTGATGTCATCGCCCAGCTCAGTTCAGTTCTCATATAATGGTGTCAATGCAGGCAGAGCAATAATATTGTTGAATATTAGATTAAATGTTAAATTTAATGTCCCCAACAAAGCAAGCCAAAAGCCAATGGCAACAAAGGTGAAAAAGGTGAAAAAGGCGATAGTGAAGGAACCAAAACTCCATCAGTGACAGAATGGAGAAAAAAACCTTGGGAGAACCCAGACTCAGTCGCTCAGTTCTCCTCTGGCCAAAGAACGAAAAGTGTGTGATTATGAGTCAGGCATTTCAGGTCAGACGTCAGATTGGATTGGAACACTCAGAATATATAATGTATTGTGGTGGGATACGTATCGTGACTTTTTTGCCAATACACAGACCTAATTTGCATACAAGGTATTTACTTTTTGATAAATATAAATAAATGCACTGTCTATCCCTGTCCTGACACTCTTTTGTATGTTTTTATATTAGCAACTAAGAACTTTGAGTAAAACATCCTTGAGAAATTTAAGGAAATCTTTTTCCTCATATGAAAAGTATCAGTTATGTATTATTCAATATATTGTAATATATGAAGGCAATATATTAACACAATATATTATTTAATGTATTTTTCAGCATATTTAAACCATTTAATATATTGATCATAAATATATGGAAATATATTTTTGCTCCGAGGACGTACACCACAGATGGACTAATGAAAATGGTATGCACAACAGGCTAGGTTTAACAGTTTGAAATAAAGCTCAACAGATCTGTGAAGGCAATGGTTTGCAGACACAAACAGGAAACAGCTAGACAGGAAGCAGCGGTCCAGCTGGTAGTATGTGATTATTCAACCGTCTGTTTCTCTGACAAATATTACATCAAATCTGCTGGGCCTGCACAACTGCTCCCCTTTCAACTCCTCCTCGGACTATGGTAATATGTTATTTTTATTTAATGCGTTGAAATTGACAGAGTGAAAGAAAGTTCCATATCTTTTGAATCTTTTACTATTTTTTCCAGTGAAAGTGTTAATTTGAGAGAATCTGTCTTTTTGTATGGGATACCAGCCTTGTAATTCTGAAACCAAACTGTTATTATTTTACAGTTTCTTTAAACTGGTGAACAGGGGCTATTCAATAATGGGTTGTCTCACAAGCAAGTCAAGAAGGTGATGAAACATGTACTGACACACACACACACACACACACTATATATATATATATATTAGGGCTGTCAATCAATAAAAAAATGTAATCGAGTTAATCACAGTCATGGGCTGTGATTTATCATTAATACATTACAGAGAAAGTTGAAGATATCTATAGCTCCACGGTTACTGGTCCCTCTCGGCTGTTTAACGAGCCCCATTCTATAAATTTATCTTCTACTTTTACTAATTTTGTCACTGTTAGCACAGATGATATTTCAAAACTGGTCATGTCTATGGATTCATCTACATGTTTTCTTGACCCCATGCCTACTGAGATTTTTTAAAAGTGTTTAACACTATTGTGTCATTCTATCACTGGTATTATTAATCAATCTTTATTAACTGGTCAGGTCCCTTCAGCCCTTAAGTTAGCTGCCATCACACCAGTCCTTAAAAAGACTGGTTGTGATGTTGAGGATTTGTCTAACTATAGGCCTATTGCCCATCTACCTTTTCTGGCTGAGGTCCTGGAACGAGTTGTAGTTGGCCAGTTACAGCAATACCTGTCCATCAACAATCTCCTAGAGCCATTTCAATCCGGATCAGGTCATAGTACTGAGACTGCTCTTGTCCGGGTCACAAATGATCTTCTCATTTCTGCTGATATGGGTGCCTGTAGTGTCTTAGTATTGTTAGACATCACTGCTGCTTTTGACACAATATCTCATGCTGTCCTTCTTGAAAGATTGTCTGTATGGCTAGGAATCTCTGGTACTGCGTTTGAATGGTTTACATCCTATCTCACTAATCGATTCCAGTTTGCGTATTTGGGGAAAAACAAATCTGTACCAACACTAGTTCAGCAGGGTGTCCCACAAGGGTCTGTGCTTGGTCCCATCTTATTTAGCATTTATATGTTGCCTTTGGTGACATCATTCGTAAGTTTGGGTTAGGGTTTCATTGTTATGCTGACGATACGCAGATCTATATCAGCATGCACCCTAATCCAAACCTTGCAGTTACAGCTCTTACCACCTGCTTGGATGAGATAAAAGTCTGGATACATGACAATCTTCTTAAGCTCAAAACAAAAACAGAACTTCTATTCGTTGGTACGCCAATGGCTCTACTTAAACTTAACAGTTCAAATTTGTTTACTAGCAATGACTTTGTTACTCCGTCCTCTCAAGTGCGCAATCTTGGCGTTATCTTTGACCCAGAACTGATGTTTGATGCCCATATTAAAATGGTATCAAAAACTGCATTTTTCCATCTTAGAAATATCGCTAGATTACGACCGTTTCTATCGCTGCCAGATGCAGAAAGGCTTATTCACGCCTTTATTACATCGAGGCTTGATTATTGCAATGCACTTTATGCTGGTCTTCCAAATCGATCCATCAAAAAATTACAATATATTCAAAATTCAGCCGCCCAGTTATTGACACATACAACTGCTTGTTAACATATTTCCCTGGTACTCTATGACTTGCATTGGCTGTCTATACAAACACTGGTTTTAACAGATAAAGCTATTCATGGGATCTCTGCAGTTTAGTTACCTCTCCTACTCCAGCTCGCTCTCTGCGCTCTTCTAGGTCATGCATCCTTCAGCAGCCTCGATATAAATTAAAGTCTATGGGTGGTCGAGCATTTTCGGTTTCAGCACCACGTCTATGGAATGCTCTACCATCGGGAATTAGAGACTCTCCAACATTGGACTGTTTTAAGAATTCTTTAAAGACACACCTTTGTAGAGCTGCTTATTGCAGCTGAATGTGTTTGTTTTATTGTATCTTATTGTTGTTATTCTCTTTTTGTATATTGTAGCGCTTTGAGTCTAAGAAAAGCGTGTTAGAAATAAAATGTATTACTATTATTATTATTATTATTATTATTATTAATGTCTGCTACAAAGTCACAAATAGCTTAACTGTAATTTAAAACTGAATTGTTTGCATAGTAAGTAACATCAACTCAAATGAATGCAACAATAAGTAGGCCTATTTTAGAAATGGAATGCCATAATGTCTGTGAAGAGTCAGAGTGAACAGTCTTGATTAAATATAATTACTTCAAACAGTGTGCATCTGTGCAACATGCCTCCTGTCAGCCAATCATACAGTCTGCTCTTCTTTCAACCAGTTGCTCAGGCAGACTAGCTTGTTCACATTTCCAGAAGATAGAGCTGACCTCTTCTGCAAAATGTGGTCTGCCGAAGAGAACAGCCTCTCACATGGCACTGTTGTGGCAGGTGTAGCCAGGTATCTTTTTGCTATATGGGCCAGATTACCAAATGCGCCTGCTTGTGACGACCACCACTCTAGTGGACATGTGTCTATGCCTTATACCTCTCTAGAGATTTATCTGTGGCCAGTGCCTCATCATCATCAGACTCTGACTCTGATCCCATCAGTAGGAGGGCCATATTCTTCTTTGGTGGCTCTGGCTCCACTTCTTCTCCAGAGGTCTGTGGTGCAGGTTCTCTATCCTTCAGCATCTGACTCAGCTTTTGCCACACGTCTCCCCTCTTTGCTCTGGGCGAGCACCTAACCTAGGATCTAGAGCGGTTGCTACCTTTAACCACCACAGGTTTGAGTTATCCTTTCGCCCGTTGAGGTCCTTAGTGAATGCAGCCTTGAAGCACACTATGTAGGCAGGGTCAACATCAGAGACCTCCATTGTGCGCAGGAGATGACATCCTGCAGGTAACACCATGGATACATACCTTTCACCACCTTTCACTCAGTGATGTACCTACAGTACAAACACAGCACCACACAATTGACTTAATGACTACAGTTTTCATTCAGATGGCATCTATTCAGGGCATAGGCCTTAAATTATATCTATATGACTTACAAATTACTTAAGAGACATTTTTATTAGTAAAACTGGAGAAGACAGAGAAATAACATTATATGCAGGGCTCTAGCAACGTTTCCAACTTTGCCAGCTTATCGGGTTAGCATGCCTAAGTTGTGCTTCTGCTGTGCCAGCGTTGCTTTCAGTGGATTTTTGTTGTATTGAATCCGCGTCATCATCTCCAGAGTTGAATTCCAGCGCGCATGTACATCCTGGAAGAGGGACTCCTCTATTAGTCCATGAGAGGCTTGCTGAGCTTTCAGCTCTGCTGTGTTTGCGGGACTGTGTCTGAAGTGTCCGACTATTTTACGGCACTTAGCTAAAACACTGTCAAATCCGCTGTCCCGTAAAGCCACAGTGATTTGTATCATGCTCGAACTGTAGACTCCTTGCAGCGGCAATCATATTGCAAGCGCTGTCTGTTTCTATAGTTGTGACCTTTCCCGTTATCTCCCACTCATTTGCAACTTTAAGAAACTGGTTGACCACTGGTTAACCAGTCTAAACCAGTCTTCTATTGTTTTTAACATGCCTAAAGTGAATGAGTGCAGCTGCCAGTTGTCATCGATTAGGTGTGCTGTTACACTGAGGTAGTTTTGTTTACTTACTGATGTCCAGTGGTCTCCTGTAAGTGCAATAAAAGTACATTCTGCCAACTGCCTCACTTTCGTAGTTTTTTCAACGTCGTACAGTTTATGCATTCTTGCAACAATAGTTCCCCTCGAAGGTAGCTTGTATAATGCATCTCCTGTGGCGATCTGAATGATGTCCTGAAGTCCCCAGTCCAGTACTATGTTGATGGTCCTGCAATCTGTGGCGATCCATTTAGCAATTGCACTAGTTTTGTTGACAGGCTTGCCCTGGCTGCACTCCGCCAGTGTCGTTTGACGAGCACGCTTGTTGACCCTGTCTCGGCAGCATCTTTGCTAACATCAGCAAAAATGTGTTTCGCCCAAAGATGGCACCTCAAACTTGTTGTGCTTCGGTGGAAGGACAGTTCATCACTGTAATAAGTGCACACAACTTTCATTTTATCAAAACTTCCATCTGGAAGCTTTTTATAACCAAACTTTACGTTCAGCAGAGCGGGCACCGTCTCCTCTGTCATCGTGTTACTTGCATTTGCCATGCCCTTATCACACAAAGCTATAACCATCCGCGCTGCGATAACGGGAAGTTGTTGGGGTCAAACTTGATCAAATGATTAATTTGCGTTAAAAAAAATTAACACGTTACTTTTTTTAGATTAATTGCATGTGTTGACAGCCCTAATATATATATATAGTTGATAACATAAGGAAGAGATAAGTGCATGGCAGCCTACAAAATAAATAAAATGATTTCTGTTTGTGTGATAAATAAATTTCACATTTCTCAAACTCTGGTGGTTTACTTTCAGATGCTTGTTCGTCACATTTCTGATTGCAGTGGTTTTGATAGTACTCATAGTTACACTCCATAAGAGACCCTCTGAAGAGTGCTATGCTAAAGCAGCAGTGGCAGCGGATGCCAAAGTTTGCTCTACCATCGGAAGGTACGATTACAAAGAGTCACATTTATGTTTCTGGGAAAGATTCCATGCATTAGCGTTGAGACTTTTGCAACTCTACATTGCTAATATGTAGAGTCATTGAATTTACACAGAGCTCTTTGTGTTTGCAGGGACATGTTGAAGCGTAACGGTTCAGCAGTCGATGCTGCCATTGCTGCTCTGCTGTGTGTGAGTGTGATTAATCCCCACAGCATGGGCATCGGAGGAGGTGGGGTTTTCACCATATACAACCCATCAACAGGTACATGGGCTTTGAGATACTTAGGTTCCCTGAAGAGGGAACTCGCGTTGCGTCGAGATTGACGCTATGGGGAACGCTTTGCGTGATGACGTCTTGAAGCACATGTAAAATCAGTCCAATGGTGTGGCGGAACGTCAGAGGCGGGTGACGTCACAATCCGTGTATCATTCGTTCAGTCGTTTTTTTATTTAATATTGAAAGTAGAAAAATGAGAAAACAGTTCATTTTTCGATTTTTCATTTTTTCCCAAAAAACGAAAAACAAGAATTCAGCTTTAGTTTTCGTTTTTCGTTCTGAGGTAGCAAAATTAATAAACAGCTTGATATTCGATTTCTACACATGGGCGGGAATGAAACGCCCCTTTCCTCTGATTTGTCAGCCGAAGATCAAACTGTCCCGTCATCAGTTCTTCCTCAGATCTGCACTGCAGAATAAGAGTCCTCCGTTGTGCGGATTCTTAACGCGTTTATTGCAACTTTTTCATATTTTTTTCCATCAACCAGACTAACGAATGGCTCGACACAATCCGTACTGGGGAATAGACTAGACAGGGCTTTCTTCTTTGTAGACCAGAGTTCTCAAGTGCCAGGGGTTTGCTATTTTCCGAACTGTAAAGTCACGTTTTTTTT
Source organism: Abramis brama (assembly GCF_963993115.1). Lineage (NCBI taxonomy): Eukaryota > Metazoa > Chordata > Actinopteri > Cypriniformes > Leuciscidae > Abramis > Abramis brama. The sequence goes on along the minus strand of NC_139970.1, from coordinate 795,416 downwards.
TTTTTTTTATCATGAACCACGCTGTGTTTTATTCCTAAGTGACTATATAATGCATTTTACTTAAAATAATCTAAATGTTGACTTTCAAAAGTAGGCGCGTCAGAAGGCTATTCACTCTATTTTGGTTAATTTTTGGTGTGCGCCAGAAAGATGTTCAAGGAGTCTGAGACGCAGCGCATCATGTTGTTTTCTTTATTTTTTAAAGGTCATTTGTAGTCATTTTGAATGTACACAAATAAAAATATAAATTTTACTGCTTCGAATGACAGTATTAAAAGACAGAATATTAAGTTATTTCCCCTGCTGAGCAACAAATCCAAGTGATGGCGCTGGCGCATTGCTCGCTCACACAACATCTAGGCCAGGGCTATTCAATTAGCTTCATTCGAGGGCCGGATTATCAAATCGAAAAGTTGAGGTGGGCCGGTGGGTTGGTTTGGGGGTTTAGCTTATTTATTGAAACATAACAGTTTCAATAAATAACTTAAAAAAGTATGGTATTTACTTGAAAATGTGGTACCCAACAGTATGCAGATATATAAAACCATAATAAATAAAAACTTGATAATTTACAGCTGTGTACAACTATTTTCCTTGGAACAAATACATTAATTATACAAACTCGTAGCTGTTGGTGAGAAATAATAATTATTTTATTTATAATTGTTATGCTTAAATGAAAATATTCTGACAGTGAGACTTGATAACCACAGGCTACTCACTCCCACTGTATAAAAAAATGCCTAAACACAGGTTAAAAACTATACGCACCTTTACAAAGAAACTGACATAATTTCATAACAAACATTAATTATATATTCCTCTACCCACCTAATAAATCTAATGCAATATAAATCACTATATTTACTATTATACTGTATAATATTATAGTAAATATATATATTTACTATATTTATTTATTACTACACAGTAATTCAATATAAATATTACACATTTCTGCCCAACCATGGTAAATTACTACAGCACATTCATGGTAAATGTTTGTAAGGGTGATTAGCGGATTTAAAGTCTTCTAATTTCGTTCATGCCACAATGTTTCTTCTCCTGCTTTCCTCATCAGTCTTGTTGGGAATGTTGAGGCTGTTTCATCTGATTTAATACTAGTTAAATCGTCAAGTGATTTGTGGTTTGTAACAGAGAGGTTTCTGTCGAACTGAAAAACGCTTCCCACTGGTTGTCGCAACGCTGTTTAATAATAGTGCCCGGGACCGGAGTAAACGCAACTATTTGTTGTTACTGTACTGACCGAGAAACCGCTTCAGATGATTCAGTGACGGAGCGGTCCGAATGAATCCGAATAGTTTTAGACCGTTACTGACCGGCCACTTTGACGCTCTCGTCTCGCTGGCGGCGGTGTGAACGCACAGTTATGCAAGCGCGTTTAGAAAGGATCGAACTAAAAGAATGATTCATTCACGAATGATTGGTATCGCTGGTTCAGTCGACATAAATTCGGGACACATAACTGCTGAAATATTCGCACGTAAAACGTTTCTCAGGTTAATCGGAGCGAGTATCAAACTAAATTAGCCGCACCGCCAGGAAAAGAGGGGGAGGGAGGTTGGTGCCGTCGGGCCGGATGGAGATGATTGGCGGGCCGCATTTGGCCAGTGGGCCGCCAATTGAATAGCCCGGATCTAGGCTATTATCAGTTCACTTCTGGCATTGCTAACTTGACATCGCAGCCTATTCATTATTAAAATAAAACACAGTTAACCAAATATATAAAAATTATTCGGCTTAATTTAATTGGTCTTTTGTACAATATAAAGGCTGTGCTGCACAGTCCTACTTGCTGTTATTCCAAACTCATTTCCCTTGCTGTGAAGATGATGATTTAGCATATACTTGTATATTGGGACTCGACTGAAGTACGAAGCCTTCTTTACATTACTAGTTAGCATCCAAATGTTACATTGCAAATATGGAAACCTTGGACCGAATGAGAGATGCGCGAAACCAATGTCCGTACAGTTTCAGTTTCAATAAAGGACATAATAGGCTATTATTATAAGTTATTAGGTTAGGCTATATTTTTATTATACGGGCTACTTATTTTTCATTCTTGTTGTTTTCTGAATACCATTCATTTAAGGATTTGACAGGCTACAGTAAGGGGAAGTAAAATACGCATAGACATATGTTATTAATAGCGTTTATAATGTTAATGTTGTATTTTATTTACGGTCTTTTACACTTTCTGAATAGGCTAATAATAAAATGCGTTTGTTTCCCTCTCAACATGACCGTGCGCTGCGCGCAAGCGCACATCTTTGAGATATAAATTAATACATTTCAGAAGAGTATGTATTTTAATATCTCTGTTGTTCTCTGTTCTCCGGTTGTTAGATAGTCAGTCTGAATGACAGTTCATGCGTTTACGTTAAAATAGGCCTATTATATAGTCAATGCATTATTCTTTTCTTTGTGTATTAGTGTTAAAAATATTTAATTTACAACTAATTATATTGATTTATATCTTCATTTATTATTAAAAAAATAAAATAATTACTGGGTGAGGCGACCATGGTAGCCGTCACAGCCGTCATTTACCCTGCATACCCAGCTGATGCAAAGCGTATGTGAATTTATATCTACACAGAAGAAAGCCCTGTCTAGTCTATTCCCCAGTACGGGTTGTGTCGAACCATTCGTTAGTCTGGTTGTTTGATGAAAAGAAGATTAAATGTAGCCTAGTTGCAATAAACGCGTTAAGAATCTGCACAATGGAGGACTCTTATTCTGCAGTGCAGAACTGAGGAAAATCTTCGGCTGACAAATCAGAGGAAAGGGGCGTTTCATTCCCGCCCATGTGTAGAAATCGAATATTCAAGCTGTTTATTATTTTTTCTACCTCAGAACGAAAAACGAAAAATCAAGCTGAATTCTTGTTTTTCGTTTTTTTGGAAAAAATGAAAAATCGAAAAATGAACTGTTTTCTCATTTTTATACTTTCAATATTAAATAAAAAACGACTGAACGAATGATACACGGATTCGTCACGTACCAGGAAGCTATAAAGCCTGCCCGAAAACAGAAAACGAAAGCTTTCTGAGTCTTCAGTAGCGCTCTTTGTGAACTGTCCCGTTATTTGGTGTTGTCTGTCTATATTATATATATATATTCAGTATGGCGAGTAAGCAGCAGCAGTTTAGAGTGTGTGTTCACCCCTGCCCGCGTTATTTAACGGGTGGAGACACTCACACTCTTTGTGTTGTCTGTTTGGGTGAAGAGCATGCCCAGTCAGCACTCGAGGGTGGTGGCTGTGTGCATTGCGACGCGCTTCCATTGCGTACGCTCCGATCCCGCCTGGCTCTATTTAACCAGGATCGCGTTCCCCAGGGCTCTGGTCCCGCCGCTGCCGAGGCACGGCGTCGATCTCAGACCTGGGGTTCGCAAATGGATCTATCAGTGGATGTTGAGATGGGCTCTGCCTTATCTCAGCCTCTTTCTGACAGATCCAGTGCCTCTCATCAGGATGTGGAAGCACGCGCTGCGGTTTCTTCCCCCCCGATGGAGGCACCAACACTGCAATTGTCCAGCTCTGAGGAGTTGGACGTTGTTAGTGTTGACGCTGAGTCTGAGGATTCGCCACCTCAATCTCATGCGTTTGAAGAATTACTCGATGTAGTGACTAGAGCTGTCGAGAGACTATCAATTGAGTGGCCAGAAGATAGGCAAGACGTTCGCTCGAAGAGCAAGCTCGACGAACGTTTCCTGCCATCTCGTGCACAGCCTCAGCGCAGAAGCCTTCCGTTTTTCCCCGATCTCCACACCGAGGTGTCGAGATTGTGGGGGAAACCCATGTCATACAGAGTTTACAGTGCACAAACATCACACTACTCCACTATTTCCAAATATAAAGAGCATGGTTATGGGGAGATGCCGAAGGTGGAGGAGACGCTTGCGAGCTATCTCTCTCCAGCAATGGCATCTTCCCTGAAGGCTCCTGTGTTACCCACCAAGCCAGTCAGATTCACATCTTCCCTTATCAATAAAGCATATTCCGCCGCGGGTCAAGCTGCAGCGTGTTTACATACAATGTCTCTAATGCAAGCATATCAGGCAGAATTGCTGGGTGATTTAGATGAGGGCGGGGGGATTGGTCCCGAGGTAGTGTCCGAACTGCGTAGGGCCACAGATTTGTCTCTCAGGGCCACCAAGGAGACCGCTAAATCCATCGGCCGCTCTATGGCAGCCCTGGTGGCCACTGAGAGGCATCTGTGGCTCAATCTCAGCGACATAAAGGACAAAGAAAAACATTTTCTTTTGGATGCACCTGTTTCTACCTCAGGATTATTTGGAGATGCAGTTAATAGTGCTGTAGTTAAGTCTCAAGAAGCTTCTAAGCAGGCAGCCGCACTTCAAAAACTTCTCCCCCGCCGTTCTTTCTATGAGGCTGCTGAGCTGGAGCAGCCTCACTCTTCTAAAAAGAGCGCTGAACATCGTGCCACTCAAAAACAGAGCGTGTCCTCCCGTGCTCCCCCACAAAAATCTCGGGGACGCGGAGGGCGCTCTCAAACCCAGCAGTCTTCGAGGGGTAAGACGGATCTGCGGACCGTCATTACCGCCAAGAAGGCTGCTGGGAAAAAGTCCTGACGTCCGAGGGCTCAGGACAAATGAGGGTAGTCCCCCCCGAAGCAGAGATGTTAACACCTCTTTTTACGGTGCCCGTCTCTCTTCTGTGCCCTCAGGGGACCGTTCTGCCAACCCTGCCGCCTCCGGTGTTTCAGGGCGCAGCGGTCTCCGGCGAGCACATATCTCAAGGACCACCCGGAAACGTAGTGGCCTCGGGATGCCCGCCCCCTCTGAGGAGGGTGTTAGAGCAGTCCATTCAGTCGTTCCCTGCCGGTGTGCCGTTACAGGGCGACGAACCGACTACTCAACAGCAACAAAATCCAGAAACCAGTCTCGAGAGGCTGGTACCTCTAGTAGAATCTTTGACAGCGTGGAAGCTACTGCCAAATGTTTCTCGTTGGGTCCTGCAGACCGTAGAAAAAGGGTATCAAATACAATTCAAGAAACGCCCACCTCGGTTTATGGGGGTCCTACCCACAGTGGTGGGCCCCGAGCAGGTTCTGGTTATGGAACAGGAAGTAAACACTCTGTTAGAGAAAGGGGCCATAGAATATGTACCTCCCTCCAACAGAGAAACCGGGTTTTACAGCCGGTATTTCATAGTTCCAAAGAAGGACGGGGGATTGCGTCCCATTTTAGATCTTCGAGTTCTGAACGAGTCAGTCATGCAGCTCAAGTTCAAAATGTTGACATTGAGACAAATCGTGCCACAGATCAGGTCCGAGGACTGGTTTGTCACGATAGATCTCAAGGACGCATATTTCCATATTTCCATCCGTCCGTGTCATTGGAAGTTCCTGAGGTTTGCTTTTGGGGGCAAAGCATACCAATATCGAGTTCTTCCATTCGGCCTAGCTTTATCACCCCGCACTTTCACCAAATGCGTGGATGCAGCTCTGGCGCCCTTGCGCCTTCAGGGTATTCGCATCATGAACTACATCGACGATTGGTTGATTTTAGCTCAGTCGCATCAGATGGCGGTTCGACATCGAGATGTCGTTCTCGCCCATATGAAAGAGTTGGGGTTACGGCTGAACGCCAAGAAGAGTGTGCTTTCTCCACTTCAGAGGACCACTTTCTTAGGCGTGGTTTGGGATTCAGTGTCGATGCAGGCGCGCCTGTCACCGCCACTTATAGAGTCCATCCTTGCAGCTGTGAAAAGTGTAAAGCTAGGCCAGCTACTCACTGTCAAACAGTTCCAGAGACTGTTGGGTCTCATGGCAGCAGCTTCCAACGTCATACCTTTTGGACTGCTGCACATGAGGTCCCTGCAGTGGTGGCTCAGGACCAGGGGGTTTTCCCCGAGGGGCAACCCATTTCGCACAATCAAGGTCACGCGGCGATGCCTACGTGCCTTGGTTATGTGGAAGAAACCTTGGTTCCTGTCCCAGGGCCCAGTGTTGGGAGCTCCTTATCGTTGCAAACTGCTAACGACGGATGCTTCCCTCACGGGTTGGGGAGCGATCCTAGAGGGTTGCTCATCTCAAGGTCTGTGGGAAGACCATCATCGTTCTTGGCATATCAATCGCCTAGAGATGTTAGCTGTCTTCCGGGCTCTGAGGAGCTTTATCACAGATCTCAGGGGACACCATGTCCTAGTACATACGGACAACACGTCGGTAGTCGCCTATATCAATCACCAAGGCGGTTTGCGCTCGCGCCCATTATGCAATCTGGCACGCCATATCCTCTTGTGGTCCCAGGGGAAGCTGTTGTCGCTCAGGGCAGCTTACATCCCCGGGGTCCAGAATATAGGAGCAGACACTCTGTCGAGACAGGGGCTGAGGCCCGGGGAATGGAGGCTCCACCCCGAGGTGGTGGAGCTGATATGGAGGGAGTTTGGCCAAGCACAAGTGGATCTGTTTGCGTCTCGAGAGACGTCTCACTGTCCACTTTGGTTCTCCCTCACGCATCCAGCTCCTCTGGGACTGGATGCTATGGTACAGACATGGCCGAGGCTACGTCTGTACGCCTTTCCCCCAGTTGCTCTGCTCCCGGGAGTTCTGGAGAGAGTTCGCAGGGACCGGGTTTGCCTGCTTCTTATAGCCCCGCGCTGGCCGGGCAGAGTATGGTTTCCCGACCTTGTGTCTCTCCTCGACGGGCCTCCTCTGGAGCTCATAGAGTCAGGTCTCTCAACTGAGGTTGTTGAGACCATTCTACAGTCCAGAGCTCCCTCCACGAGGAAACTTTATGCCCTGAAGTGGAGAGTATTCACTTCTTGGTGTAGTGACCGTCGGTTGGACCCAGTTAACTGCCCAATTGGTACAGTGCTGGAGTTCCTGCAGGACCGGTTCACTGCAGGTCTGACCCCGTCCACTTTAAAGGTTTATGTGGCGGCCATAGGTGCTTACCACATTCCTTTGGGTGGAATGTCTGTGGGGAAAGACCCCTTGGTATCTCGTTTCCTTCGTGGCACCTGGAGGCTGAGGCCTGCAGTTCGCTCTAGGGTGCCACCATGGGATTTGTCCATTGCGCTGCAAGGCCTTTCCCTGGCCCCCTTTGAGCCTATTGAGGAGGTTCCGGAGAAGTTCTTGACATTGAAAGCTCTGTTCCTTCTAGCTATTTCTTCTCTCAAGAGAATAGGGGATCTTCAAGCATTGTCGGTTGCTCCGTCATGCTTAGAGTTTGCACCGGGTATGGTTAAAGCTTTTTTGCATCCGAGACCGGGTTATATCCCCAAGGTCCCCACTAATGTGGCTAGACCTATTGTACTGCAGGCCTTCTGTCCTCCTCCCTTTCGAAATGCGGACCAGGAGGCGAATAATTTGCTTTGCCCAGTCCGGGCGTTAGACGCTTATGTCCACAGAGCTGCCCTGTGGCGTAAAAGTGATCAATTGTTTGTATGCTTTGGGTCCCCTTACAAGGGATTTCCAGTGTCTAAGCAAAGAATGAGCAAGTGGGTGGTTGAGGCTATTTCGCTTGCTTATGAGGCGGCCGGGCAGCCTTCTCCTATGGCTGTCGGGTCGCACTCTACAAGGAGTATGGCGGCCTCTAAGGCCCTTATATCAGGAGTGTCTTTACAGGACGTTTGTGATGCGGCAGGTTGGTCCTCACCGCACACCTTCGTCAGGTTTTACTCTTTGGACTTAGACTCTACTCCAGGGTCTCAAGTTTTGTCTTCCTAGTGCTGCTCACTCGATTTCACACAGGACATACATTTGTAGCTATGGTGGCGTTGGTATAGACGTTCCCCATAGCGTCAATCTCGACGCAATGCGAGTTCCCTTGAAAGGGAACGCCTCGGTTACGACTGTAACCTCGGTTCCCTGAAGAGGGAACGAGCGTTGCGTCACCTTGCCATATCTCCTTCATGCCTGTCAGCGACGACTTCAGACTTTACGAAGCTTTCGTTTTCTGTTTTCGGGCAGGCTTTATAGCTTCCTGGTACGTGACGTCACCTGCCTCTGATGTTCCGCCACACCATTGGACTGATTTTACATGTGCTTCAAGACGTCATCACGCAAAGCGTTCCCCATAGCGTCAATCTCGACGCAACGCTCGTTCCCTCTTCAGGGAACCGAGGTTACAGTCGTAACCGAGGCGTTTCTCAACATCTCAACACAACTACAACATTTCTTATATTTTTATATTAATAAATGTTGGGCCAATAAATCGCATATTTAATAATTCATTTTAATTAACAAATTGTCACTTTAACCAAAATAAAAATAAAAATCACAATTAGATTTGTCCCCCAAATCGTGCAGCCCTAACGCATGTACATAATTAAAGAGTCGCACTTCACTCTGAACCCCGCAGCACATTTATTTATGTAATTATCAAATGCAGTAAATTATCTTCGACATAGAAGATATGTTTGACCTGATAGTTTCATCCTTAAATTACATCTACTTTAATACAATATATTGTTAGTACCGAGATTCTTCACACCAGTAAATCAATACATGGAATTTGCATGGAAGCCTCTTGTGCCGTTACGGTCTTGTTAAGCATGTCAGAGAGGTTCTGGGTTCTTATCCACCCTTGCATAGGTTTTTTCCCCATTAAAACCAAAGATGTTCATCAGTAATTGTATGTCAAGAGTGTGGACACGTTTGTATGCATTTGATTTGTGATTTCACCGGAACAAATAAAGAGTCATCGCGATGGCATTAAGCGAATGAAGCGCTCGTCTGTGAAGTGCAAAAGTGCCAAGTTGCCTTCTGCCACTGATAACAGCAGCAACGAACACTCAGCATGATTTAAAAAACCACACATTCCAGCGCCAGATCGCTAAAACTAATGAATGCTCTGCTAGTCAGCTGTAGATGTTTCATTTGAATTAAGTACATCCATGCCACAAAATGTAAAAAAAAAAATGGAAGGGACAATATCGACCCTGGCAAAAAGTGGTGGGGACAAGTCCCACTCGCGAATTAAGCCTATGTGTAACCGGGACTACTCAACCCTCTCCCAGCGGGTATTCAAGCTGTGGTCTCTGACATGGGAGTCAGGAACTCTAACAAGGAGGCTAAAGACCACAGCCACTAGCATCAGCCACTAGAGCGCCTCTTGAGATCAGGGGAGTGAGGTTTACAAGCAGTTGGTTACTGTAATAAATCTTTAACAGCCATTATGGCAACAAACTGACAAACGGTCTTTATAAAGTTACAAATAACACCAATCACCATAATGATGACTACAAACGTTTATTATTTTCAATAAAACATCTAAATCTTTGTTAATTCTCAACAAGTACATTTGTACATGTATGAAAGAAATAATGTCAAACTGGTTTCATACTCAGTGTGACTGGAACTCAGTTGTAGTTCTTGTGTTTCTGCTCGTCTCTTTTATCTGTTCTTGTCCTTCACTGATTCTAATTATCAGGTGTTCATCAGTGTCTGAATTCACTCACTTCTTTTCATTCACTCACTGTCAAGTGGACTATATTGTGAACTAATGTAGGAAATAGTGAATGAGGGTATAGGGTGGGATTTGGAACACAGATCTCAAGTTAGATTCTTAAATTCTCCAGTGTCCTCTTTGGCCAATCACTGCAACCTCTTGACCACTGGGACACATTTTTAGTGTTAAACAAAAAGTATATGTTTTCATCTTCAGGAAAGGTGGAGACAATTAATGCAAGAGAAACTGCTCCAATGAGTGCTTCAGAGGACATGTTTGTCAATGACCCCAAGAAAGCAATACCAGGTAAACCACCATAAATCTTTATATCCCTGAATTCAGCCTCCATGATGACTGGATCCAGCACAGGTAGAAGCACATTGGTCCACACATTAAAGCAGCTCTGATGATTTCTTGCCAGTTTGGCCATTGAATGATGTGCCCACTCCTCTGTTTTGTGTGAATAGCAGGGTTGATTATAGCTGTGCCAGGAGAACTGTGTGGTTATGTGCTGGCACACCAAAGACACGGGAGACTGAAATGGAAGGAGCTGTTTGAGCCCAGTATAAAGCTGGCATCAGAGGGTTTTCGGATTGGCAAGGCATTGGCTTATGCCATCAATGAGACTAGTGGCACAATTCTGAATGATAAAACATTGTGGTAAGAATGTGTCATGTGTAAACTAGCAAAAAACTAGGATATTTAAAAACAAAACAAAAAAAAAACATACTTTGTCAGTGGAAAATATTCTATAAGCATCTGCCTTTTAAATGTTATGACATCATCTGATTTCTGCACTTCTGTCTCTTCTTTCCAGTGAAGTGTTTTGTGACTCAAATAATAACACCTTGAAGGAAAATGACATAAGTTTTCCTAAACTAGCTCTCACCTTTAAAAAGATAGCAGAAGAAGGACCAGATGCCTTTTATGATGGATCATTGACTCAGACTATAGTGGAAGATATTAATGCTGCAGATTATTTCATGCTTAAATCTGACTCATATCTAAAGGATCTTGTGACTTAATATTATCAAAGTATGCAAATCTGTCTCAATCTTTTGTGTAAACCCTTTACAGTACGGTGCACTAATATGCATTAATTCATGCTTAACTGCACAGCTAATCATGAGAATGAATGACTCATGTATTTTTTTATTTTAGCTTTTTTTGATGGCTTTAACTATTTTGTATTCCTATGTGTTCTTTTATTTGTTTTGTACCGTTTGCAATTTTATCTGTCTATTTTATTGTGTAAAGTACCTTGAGAAGCTACATTATTTATAAAATAAAGTTTATTATTATTTTTATGATTACTGCATCGGCAACTAATAATTTAATTTACATTATTAGTTAATACTATGTTGATAAGGAATAAATACATGATGACACATTTAATTAATAGCATTCATATAGTACCTAATCTATTAATCAGATAGACTCTTTATTAGTTGTTGTGCAATAATCTTTAATGAATGGTTTAGTTCTTCATGAGTCAAACATTAACTCCTCTATACATTAGTTAAGCATGAATGAATGCTTATTAGTGCACCCATTTAATAAAGTGTTACCATTTTTGTTTCTCATAACACAGGAGGGATTATAACACGCGAGGACCTGAATAATTATCAACCAGTGCTGAATGAGTATGCATTAAACTTTACTGTGGGGAAATACATATTTCATGCTCCTGATGCTCCATTTGGTGGACCCATCCTCGCTCTGATACTCAACATACTCAAAGGTGTGTGTGTGTGTGTGTGTGTGTGTGGGTGTGTGTGTGTGGATTACAGTTAGGGAGTGCTAAGGCCAGCACTCTCCAATTACTCCAAATAATTCTCCATATTAAGACAGCCATCACTTCATTCAGGACCGGCCCATGGCATAGGTGACCAGTATGGTTGGGGTTAGGATTAAGGGTGGGGTGAGGTTAGGATTACCCAATCAGTTAGCGGCCTCAATGAGTTAGGGTTAGTAATAATCTGGCAGGCAGATCAAATTCAGCACAACACCAGCTATATGAGGAACCTTATGAAGCACAAGAGTTGATGACATACTGTATGTGAGAAACGCGTTCAGTTCAAAGCTACTACAGTATACCTTCTCTATATGATCATCCAACACAACATGTCCTGTTAGCTTTATATTAATGTAGGTCTATTCAAATTTCCTTGTGTTTGTTCTCAGTTCATGCCACCATATTTTGCTCAACCATGAGTTACTCCAGACATTCACCATTAATATGTTGAGATCCTATCAAAAACTCTGAAAAGCAACAATTGTAAAGGACCAAAAGACTTGTACAGTGTGAAACATGGGTTTAGTAATCTCTCAGAGTCTGTCTTGAATCTAAGTCTTTAATTCTTTTAATTTTCAGAAATTAAGCATTTCATTTCAGGCTACAACATCTCAAGCAGCAGTGTGTCCACAATACAGAACAAGACTTTGACCTATCATCTTATGATAGAGGCGTTCCGCTTCGCTGATGCCCAGAAGAGTAAACTGGGAGACCCACTTCATGAAAACATGATTGAGGTGAACTCAACTCAACTCAACTCAACTCCAATATACTTATATATTTCTTCGGCCTATACTGGATAGTTTTAAATGAGAACTCCGGTCAATTTTAACATTGAGCTAATTTTTTTGTAAATTTGGAGTGCTGTCAATACAGAGAACAACGACAAAAATCGGTGTTGCCTACACCGTGTTATCCTCTTTTTAAAATTTGCACCCTGTTGACTTCAATGGGGCAAGTTTTAAACCTGCTTTTAGCCTCTTAACATCCTTGATGTGTCATTACAAGTGCACAGCCAATGTGAGTGATTCCTTCAGAGTGAACACGGGTGAATCTGACTGCAGTAGATGTGAAAGATATGAATAAAAATGATGTTATTTCAGCCAGCGCTCATACCTGTATTTACATCCTGTTTTCGGTCGAAGTCCATAGTAATCGATTGTCGAGTTCACGCGCATAGGTTTAGTTACCTATGATCACGCGCGTGAACTCGACAAAACCGATTTTTGTCGTTGTTCTCTGTATTGACAGCACTCCAAATTTACAAAAAAATGAGCTCAATGTTCAAAGTTCTCCTTTAAAGCAGGGGTGGGGAATGCTGGTCCTGCAGAGTTTAATTCCAACCCTAATCAAACACACCTGAACAAGCTAATCAATGTCTTCAGGATAACTAATGCTGCGTTCCAGTCCAAAATTGTCATACCCTTCACTCGCTAACTTCCCTCCATCTCGTTCACTCGGATGTACGTCATTGCTTATGTCACCGAGTGACATAAAAGGAACTTTGGGAGCGGAACGAGTTGCCCTGGGGGGAAACTTCCGGCTAATCAAGCAGCCATTGGAGCGCGTCTCCAACGGGGGATTTAAAAGTGGCGGCTTGAAGATGCACGACAGGCAGAGCAGTCGCGATCAAAGTGTGAGTCACGAGAGCAGGGGGAGAGCGGCAAAAGCGGTGGGGCAGCAGCAGAAGCAGAGACGGGAAGGATAAAGTGCGGTTGAGGCGCGGGGCACGATTGAGATCGAGAACGGACAAGAGACTGGCCAGTAGGACTGGGAGAACGGAACGAGCGAAAGCATTGTTGGATATGGATCTTCGGATCGTTCGTGCAAACCTGATGTCCCCCTTTTGAAGATCACGACAGTGGATTGGCCGGCCCCGACGAGATGGAGTGAAGGTATACTTTTCACTGTGAAGTGGTGTGTCATTGCAGTGTCTGAAGATTGAAGTGAGCACGTGTGAAGATTTACAGTGGTTTGCATGCACGAGTATGGGAAAATTAAACGCTACCAGCACTCTGAAATCTTTGTCGGGGATCATCTAGCCCGGTGGGGCGTCAGGAAATAATTTGAACTGCTGTGGGTAAAGCTTTACACAGGTGTCCCAGTTCATGCCACTGTGGTAAAGAAAGGAGAAGTTCAGCTCTGTGTGTCGTTGTGAAGATCTGCATTCTGCCATTACTGTCCTGTGGTAAGAGAAGACTCAGTTATTAACTGCTGGATTCTGTACTCACCAGTGGCGGAACTAGAGTTTTATACATGGGGTGGCCAGGGGGTGGCCACTGCTACTTTCGGGGGTACACAGTACACACACACACAAACACAGTGGAAAAGCTTATGGAAGGAATTGGGTCACTCTGTTTGTGTCTATAAGTGTTGAACATCCAAAATATTTGCAGAAAACAAAGCTTAAGCACCAAGGAGATAAGATACCGTAGCATGTGTCTGTTATGTACTGCTGCGTTTATTTACAAAAAAACTCACATTTACAAAAAAAACAAACAGTTTTTTTAATTGTACTTTAAAAATGTAAACAATTGTATTGCCCATCAATATAAAATCTTATCCTAGGAAGATTTAATACAACATAATTCTTTCTTTATAATAATTTATAATTATTCTTTCTAAATATAATTATTTTTTTTGTGTTCATTTTTGGGTGACCTATCCTTTTAATCTGGCAAAATCATCTCAACTTAAATTCCTGAATTGGGTATGTGATTGACTGCCTGTGTCTGGTAGATGCTCTGACCTGTTGCTGGTCCTGAAGTCTGACCACACTGACTCTGACTAGCCAGTGGTGATGCAAGGGCTGGGATCTGTTTGCACCTGATCTGCCTGTTAGTCATTTTAAGCCAAAATGGGAGTCAACCTTGAACTAATTGCAACAGAAGCAAACTCAACAGAAGCAAGAGATTGGGTTTGGGACTGGGTCTGTGGGACTGTTTCTGGGGGACGAGTCTGAGGGAAGAACAGGAGACAATGGTAAGGAGAATGCAAAGGACAAAAGGTAAAATAAAAAGTGAATCCCCAGAAACAGTTTTCGAAACTTTCCCCTAATGGGATTCTTCTAGACTTTTTTTTCCTTACTCAGGACATATTGAGGATACAAAATTATTTGAGTTTGCTTCTGTTGCAATTTGTTCAACCTTTTTTCATAAAATGACTGGACTATGTTTGTGCTTATTTAAAAAGCACTCTGATATCTCTCCCTTTCTTTTCATGTTTAATTGACCCTGTTCAAAAATATGACAAATTTAAAATATGATTCCAATCATATTTATATTCTAATCATCATCCAATTACCAACATTTTTATCTTAACTCTTTCTCGCAGTAGTCTATAAAAAAAATGGTGTTTTTGGTAATTTTCACAATTTCATGGCACCCCAGAATATTTTGTTGTATGAATATCTGAACATACCAAAAGAATGGACAGACAAAATTTTTTTTTATTCTAGCTTTGTGCGTCTTTTTTTATCAACACTTGAATGTTGGCAAGTTTCATAAAAAGCAACATGAGCAAAAAGCTGAGAAAATCGCATTTTTATCAAAGACTACATCTAGATCAGATTCATAATGATGATCAAAACACAGTAGATCGAGTCCATCAACACCCTACACCCATAAAGCTTCATAGTCCTATAGTGATCGCATTATGATATCACTTGTTTCTGCTCTTCTTTGCCTGCGTTTTGATCTCCTATCCTCACATTAGCTAGAACATTTGTATACTGTAACGTACACACTGCAAGGTACTGCATATGCGTGTATTAGGCCTAATGTAGGCTATTCGGAGCAAACCACCCTGATGCTAAACCTTAAAAACTTACTTCAAATATGATGTTTTCTTATTCGGTGAAGTTCGGTATCTTGCAACCATCTCTTGTCCTCTGCTCGTCCGTTTGAAAACTGTGCGCGCGCCGCGCTGCCGGCGAACATAATTTTTTTTTTAAAATCAGCATCAGCAACTGCCAGTAGCAAATAAAATGTTGGGGTGGCACCCGGGGTGGCCAATCGCATGTCAGGGGTGTCCAGTGCCACCCCGGACCCCCCTCTGGCTCCGCCACTGGTACTCACCATTGCTGTTCTGTGAACAGAGAGATCCTGTTATCCGCCGCTGCATTCTGCCATTGCTGTCCTGTGGTAAGAGAAGACTCAGTTATTAACTGCTGGATTCTGTACTCACCATTACTGTTCTGTGAACAGAGAGATCCTGTCATCCGCCGCTGCATTCTGCCATTGCTGTCCTGTGGTAAGAGAAGACTCAGTTATTAACTGCTGGATTCTGTACTCACCAATGCTGTTCTGTGAACAGAGAGATCCTGTTATCTGCCGCTGCATTCCGACTGCTGCTGCCCTGTGAAAGAAAGGTGACACTCAGTTATCTGATGCTGTCCTGTGAAAAGAGAAAGCCCACTGTCTGCCGCTACCTACCTGTAGTCCCTTGTGTCCTGCCCGCCACCTACTGTTGTCTGCTGCACTTTATCTGACAGTCATTGCTCTGCCCACCACCTACTGTTGTCTGCTGCTCTTCATTGGAAGGTCCTGGTCCTCTGTCCAACCCCCACACTGTGGTCCTACAAGTGGAGATACCCAGTCATCCGCTGCTACTTACCTGAAAGCCAACGCCCTTTGTCCCCTCACACTTCTGTTCTGTAAAAGGAGATGACCAACTGCCGGCTGTCCCGAGTCTTCCTCCATTGAAGATTCCTTTGACCTGTTTCACCGAGCGGCCCCTACGAGGAGGCCTGTGTCAGTGACATTTTCTTAAAGTTTTTTTTTTCATTCAATAAAAAGAATCAAGCTTTTATATCATGTTGTTGTCTTGCCTCGTTGGTGTACTTTGGTGTAGCTCCTCCGGAGTGGTGGTTGTTCTCGGCCCTAGCGGTGACACTTACGTTGCACGAGTGCCCACTACTGGCGGAAACTGCAATGGGCTGAATTGGAACGTCCTAAGCCCTTGATCACTTGGAATCAGCTATGGAGTTGATTTATTATTATTTATTTTTTTCCTTTAAGAATTTGTTTAATGCAGCATCCAAATGTTTATAGGTGTGTTTGGGTTGTTTTAAATTAAAAAAATTATAATTAATATATCATAGAGTTGTCTGTTGTGGTGATTAGACGAGATATGTGGTGACTAGGGGTGTAACGATACACGTATTCGTATTGAACCGTTCGGTACGAGGCTTTCGGTTCGGTTTTCGGTACGCATTTTCAAACCGAACGGTTCGTTGGACCATTTTTCCTGCCGACCAAAATTTTGTTATTTCAAATGTAGGCGGGTCGCGCGTGGCAAGCACGCTCATAATGTAAGAGACGCCGGCGCAACCACAACATTGCCCAACATCAAATGGCAAACGTAATCGCTTGAAACTGCTCGTTATTGTGTGGTTGAAGGACCGTTTATCAGTTTGGACCAAGCGGCAACCTCCCCGTCTCTCTCTTGAAACCAACACGGAAGTGAGTTAAACTGCAATTCGTTGACTGGCCGCTTGAGGCTGGTGTCAAAAGTGAGTCAAATCTGTATCTCCCCCATGTTAAAATGCCAAATTTTACAGCAGAAAAAACGTGTTTACAGCCTGGATCTCTATGTGGCTTTGGTCTATACAGCTAATTTTGCCCTTCATGACAACTGTGAGGGGGGTGAATTTTTTTATAACTCATAAGTTTAGTTTATTAATATTTAAAGTTCTGCATGGGTGTGGCCACTTGAGTGACAGGTGGATTGCCACTGATGTCAATGCTAGCCGTTTGTCTGCTGTTACTAGCCGTCACTTCACCTCAGCAAATTTTAGCTGCTGAACTTGCCATCTCTGCAGTGTTTTGTGCTTTTTTTCAGGATTATTTCATACAATTTAATTCACCCATTACTTTGCCCACGGCTTAGGATTCCGTCGTTGTCGTCGAGTATCGTTCAAGAGAACAACCAGCGCTGTATTTCAGTTGTTTTCCTCTGTGAACATGCACTAATGGATGTCTGACAATTTCGTTGCTTTTTGGAGTTTTCAGATTTAAAAACGGCAATAAAGGCTTGTTCGGCATTATATTTAATGACCAACTGTGGGATTTCATTGAACCTGAGGTGATAAATGAAGTTATCAAAAACAACTTAATTAAACCAGGTAAAAAAATAATTAAAAAACTTGCATGCCTTGAGTTTAAATGATTTACAATATTAACTTTTTTCCCGCCATTGACTGAATTTTTTCGTCATTTATGACACAATGCTTCCCCGTCATTGATGGAATTTTCTGGCAATCCATGTTTTCATTGTTATACGGCTGAGGGCGCTATTACACATCTTCTGAAAGAGTCCAGAATCTCTGGATCAAAACAGGCAAAGAAGTAGCAAAAACAAGCGATTTTCATAAAGAGGACACCATTGTGAAGCTTTGGGGGTGTTGGCTCAGTCTACTCCATCTTTGTTTTGATCATCGCTCTGAATCCGATCCGGATGTAGTCTTTGACAAAAATGCGATTTTCTCAGCTTTTTGTGCAGAATGTTGGGTGGTTTTTTATGAAACTTATCCACATTCAAGTGTTTATAAATAAAAGAATGCATGAAGCTAGAATTCTTTTTAATCTGTTCTTTCGTTAGGTATATTGCATGTTCAGATATTCATACAACAAAATATTCTAGGAGCCATTAACATTTTGTGAAAATGCTCAAAAATGCTTTCGATGGCTGGCAACTTAAAAAAACTGGCGGGGAAAGAGTTGAGTACAAGAAAAAACACCTATATAAATATGGTGTTCACATGCAAAATACTTTTTGTTTTGGCAAGGTAAAAGGCCACTTTCATCAATGTGTCCCACAATAATATTGGACAAACACAGCGGACAAGTCAAAATGGTGGTTGGAGGTGCAGGTGGGACAAATATCACCACTGCAACTGCTCAGGTAACAAAAAACACTTACAGCATTGCTCAACTTTATATAACAGCACATTACAGAAAGCAATATCAATACATTGACATTTGGTTATTCTGAATTACTATTCTGAACTTGAAAAACATTTGTTCTAAATTTGTCAAGGTTGGCTGCAGGACTTGACTTGACCTAACTAACAACCAGTGTTGGGTATGTTACTTAACCCTCTGAGGTCTGAGCTGTTTTCTGGGCCCTGGAGGTGTTCTGACATGCTCTGACATTTCTGGTTATTTCTGTTACTTGTGACATTTTCATGGCTAAAGTCTAATTACACTGTATTCCGCACAAACTCTGCTACGATAATATATCAGCAGCATGTATGTAAAAGTTTGTAGTTTTGAGATAATGACATTTATGCGTGGTTTGTGAAAATACAAAAAAAAAATTCTCACTGAAATAAGGCCATGAAACCCATACTGATTATTTCTTCACAAGACTTTTGAAAATTGTATCACGTAGCCTAGAATATTTGCTCTAAAACTATGTGACAATCACCCCGACTGCTCATTCAGATAAGACAATATATTGATTTAAAAATTTTACGACGTGTTTTGTGTGAAAAAGCTTTATGCGGAGGTCATTAATATGTATTGTTTTCACACCTGAGAAAGACAAAGACCCTCCCCTAACGGCCCTATTAGGAGCTATCAGGCCCTGTCATTCTGAGCAACCTTGCACAATACTGTAAATGAGGAGATTTAAAAAAGAATGGCTTTTAAATTGTTTGGATTTATTTACAACTCAACATAGTCCAAAGATACACACAACAAATGCCAAAAAAGCACTTATTGAAAACAATGATCCAAAGATAGAGACCTTTGTGCCATTCCTAAAAACATTGTACATACCTTTCATTTCCAAGGTGTTTGATTTTCACTTTACCATGTTCATGTTCACTGAAGTCCTCAGTGGCATCTGGGCCCTGAAAAAAAAAGTGAACATACTGATATCAAGAGAAAGGCCTGCACGATTTTGGGAATAAATTTTAGATTTTTCTGGTTAAAATTGCTTTTTAAAATTCACAGAATACACACACACACACACACACACAAATGTTTCCAACAATATATAATATAATGAACACCAGGTTTGTTGTGCCTTGTAGGCATAAGCTATGCGCAGTGCTGCATAAAATAACAATAACCTTATAGCAGTATAAATCTTCCAAAAGATTTCAGTAACAACTAAGCTAGAGAAAAATATATTGATTATCATGTTACTTCAAATGTTTCCATTCGTTATGATGATATGAAATGAGATAATAGTAAAAACATGAAGCTGTTTGCTTTTCAAACGCGATCGCGCTGCAAAATATGATACATTCAAACGCGATCGCGCTGCAAAATATGATACATTCAAGCGCGATCGCGCTCAAATATAAAACATTATGGTTACCATATACATATCTACGTTTGAGCAGATATCCACAAACACATTAACAGTAAACACGGGTCTAAATAATAGTCACCATATATCTAGCAACAGTTCAACTGCAATGTGAAATTTATGCAACAATAGCAAACTAATATGTAAGAATTTCTTACCTTACATCTTTCTTGTCTTCAAATCGCGTTCTTCTTCTTCTGATGTAAATCCAATGTAAGCTCAGGCGCGTCTAAAAGCAGAGACTTGTAAAGTGTTTTGGTGTTTTGTTTTTGAGATAGGCCTAATGAGCGCGATCGCGTTCCATGTGGTGATTTGCATGTGAATATCTTTTGCGCGGGTGGGCGTGGTAAATTAAAAAATAATGATCAAGCGTTTGAGAAGCTGGACATCTTGTTGGTTTTATACAAATTACTTAAACAGAGAATATTTGTTTTCAGTTTGAATCCGATCATTTAAAAGTACACACTTAAATGTTTATAAAGGTATATGGCTCTTAAATGTGTGACAAGTATTCGCTGAGTTTTGTTTCAGTTTATAGACGTGCTCAAGAAAAAAAAGTTCACCGCGACGGAGAGGCAGAACGCACACCCTGTTTATTTCCTTTATTTTACAAAAGCACAATGTTTTTATTTGATTGTAAGTGGACACATACAAAAGTAGAAATATCACAGATTCTTTTTTATATTTCTTTTTTCTGTATGACCATAAATGACGGAGTAATTTAAGTTTATAGTGCTACAATGTGGAGAAAATCCAGCAAAACGCGCCCGCGCGTTTGTCGACCTCAGAGGGTTAAAAAAGTACTTCTCACAAATAGTAACTGAGTTAGTAACGGAGTTACATCATTATAAAAGTAACTAATTGCTAGGGAAAGTAACTATTGCACATTATCTGTTCCCTCCTTCAGGGAACGAGGGTTACATACGTAACCAAGACGTTCCCTTTCAGTCGCTCACGTTCGATGTAGTCGACGTGTCGACTGATTGGGATCCCTATTAAAACGCCACTAGTGCTGCCACCTTCCAGTGCCTAGAAAAAAGCCTCCTGATCCTCCCGCATATTGAGGCGGATATAGGACAGGGCTTAGGCCAGGAAAGTCACTGCTGTTCCACAGGACCACTGGGAAAGCATTAACCTTTCGTTGGAAGGCAAAAATTGCGGAAGCCACATCCTGCCCATAGGGAGGTAACGTGGAGAATAACACATATGGACTGAGCGAAATACCGGGCAGTACAACATATGGAATGTCACTGAGGTGGCTCCAGCCTATAACAGGGGGGAGACGCAACCGGTCAGTGACGGCAGAGCAGACTCTGCCAAGGGAAGACACAGGCTCGCCACAGGGAGCCGTACCGTGGAAGAATACACATATGGGATCGCAGTAGGGATCGCAACATATGGACCCAGCCAAGCACAAGTTTCACCAGTGCATGCGAGTGATAGGCCTAGCATCGGATGCTCCACCACGTCCAATGCCAAAGGGGTATGGAGGAACTCAACAGGGTTCGGCAAGAGGGGAACTCAGCTGGAGCAAAATGGCGCACGTATCCAGTCCATAGGAGGGGAATGGCGCAGCAAGCCGACACTACAAACCGGACTAACAGTGAAGCTGGCTTCATGTGAAGGGAGCCCACGGAAAGCAACCGGCTCGACACATAGGCTATTTTCCTAGCAAATGGGCTGGTGTCGCCCAGCCCGTAGCTCTAAAAAATCTGTCAGTGAGGCACTCTGTGTCAACGCCCAGGAAGGAGTACAGTCTCTCTTTGGACGAGCTTACTACCCAGGTGGGCACGGTGCATCTTGTGAAAACACACCAAGATGATGGCAACCACTATCACCTCCACCTAAGCTGGTGTTTAGCAGACACTTGTTCTAGGAGCGAATGGCCCGGAGAAACAAAAGGTCTGAACACGGCTGAGAGTTTGGCAGCAGGCCGGGTGTTGTAAACACACGGAGCGTGCCACTCTGCCACGGCCACCTCGGGACTCAGTCATGAAGACTCAGTAGTGCTGAAGCGGTCTTCATATGGAGGAAGCCGGTTTATATGCGGCTGCATCTACCATATGCCCCAGGAGCCTCTGAAGGTTTCACTGGGAACCTTTATCACTTCTATGAAACACCGACCGGACACCGTTCCGATGGACATCCTGTCCTCTGGAGGAGCCCCGAACTAAATGGCTGGTTGGTCCATTACAGTGGGACCAGCGCGTTCCTCGGGGAGCTCCACCGGTTGCGGTGTGAGAGAGGAGGGAGGGATACATGGGGCTTAGCCGGGCGGATCACCCAACCCCTGCGGCACTCCAGGCTTCCCCTGGGAAGTTAGCCCAGAGGAAACACCAGAGCGGGGCATGAGGACTCCAGTCTCGATCTCAACACCAAGATGACCATATTCCCACAATGAGAACATGAGTCATCCACGAGAGCTGCTTCAGCGTGCTGTTAGCCCAAAAACGTGATGCATCTATCGTGGCCGTCAGAGGGGGACAGAGCCCTACCGCACCCAGAAACGCACGGATGGAATGGCATCTTGACAAAGACGCAAACACAGCCGTTTTGCTCTTTCAGGAAATTTGACCCATCACCAGTGCCGGAGCACACAGGGGAACAACCGCGGCAACACTTTACAGTGAAGCACTCACTATTTCCACCCTCAACCGGCCGTCAACAAACACTCTCAAAAAATGCTGTTAAAACAGCAGTTGACAGCTTCCGTAGCACGCGATCACCACTGCACTCGCTGTAGAAACACCAGCACTGGGACAGTCTTCCAGAAGAACACAGACACACTCGCTCGTTGTAGAAAACAACACTCTTCAGAGACATCAGAAGACCCGATCGGCTCCAAAGCGAAAGACAACTGGGACTGCACAGGACTGCTAACATAAGGAGAATGAATAGGGCGGCAAACAAAGCAGGTAACGAGGGAGGACAGATGGAGCAAACTCAAACAATTACAAGATGGACGAGCTTAAGACAATAGATAGGAGAGAACATGGCACAAGGAAACATACATGACAAGCCCTGTGCTCACAAACATGACTAAAACACAAGCACATGGCCAGCGAACACAATCACAAACCATGTGCTCAAACAGGACAAGACTTGAGCAAGCAGCTAATGAGAACACACACTTCACGCAAAACAACTCACACGGACAGAAGACAAGACAATAGCAGTATCAGAACTCTGTCACCAACCCAAGAATAAGCAGATCAAAGTGACAGAACAGGTCAGGTTAAGGTTGTGTGATTTTAAAAATAGACAATAGGTTTGTGTGATATTTAAATCTTTTTGTCTTTAATCTAAACCTTTTCCCCTCTCCTGTCTCTCTAATCTCAGGTGATCCTGAACTACCTGTTCTTTGACTATGACCTGCAGAAAGCTGTCACTGAACCCAGAGTTCAGATCACGCTACATGACACAAATGTAGAAGATAAATTTGATCAGGTAGGATTCATACACTTGAAAACAAACGTTTGTCATCTAAATTAGATTCACAAAGTCAGAAAAGTGATAATTATACAAATTTTCTCTCTGTGTTGTATTTCTGAATGCAGAGAGTAATTGATGGCTTGAAGCTGAAGAGTCATAATATCCATCACAATACTTCGTTATCAGTGGTCCAGGCGGTTGTTCGACAGCGGGACAAACTCTGTGCTGAGTCAGGAAAGGTGGCTATCCGGCGGGATACTGAGCACTCCTGTGTTTGACCCAGCTAAAGTTAAACCCTTGACCGGTTACAGATCCAGATACTGTGCACTCCTGTGTTTGACCCAGCTAAAGTTAAACCCTGGACCAGTGACAGATCCAGATACTGAGCACTCCTGTGTTTGACCCAGCTAAAGTTAAACCCTTGACCAGAGACAGATCCAGATACTGTGCACTCCTGTGTTTGACCCAGCTAAAGTTAAACCCTTGACCAGAGACAGATCCAGATACTGAGCACTCCTGTGTTTGACCCAGCTAAAGTTAAACCCTGGACCAGTGACAGATCCAGATACTGTGCACTCCTGTGTTTGACCCAGCTAAAGTTAAACCCTGGACCAGTGACAGATCCAGATACTGAGCACTCCTGTGTTTGACCCAGCTAAAGTTAAACCCTTGACCAGAGACAGATCCAGATACTGTGCACTCCTGTGTTTGACCCAGCTAAAGTTAAACCCTTGACCAGTAACAGATCCAGATACTGAGCACTCCTGTGTTTGACCCAGCTAAAGTTAAACCCTGGACCAGTGACAGATCCAGATACTGAGCACTGTGTTTGACCCAGCTAAAGTTAAACCCTTGACCGGTGACAGTTTCAGATACTGAGCACTCCTGTGTTTGACCCAGCTAAAGTTAAACCCTTGACCGGTGACAGATCCAGATACTGAGCACTCCTGTGTTTGACCCAGCTAAAGTTAAACCCTGGACCAGTGACAGATCCAGATACTGAGCACTCCTGTGTTTGACCCAGCTAAAGTTAAACCCTTGACCGGTGACAGATCCAGACTTGTTTGTTGGGGTGTTTTATAGGTGTCAATTAAATTGAGCAAGCAACGTGCAAAAAAAAAAAAATCATAATATTGTTTCAGCCATCCTGCAGTACAATATCCCACAGCTCATAAGAATGCTACACATTTTATCAGTAGTATTTCAGCTTTTACATTTTTATTTAGCGTATCTATTGCTATCTATTGCATTTTGAAATCTGCTAAAAAAAAAAAAAAATCTTCCAATGGGGTAAGAAAAATACACTCAAGATTCTTTTTCTTACCCCATTGGGAGATAATTTTGCTTGTTTTAAGCAAAAACTCACTTCATTTTGATTTTTTTTTTTTTTTTTTTTTTCACAGAAAACAAGACATAATATCTTATGGCATTTTACTACTTTAGTAAATGCATCTTGATTTAAGAATTTTTAGATATTTGGACTGGAAACAAGACAAAAATACTGAGTAAGAAAAGCATTTTTTGCCATGTATAAACTCAAAATAATAATAATAATAATTTTCCATGTTGTAAGCTTTACTGAAAAGGGTTTAATAGTTGTAAAGGAGTTGTTGCAAATCAATAAAGTATCCTATCAACTTTAACTTGCTTTATAAAGTGTTGTTCTGTCAATGCAACATTGGTGAGTACCCAGCTAACACAGTTTTGTTACAAGAACGTTCTCCAAATATTCAGTGTTGGTTCTGGGAATGTAAAAAATGTCCAGTTTTCTGTTTAAAAGGTATGATGTTCCTCAAACATTCTTTCAACTTAATTTTGATTAACAATTCAACATTCTATTTGTAACATTCCAAGAACATAAAAATGTTAGTGTCCTGAATGTTAATAGAATGTTATTTAAAGGTTAGTGTGAAGTTCCTGAAACATTCTCTCAATCATTCTGTCACGAACTGCTCCGAGACACAAAGGTTGAGATCCAATTGCAGCTTTATTTGAAGCGTAATCCAGAATCGTAATCAGCACAAGCAGGGGTCAAACACAGGAAGGCAGTCCAAACAAACAAAATAAACAAACAATCAAAACAGGCAGGGGTCAGAGGCAAAAGAGTAATCCAGGGAACAGGCAAGAAATCCAAAAACCAAGAGACATGAAACCAGGGAAAACGCTCGGAAATGCAGTGCAACAACATACAAAACTTCGCCGTGAGTGATGGGGTGAACCAGGCTTATATGGGGTGAACTAAACAAGAAGATGAGATACAGGTGAATGTGATAATGAGTGCTGATGAGTCCAGGCAGAGAATGATGGGAGATGTAGTCTGTGAGTGAACATGAAAGTCTGGTGTGGAGTGCCCTCTGGTGGCTCTCATGGGCACTCCAGCTGGTGACCGTTACACATTCAAACACCTGCTGTGAACAAAGAGAAATAAGAACACAAACTACAACTTTCTTCAGCCACAGGATTAGAGGAAAGCAACCAAAGACAAAAGAAGACATTAAATCTCTGAAGATCTCAGCAGAGGAGGATTAAACACAACTCCACAAACAGCATTACCAGCTCCACTTATTACTAACCAGAATTACATCTCAACTGCAAGTGCATAAAAACAGTAACAATGGTAAATATGAGTCTGCATTGAAGAAAATACACTTTTTTTCACAGCATATACTGATTTACTTTTAGTGGACCAGGGGTGTATGCAGTAGCAGTTCTTTCCTATTTGGTGCCCTAGGGAACCTTTGAGATATGCCGCCCCCTAAAGCGTACTCAAATCAGCTTGAAAAAGGCTATCTCATCAAATTTGTACATGGAATTATTAGACATAAAAACGGATCCTTCATTTCTTTACAATATAAAGGTACACTGTGCTATTTTACCAATCAATTGTGGAAGTCTGGTAGTTGAAAGCTTCAGGCAACATGTTGTATATTCCGTTACCATACGTTTGTGTAATTTATGTAGGTTAATAGTCTACATATTTATAACTAAAATGTATTATTCATTAGTTAATAAATCAAACTTGAAGATGATCTAAGTGATAAATGTCTGTTGCCATGTTAAATATCAAAATTTACATTACATTTAGTCATTTAGCAGACGCTTTTGTCCAAGGAGACTTAAATGAAGACTAAATTAAGCGAGTCATCATGAAGAGGCAAAAACAACACAAGAAGTGCTCAAAATACAAAGTTCCGGCATTGCAGAGTAGCATAAGCTAGACAAGGGAGGATTAAAGGAAAATTACTTTTTATTATTATTAGTAGTAGTATTGTTTATGAGGTAAAGTGCTCACGGAAGAGATGAGTTCCGTGTCTTTTGAATGTTGTCAGGGATTCTGCATCCGGGATGAAGGTGGGGAGATCAATGTAATAATGTAGTTATTTTATAATAACTTAATTGTATTATAACTTATTGTAGTTATTTTAATAAATGTAGTTTATTTTAAAAAGCGTTTACGTAATTTATTTATTCTTTACTAATTTTCATGATAGTTGCATTGTAACTGTAGCGTCTCGCGCACTTCCTTCCCCGCGTGTATTTCCCTCACACTGATCGCGCAGTGACATGCATTCCCCTCTCCACTTCAGATGTAGTGATGATCGATGTTCCCTACACCCTATGCCGTGTGCAGTGCCCTACGAGCTCGAGCTGAACACGCACTGGAGGCTCATCAAGATGGCGGAGGACCCTATGAAGTGCACTTCGCAGAGCACAGGCGTTCGAAGGGAACACACACCTCAAGTCACCTGTGTGTCCAGAAAACAAAAGTAAAAGAAGAAACGGAAGAGACGCCAGTCCGGAGATATAAACAAAACTTGGCAAAATCAGGACGTGCATAGAAATACGCTATCATTTAGGTTTCTTTACTTCCTTGCAGAGGATTTTACACGGGATAACAGTTGTTGAATGTGCAAATAATGGAAGCATCCTCTGTTAAACTAATTTATGTAGGCTAAATCGCTTTTGATATTTAGAAAGATGACTCAATTGTTTAAATATTTAGACTAAAAGCATTGGCGAATTTTGAGTGTAATTTATCTAGTATTAATTTATTTATTTATGTGATAGTTTCATCCTACTGTAATGCAATATGTTGTAGCCTATGATAGGCTATTTTAATCAGTCAATGAATAAATACATAGATCACGTTTAATGCTTGTTTCCCAATGGTCTGGTGGTTGAACTAGCTTGAGGAGGTATGAAGGAGGTATTCGAGGTATGGAGCTCGAATATTTTTTCACTTTTTTTTTTTTTAATCTTTGGTTTTCAAATAAGATTTAAAAACATTGTTTTTCTATTTCCCGACAAAGATGCGTCCTATATCAACTGCTCTGCGCTTCGACAGGGATGTGGGACACGAGCAGAGACACCTATTCTCTTCTCTAATATCTTCCTGTTTTCTCCTGATATTGCAAGAAACTGACACTTGTTGTAAAAAGTCTGAAGACTGAATGTTATCTTCCGCAGTGTCAAGACATTTAGGGTGCTGCCAGAGAAAGCGAAACTAAAATCCCAACCCAGCAAACACATTTGGGTCAATGACGTATAAGGATTTTCAACAGGCCAATTTTAAAATACGAAAATTAACAATATATATTGCAATTGTTCAATCATTAAGAATGTTGTGTACATATAAATTCAAATAAAAAATTTAAATTAAGTGATTTTAGTGTTTTTTCATCTAGATGAATTGTCCATAGGCTTAAAAAATGTCATGTGGGGCGACCGTGATTTATCTTAAAATTAATTAATTTCCTTAACATAAATGTATTTTTTTTTTACATGTTCTCAGTAATTAAAGTGTTTAAAAACAGAGTATTTGAATTTCTTTTGAGTTTTTTTATATAATGATCTCATATTTTTGTTCTGCAACTTCAGTCGCCTTCTAAAATGCAGTTAACAGACTTATTTTTCCTGTAAATCGCATAAAACTGCTAGAAATGTTTTAAAAATATAATTTACTAAAGCATACTGTATCAGTGATTCATATTTCAGCCACAGAAATAAGATATTTTATTTTAAATTTAATACAGTGATAGCTTTTATTGGTCGCACCACATGATAAGTGGTCGCTCCAAATGACACGAAAACCTTATATAGTTAAAAATCTATTTAAAGAGATCAATGAACAATACATTTTATAAAAATTTTTTTATTTAAACCAGATTTTATACAAATTTCACAGAATTTTCCTGAACACAAACATTTTATAAACTCACTTTTATAAAAAAAAAATCACTTCACAAACACAAGTGCACCATTTAATTTAACTTGACTTAGAATTTCTTTCTAACAAATAATAATGTTATAGATATAAATTATTTCATAAAAGTATTGTATACAGGTAACATTTGGGGTCAATAGTTTTTTTAAGTAATTAATACTTTATTAATCAAGGACACATTCAGTGTCACATTCAGGCGCAGGCTATAATGTTCCGAAAGATTCTATTTCAAATAAATGCTGTTCTTTTGAACTTTCTATTCATCAAATAATCCTGACATATAAAATGTATCACAGTTTCCAAAAAAAATATGAACATTGATAATAATCAGAAATGTTTCTTGAGCAGCAAATCATTAGCAAATCAAAACCAGTCACAAGTCGCACAGGGTATTTGTGGCAATAGCCAACAATACATTGTATGGGTCAAAATTATCGATTTTTCTTTTATTCCAAAAAATCATTAGGATATTAAATAAAGATCATGTTTTATATTTTGTAAATGTCCTACCATAAATTTATAAACATTTATTTTTGTGAGTGAATATAGCAATATTGCAAACATAAATGGACAACTTTAAAGGCGATTTTCTCAATGTTTCGATTTTGTAGCACCCTCAGATTCCAGATTTTCAGTTGTATCGGCCAAATATTGTTCTATCTTAACAAATCATACATCAATGGAAAGCTTATTTATTCAGCTTTCATATGATGTATAAATCTAAATTTCAAAAAATTTACCCATGTGACATTGACCCATTGAGTGGTTTTGTGGTCTAGGGTTACATATTAGAATTATTTCTGAAGGATCATGTGACACTGAAAACTGGAGTAACGATGCTGAAAATTCAGCTTTGATCATAGGAATAAATTACAGTTATATATTCACATAGAAAACAGATATTTTAAACTGTAATAATATTTCACTCTTCTCCTATCAAGGTACTCTGCTCTTGCTGCAGGGTTAGAATTTTTTCGCTTGGCAGTGGCATCTGGTAAAATAGATTAAAATAGTTTTAAATAAATAAATAGGCAATAATAAATACACTACTAATACATGCATTATTACTAAACTGAAATTACATGCTCTAATCATATCTCATATTGTACAAAGAGTAAACACAAACTGTCTGAAATCTATAAAAAAGATCTCAAATTGCATAAAAATCTATTCCAAATGATATTAAATTAAAGTACTTTTTTTATATAAACCGTCAATTGAATATAAAAGCATAAAACTGCCAATCTAGGACATATATCTATCATGGAAAACAGTCTGCAGTGGTCGCACCACATGATATTTGGTCGCACCACATGATATTTTCAAATTCAGTCATAATTTACAGGCACAGAATTGGCCACCTAAACAAAACAAGCTAGCTTGCCAAAAAAGGTCACTATGAAATTTATAATAAAAATATATATTTGTAGAAATAACTTTAATATTAAATTTTTTTTGAGGTCATCCCACATGACATCCAAATGTGGCAACTACATACCAACCATTACAAAGGTTTATTTTTTTTCCAATTTGAGAGAATTACAAACCTGCTTGCTGCTTCCATGGGTCCTTGGTATATTGGTTTATGATGTAACTTCCTGTGTTTGAATAGTTTTCAACATATAAGTCCCAAAATGGTAGTTCCTTGATGGTCGCACCACATGATATTTCATAAAATGGACATCATCGGACAAAGTTTGTTTGTATATTATGATGGAAATATAAATACAAATGCTTTGAATTTTTTTAAAGGATTACAAAACATTTTGGAAATCATGCCAAATAGTGCAGAAAATAAATTTGAATAAATTCAGAGTAATTTCAAAGACGTTTTCAAAACAGAAGTTATGGCCGGACGGTCGCACCACATGATGTTTTGACACTTTAAAAAACAAAAAAAATAACAAATAAGTAAAGGTTTTTTAAAAGTTAAAGTGAGTACATACATGGGAGAGGTACTATAAATATACAGTATCTTTTTATGCATTTAAACCCATTTTTGCCTGAAAAAATGCAATCGGACAGAAAATGTAGGCGTCACGTCATTGACCCATTTACGTTGTGGCAACGTCTCTGGCACGTTGCATTTCTGCTATGGCAACGTCGCTGTCTACGTGCTCGCAACATTGTAACAACGTAGAATTGTAAGACGCAACAGGGCTGTAGCAACGTTGTTGCGCGACATTCAGCAACTGAGAGGACGTTCTGACAATATTTGTATATGCTGCTATATCCTCCATTTAACATTTTGTTAGATAATTATATACTTTTTTATCGTTTATTGTTTATCTATATAATTATTTAATGGGGCTATCAACACCTGCAAGTGTACACTTTGAAGAGTAAAAATGACAGAAGGTTAATTTCGTTAATTCAACTTTATTAAAACTGCATAATATGGTAATCAAATTGCACTTCCAAAAGTAATACATTTGTGAAAAAAGAAAAAAAAAGAAAAAAACGAATATACAAATTTATTTTAAGTATAATAAATAAAACATAAAAAGCAAAGGCAGATCAGAACATTTAAAGTCCACATGAAATCAAAATTGACTATACTTACTTTGTTTGCCTAAATTGATCGTTTTGTGGTGAACAATTCATCCATGCAAGTCAATCCACACAAAAAAATTTTTTGGCTTCGTAATCTTTAATCAAAATCTGAAAATGCCCCTCCCCTCTGCGTTGGAGGACCTTCCCTGATGACGTAGGTCTGAGGACTTGGGTTGGGAAACGCTTAACCACTCCCCTCAAACCATTAGTCTGCTATGAGCAGAGATGGAGAGGAGGAGCGCTAGAGTAAAACCCTGCCCTCTGTTCAATATTCCGTTTCACTGGGAAACACGTCACAACACTGGAGAAAAGTCGTTTGCAACTTCCGGTTCACGGGGACTTTAATGAACAAAACCGGGTCTGTATGGCAGACAGTTATGGAGGCAGATTAGTCTCAAATATAAATCACGCAAAAAACATGATTCACACATGCGTAGACAATTTCACATGCATGAAACCTAATTCACGTACACACAAAAAAAATCCACGTGCGTGAAAAAAAAAAATATATTCACAAAAAGCAATTCACATGCGCAAAATAAAATTATATACTCATAAAATACATTTCACAAATGCAAAACACAATTCGTAGATATACAACTGTGCACAAAAACCTTTGAATGTTTAAAATGTACGAGTGTATCCTTGCATTTGAATGTGCAAATCGTCATTCACGTACGAATCGCCTTAGATATGTGTGTGTGTTTTTGAGACTTTCCTGGCAGCATAACACTGGTAACACAGAGCAGTCGTACTCTTTAGCCAATCAGATTTAAGCTTATCAATTGACCAATCAGTATCACGTGAGGGCGGGCCTACCTACATTTTACGTCATCAGCTTTCGACCAGTTCATGGCTGAGCAGAGGTAAGTGCAGTTAATCGTTCATTTTTGTGTTTAGAAGTCAGAGATCAGTTGAAGCAATAGTTTATTAACTGCTGTTTAGTCCACATGTGAATATAAACATTTATTTTTAGTATTGATGGATTTTCATGTCCTGTCCACCACACATTCAACTGATGATAATGTATGTAATGACGTGCATATATAGGAGACATGTTTTGATCTGCATATATTATGTAGTTTTATTGTTTCAGATTTCCAAGACAGATGATGTATGAAGTTGCAGACAACCAGTACTGTGATCTTACCATTTCTACTGTAATTCTTTGAAAACAGTCATGTTGCAAGCCATCCACTATGACAGTTGTTTCAACAAGTGGTTGAAAGTGATGCATTGTTACTGTATTAATTTGTCTCCTGCGGACTATATGAACACGCTTTAGGAATAAAGCCTTGCTATGCATGCATTATTAAATGTTCTTGTAAGAATTAAAAGATTCAGACATAGTTCAATTTGATGTACACGTTTTATTAATTTGAAAGTTTCCGAATCCTTTGGGAATAAAATATATAAAATGACTTGATCATGATTAATGTTCCTGTTACATATGAAGATCATGAACTGACAGTCTTAAGTGTGAAGCACAATATTCAGTACAGAGAAATATACGTCTCTTCAGGAGTTGTGAGATCCAGTCAGAGTCTACTTTGCTTTATAAGTATATAAATATAAGTGCAATACATCAAGTGAAAAGTTAAAAAATGAATTGTGTTCAGTCCGGTCATCAGTAGACCTCTCTATTAGGACATATAAGATTTTGTCCTGATATTTAAAGTACTAAAACCCTATAGTACAAGAGGTGCAGACAGAGGATGTGGGAAATTAAGTGATGGTATTTGAATAGAGTTTACTGAGTAATCTTAGTCGCATAATCTTAATTGCCTCTCTATGATAAGTACATTTGTCTTATCAGCATAAAATCAGATTTGCCTATTTTATAGGCAAAGTAAAATTAATGCTTCACAATATTGTCCTGTGAGACCTTAAGATGACAATAAAAAACCTTATTTAAAAACCTTGAGATTACAATACAGCATAAGGAAATGCATGTTGAATATATTGGTAACACTCTACAATAAGGTACAATAACTAAGTTAACATTAGTTCATGTATTAAATAACCATGAGCAATACATTTGTTGCTGTGTTTGTTAATCTTTGTTAACATTAGTTAAAAATACAGCTGTTCATTGTTAGTTTACAGTGCATTTACTAATGTTAACAAGATTTTAATGAAGTATTAGTAAATGTTAACATTAACAAAAAATAATAAAGGCTGTTCACGTGCAGTTCATTATTAGTTCATGTTAACTAATGAAACGTTTTAATAAAGTCCAATTAAGACATAAATACAAAAAAAAAAAGTATAAAAGAGAATAAAGAAACAACATGAATTAAGATGTTCGTGACTGCTATCCAAATGTCACACCAAAGGTGATTAATCCTGAAAAATGCAGGGAAACAAGTGTTAATAATAATTTAACATCATACACAAATGGCAAAAAACACTGGCTGCTCATTAAAATAGGTCTATTCACTATTTAAAGAACAATCTCGATGGGTATTGACCACAGATGATTGTTTTGCAATCATTAGCGTGATTGTAGCTGTGAGAGCTGTCTGTACCTTCAGCTAAAATACAACAAAACAAGCATCATTCTTCTTCATTTTTGACACGATATGGGACATCTGATTACAACAACACTTGCTTACATCAGTTAATAGTTCATAAACTATTGCTTCAACTGATCTCAAACTTCTTTAACTTCAGTTAACACAGAAATGAACGATTAACTGCACTTACCTCTGCTCAGCCATGAACTGGTCGAAAGCTGATGACGTAACATGCAGGTAGGCCCGCCCTCACGTGATACTGATTGGTCGATTGATAAGCTTAAATCTGATTGGCTAAAGAGTACGACTGCTCTGTGTTACGAGTGTTATGCTGCCAGGAAAGTCTCAAAAACACACACACACGCATATCTAAGGCGATTCGTACGTGAATGACGATTTGCACATTCAAATGCAAGGATACACTCGTACATTTTAAACATTCAAAGGTTTTTGTGCACAGTTGTATATCTACGAATTGTGGTTTGCATTTGTGAAATGTATTTTATGATTATATAATTTTATTTTGCGCATGTGAATTGCTTTTTGTGATTTTTTTTTTTTTTTTCACGCACGTGGATTTTTTTTTTGTGTACGTGAATTAGGTTTCATGTATGTGAAATTGTCTACGCATTTGTGAATCATGTTTTTTGCGTGAATTATATTTGAGACTAATCTGCTTCCATAGACAGTAGCCGAAAGCCGGCCGATAAAGGTCGGTAACCGGGGAAACATCCACAAATCCAGAGGAGCAAAGAAACGAATGAGATAGCGGAAAAATCAAATGACAAACTAAACAGTGCAAGCGAGGCTACATTAATCAAATTAGAAATTAAAGTTGTAAGTTGTGTTTGATAGCTGAGGTAGGATGAATTAAACGCAATACTCACGTATCCTTGCTCGATGATGAATGAGAACACAATGAGCCCAACAGGTGGTTGGGATTTAAAAGGCTGATTTTCGCGCTTCAGGGCAGTGACGAGTACATGTAGTCCAGTGGTTGTCCAGACACTGTTGGCACAACCTTAAGCAATGGCCCTGAACGATGGTTTAATGTCAACATTGTGACAACGCTGTAACAACCTTCACCACACAACGTATTTATAGCAACGTTGGCCATGTTGATAAAACGTTGTTAGAAGGTTGGCTACGTTGTGCCAACATTCTGTGTTTGCTGGGAAGCGTGTGTGAAATGCGCTATAGTGTAAACTTTTAGGCTTCCATAATAACAAGCACAAACTGTGGTAAATAAAAATTGACGTGCAAGCAAAAAGGTATCAGGTCTTTTTGATATTTTATTTTGGTGAAGTAGAAAAACGCAGAAGGACAACTTAAAAGCGAACCAAAGGAAGAAACGTTTATAATCCCCTGCGAAAATGGGCGAGACGTGCATGAAGATTTGGGGAAAGAAACAAGATATTCCATGGCCAATGAAATATTGTTAAATTCACTGATAAATGGGTGACCAGATCGCAAAACATAATACAAAGCCGACCTAAATTTATGGGCTCACGTGACGTAGGCTACCTCTCTCATTCGGCAAGAATCCAATTGTTTCCATGTCTGCAATGTAAAGTTTAATTGCTAACCTATTATTTCTTTTGTAAGCAAAATTTTGTGCTTCACTTGTGTTATAATATTCATGTAAAACAGCATTTACGTACAAAAAAATGTGTTTTGGCGGACCAGCGCCAGTGCTACTACCGCCGCCATGATCCGGTCTCAAGTTTACCGGCACAGCCCTAGCAATGGAGCTTAAAAAGTACTGTTTTAATCCATGAATCTGAGAGATGAAACATGATTGTTGCCAATTATTACTGGAAATTTGTTTTTATTGTCCTTTTGAAGATAATTAACAGATAAATGTCTTAAATCAAGAGAAAGAGGAGGGGAACACAACTCCAAAATGCATCACTGTGAGGAGAGAGAGGAGGACCTGAAGGAGAAAGAAGAGCACAGTGCAGGACCCAGCTGTGTGTCAATGAGGATTGATCAGTCCATGCGCAACCCCACCACTTTCAGGTACAGTACCACACCCATGAATGCATTTAGCAAATGCTTTCAAAACTATTTACAGTGCATTCAAGCTACCCAGTACAACATGTTGGGACAACAGATGCTGATGGGTTCTTAATGCAACCTGATGATATTTACTGTGTTAACTGTTTGGCAGAAGCTGATTGGTTCATGTTACATCTGCAGCCAATGATCTTGCTGCTTAACATTTAAAGGGCCACTATTATGCTATTTTAAAGTTTCCTAATGTTGTTGTGGAGTCTCCTACAACAGGTCTACATGCATCAAAGGTCAAAAAACTGTTTCATTTTCTCATAATATACATTTGCACATAACCAGATTTTCAATGATTCTCAAACGACTCGTCAAATGAATCAATCTCTCTAAATCCCGTCTTTTCGCAAGTTACTCTGCTCTGATTGGCCAGACAGCTCAGTCTGTTGTGATTGGTTTACCGTGTACAGCGTGTTGAAAACAAAACCGCCCATTGCCATAACAACGTCAGCTCTGCGTGTCCCGAGGCTTCCTACACCGTAAACTAAACACAGTAATGAACAATGACGTTGATTTGACCATATCAATGTGAGCGCGAGTCCGATGATGAAACATTCATTGGAAGAACTAGTTATTCAACCCGAACCTCCATCAGGACGACTCGAGCAGGACTCAGTGTCTCTCAGTGATACTCTACTCAGTTTGAGGTACATGACATGTTGCAGCTGTAATTCCTCAGCATCAGCATTAACAAGTGCATGTCCATCAACCGATTATTTTACAAATTTATTTGTAAAAGTATTTTTCTAATATATTGCGTTGAACACATGGAAACTGTATCAATAACAGTTCATGTAAGTTATGCAATACATTAGCCGAGATCTAGAGTGAATGACTGATGTAACGTAAACATTGGTAAAACAAATCTTGCTCTATGCTTAATCTTTCCTCAAAGTAGTGAGAACGACAGACGATCTGCATTAATAGACACAGTTATAGGTGATCGTGGCCCACAGCTGATTAGCAGAAGTATTTCAGTAAGACAGTGATAACGTGAGTTAGCCAGTTAGCAGGAGACGACACAATATAAAACTCAAAACTAAGTATTTTGAACACCATCTTTCCAGAGCAAGCGGTTTGTGAATCCTGCATTGAACTCCGAGATTTGAGAAGCAGTCGTCAGTGAAATAAAGGGAACGCAGCAAAAGTGTAGGATTATACTGCTGTGATACCGTGGTAAAGATGAACTTTAACCTCTGATTCTCCACATGCTCGTCCTTGGGCAGTGAAAAACACACCTTCACATTATAGAGCACAGCGTCTCCTGGACATGATGCTCTCCAGTGTCCACAGGGTTCAGCTGCTGGTTTCCCTGGTGTCTGCGCACGCAATAAGTGGGCGGGCAATATGCTAATGTGTCGTCTTGATGTCACAACGAAACGACTTATGACTCGTTTTAAAAACAATTAATTTCATTGACTCAGAGTCGACTCTTACTTTTGAAAGACCATAACTTTATATACGGTGCACTTTCAGATTTAAATGATTGTTTTCATTCACTTAGCTGTGTTACACACTACATGAAAAGTCATTTTCAAAAATCCATAATAGGGGCCCTTTAAATGGCTGGTTACCATCAACTATAGTAATTTGCAGCACACCTTCAGAGTTCGTCT
This sequence comes from Abramis brama, assembly GCF_963993115.1. NCBI lineage: Eukaryota > Metazoa > Chordata > Actinopteri > Cypriniformes > Leuciscidae > Abramis > Abramis brama. The sequence goes on along the minus strand of NC_139970.1, from coordinate 758,447 downwards.
TAAACTCAATAGCCAATCAATATCAGTGCATTTTTGTGTTCGTCAGCTTTTATTTTCTAAACTAGCTAAAACCAAGCGTCATGTTATACATCTTATATTCAAGATAGGAGTAAATTACTAAGAATACAAGCAATTATCATGTCTACAGCAGCAGCAGCAAGCAGTTAATGAGTCAAAGCATCGCAGATTTAAAACAGTTAAAGTGTACTGGGCATTAGCGAACGTATAGCCTACACATTCATTCAGAGATCACTTTATTTGCTCGAATCCTCAAACGCTTTCAATATTTTCTAAAGGACATTCATTTCTACATTGAATGCGGTTGATCCAGATGCACACCAATGCTAGAACCACACCATGGTGCTTTGCAAAACGCAACTGAATTCAGGGGCGGTAAACAGTTTGCAGCGCGCTTTCAAGAGTTTCCCTAAAACTCAACGGTTGGATTGAGAACGCTCTTACTCCATATCTCAGTGCATTAAATTGAGTTTGTCAGGGGGGATGCAAAATGGCGCCGTAGAGTGAACACGCGTTTTTGCGAGCTGCGTGGCAAGTCTCGGGTATCTATCAAAATTAATTTTTCATTTAATCAGAGGAGTGGCTCTGTGACTAGCTTTGTTTTAGTAGGATGAGTCTGAACAATTATTTTACTAAACCCTCGGGTGTTTCACTGAGAAGCGCTAAAAAAACGAGGAACACATCACAGAAGGCGACAGCCATGGCCACGGATAGCATATCAGCTAACGTTACTGCTCAGGTAATCTCGGATGAAGAGGTCGCGAAAGTTAATTCTGACGACCCTGCTAACAGGCCTATCACCGACCCTAACCTTATACAAGCTATGAAAAGCATGGCGGACGACATTGTGGCAGTGATTGACGCTAAGATCTCGACAGTCCTCGAAGCGATAGATAACCAGTCGTCTAAAATTCAAAGCATTGTACAGCGGGTGCAAGAAGCAGAGGACAGAATCGAGGTGACTGAAACCACCTGCACTGCCAATGAAACCAAGATTCAGGTCTTGGAAAAAAGAATATGTGATTTGACTGAGCAGATAGACGATTTGGAGAATCGTGGAAGAAGATGCAATGTACGCATTATTGGCTTACCGGAGGACACAGAGGGAACTAATCCACTCAAATTCTTCGAGAAATGGATCCCAGATTACCTCAACTTGGACAGGTAAAGTGAAACTGGAAAGAGCCCACCGCTCCCTCGCTCCAAAGCCAGTTCTAAACCGCCGTCCGCGACCTGTCATCGTTCGATTTCACAATTTTCAAGACAAGCAAAGAGTGATGGCTGCATCGAGTAAACGCTTCGCTCTCAACAACAGCAAGCAAACATCTGACGCAGACACCCCGCGAATTTCGTTTTTCAACGATTACTCAGCGGCTGTGGTGCAGAAGAGAAAAGCGTTTAACAAGGTTAAAATTCGTCTTCGAGAGATGCAAATGGAGTATGCGTTGCTCTACCCTGCCACTCTTAGCGTGAAAGTCGGCCAGACGCGCAAGAAGTTCACTTCTCCGGAGGAGGTGGCAGTTTTTCTCGACTCTCGACAAGTGCCTGCTTAGATACGATGTAATCTCCCTGCGAACTTTGTTTGGACTTTGAATTACACTTCCTCTGTTTTATTTCACCCAAAAGAGACTGACTGCGCAGTTTCGCACACGTCCGAATCATGTTGCGCTGACTCTCGGTGAGGATGAAGAATGTTGTTTTGAAACAAGTGTGTGTCTATCTTCACATCTAGGTTTGTTTGGAAACCCTGGTGAGATGCCTGAAAGGGTGGTTCCCCTGTTTTTTATGTTTTGTTATGTGTGTTTAATTTGTACTATAGTTCTGGTTAATATTTTCTGTTTTTGTTTAGCTCTGCATAGTTCTGTTTTAGGCCACTGTGTACACCACTCAAATATGTTTAGGTACAGCGGTTTCTCAATTGAAGTTTATGACAATGGATAATACACTCCGTATTTGTACTTGGAATGTCAAGGGAATTCATAATCCTATAAAAAGGAAGAAGGTTGTGTCATATATAAGAAAAAAGAAGATTGGTATAGCACTATTGCAAGAAACACATTAAGATAAACAGGAACATTTAAAACTAAAACAGGGAGGATATAATCAAGTATATTTTTCATCCTTTTCATCAAAAAGTAGAGGGGTGGCTGTGTTGATCAGTAAAAATATCCCACTGAACGTTGTCAAACTGATAGAAGATGACAGAGGCCGTTTTGTTATTATAAATGGCACCTTATTTGGTAGTTCTATTTCTTTGTTTAATATATATTTTCCTCCAGGGCACCCTTCTGATTTTCTTATTAAGACATTCGCAGACTTTTATGATTTGAGATCTGACTATATGATTGTTGCAGGTGATTTTAACTGTATGTTAAATCCTCTCATTGATCGATTTCCCCACAAAATAGCGACTCCATCTAAGCTAGCTAAACAAATTAATGGTATTTGTGAGGACTTAGAACTTACAGACGTTTGGAGAGCTCTGCACCCATCTGGTAAAGAATACAGTTTTTTCTTCCCACCACATCAATGTTACACTAGGATTGATTATTTTTTTATGCCCAGAAGTTCGTTACACCTAGCTATCTCATGTTGTATCAATAATATTGTTATTTCAGATCATGCTATTGTTGTTCTTGAGTTGAAATCGTCAAGTAGAGATAATTTTCGGCAGTGGAGACTAAACACTAATATACTCAGAGATAAATTATTTAAACCTTTCTTCTCGACAGAGTTTACTTCATTCTATAACATTAATGCTCAAACCACTAAAGACTCTTCACTTTTATGGGAGACTAGTAAAGCTTATATAAGGGGATTAATTTTGTCCTTTTCTGCCTCTAAGAAACGTAAAAAAACGAGACTCAAAGACAGTTAGAAGAGGCCTTGAAGGAAAAAGAAGGAAAATATGTTAAGACTGCAGATAAGACTTTACTTGGAGAAATATCTGCACTGAGGTGTGCTGTAGATTCGCTGCTTACCCAAGACGCGGAATACAAACTGAGATTTGTGAAACAGAAATTCTATGAACATGGAGATAAGCCAGGTAGACTTCTGGCTTATCTTACTAAAAAGAAAAGTGATTCACGTTCTATTATATCAATATTAGATGAAAATGATAAATTACATTATGATTGTACATCAATTAGCAGCACATTTAGAAATTACTATATGAACCTATATAACACTGAAGTATCCAGCAGCGATACTACCCTATTAGAAGACTTTTTTTCCAAAATCAGTTTACCAACTATCTCAGAAGAGCAGAAAGTTAATTTAAATGCTCCCATCTCTAAAGAAGAGTTACTAGAGGCAATCACAAAGATGCAAAGTGGAAAAGTGCCAGGTCCGGATGGTATAGGCTGTGAATTTTATAAGGATTGGCACGCTTTGCTACTTGAACCCATGCTCAATATGTTTAATTATTCATTTAACATTGGGAAGCTTCCCGAATCTCTGAGAGAAGCTAATATTTCTCTTATATTGAAAAAAAGTAAACCTCCTGAAGCCTGTTCTTCATATAGACCCATATCGCTATTAAATACAGACAGAAAATTGCTAGCTAAAATTCTAGCTTCTCGGTTGGAGAAAGTAGTAACTGATGTTATTAGAGATGACCAAGTAGGTTTTATAAGAGGCCGCTCGTCTTGCAACAATATGAGACGTCTTCTTAATATTATACAAACTTTTCAACAACGTAAGATTGATGGGCTAGTGCTATCTCTTGACGCGGAGAAAGCATTTGACCGTATTGAATGGTCATATTTATTTTTTGTTTTGGAGAAATTTAATTTTGGTGAGTCTTTTATCAGATGGGTTAGAGTGTTATACGAAGAGCCTAAAGCGTCTGTTCTTACAAATAGTTCCAGATCAGCAAGCTTCTCTTTACATAGAGGGACTAGGCAGGGGTGCCCATTGTCGCCCCTGCTTTTTGCGCTCGCTATTGAACCCCTTGCCGAGGTGATCAGAACTGACCCTTCAATTGAAGGCTTGCAAACTAATGAGAAACATCATAAAATAGCCCTTTATGCAGATGATGTGCTCATTTTCATTTCAAATCCTGCATCTTCAGTACCATCTCTTCTTGATGTAATTAATAATTTCAGTACTTTCTCAGGATATAAAATTAATTTAAATAAGTCTGAGGCTATGCCTGTTGGTACCATGAAAACAATGCCAAAGGTTAGTTCATTTCCATTTAAGTGGTCCCCTGGTGGTTTTATATACTTGGGTATCTTTGTAAGCCCTGTCTTCAAAAATTTATACAAAGACAACTTTCCCCCTTTGTTTAGTAAAATAAGAGAAGACTTAAATCGATGGGATACGTTACCTATCTCCTGGTTGGGTAGAATGGCTCTTATAAAAATGACTATCCTCCCTAAGTTCCTATACCCTATTCAAATGATCCCTATCCTGTTCTCTAAAAAGGTTTTAAAAGATGTGAACGGCTGGCTCAATTCCTTTATCTGGAGCAAGCGCAAACCAAGGCTGAAATTCTCTGCGCTACAACTACCAGGGTCGATGGGTGGCCTGGACTTGCCCAATATTAAGCTTTATCAGTGGTCTGCTCATCTAAGATATATGTCTGAATGGGTTGCGCTTGAAAACTCTTCTACGTGGTTAGATCTTGAACAATCTTTATCTAACCTTCCCCTTGCGGATTTGTTGTTTCTCAAAAAATTTTAAGTTGTATTTGAGAATTGTAATAACCCTCTAACGGTAAATTCACTTAGGGCATGGAGAGCTGTTTGTCGTTATGAGGGAAGAGCTAAGTTAACCTCTGCACTCACCCCAATTGTGAACAATCTGGACATTCCTCCAGGTAGATTTGATGGGAGGTTTAAATTTTGGGCGAACCAAGGTATTAATCGGCTTATAGATCTGTTTGATGAAGAAGGTTTGATGTCTTTTGAGGAGTTGAGTCAACGGTATCAATTATTAAAGCAGGACTTTTTCCGTTTTCTACAGATTAGAAATTATATCTTGAAAGATACCTCATTGTGTCATACCAGAAGTCCTTCTCCTATAGAAAAAGTGTTATTTCAGACACCTGGGGAAAAGTCGGTGAGTCAGTTATACAAGACTCTCAAGGCGACTTCTGAGGGAAATGTAGTTCTAAATACTAGACTTGTTTGGGAGAGGGAACTTTTTGTCTCTATAAGTGAAGAAGAATGGGGTAATATTTGGAAATATGCTAAATCTATTTCGGTATGTAATCGTGCTAAAGCTATTCAGTTCAAAATTGTACATAGGATGCATATTTCACCAAACCGTAGACATGCATTCAACAATTCCCTCTCACCTCTTTGCCTTAAGTGCAAAACACAAATTGGTACACTCACTCACTGTCTTTGGTCATGTAATCAGTTACAAATATATTGGGCCAAGATAATTTCGGAAATGAGTAATATCTTTAATAAGGAGTTGGCATTGGATCCTTTATTTTTGATCCTTGGTCTGCCTGATAAAGCTTTGATTTTCTCAAAAGAAAAAAGATTGTATAATCTTCTTACTTTTGCTGCTAGGAAAAACATATTACTGAGGTGGATAAGTGACAAGACTCCAACTATATCGGGTTGGCACAATATTTTGATGGAACTTATTCCGCTGGAATACTTAACTTGTTTAGTTAATGATCAGCCAGACCAGTTTCATAGTGTCTGGAAACCCTATATCAATAATTTAGGGGCTGATTTGTCAACTATTCTGCAGAAAGGTTTTCACCCTCAAATGCTTTGAGTGAGTACATAATGTTTTTGAAATTGTAATGTACCTTTATTTTTATTTATTCTTTTACGCTTTTGGTGGCCAAGGTTATATGTGCTTTTTTCTTTCTTTTTTTTTTTTATTGTTTTTTTTTTTTTTATTATTATTGTGGTTGGAATTTGTGTTGTGTTTTGTAAAAGTGAAAAATGTTCAATAAATATATATATTTAAAAAAAAAAAATTGAGTTTGTCAGCTTTTGATTTCTAAACTAGCAAATATATGCAAGTTCTAAAACCAAGCGCCACGTTATACTGTCTTGCACTCGAGATAGGTCAATTGATATTCATACAAGCAGCAGCGTTTACGTTAGTGTCTACAGCAGTAGCAAGAGGTCATGTAGTCAGAGCCGGTCCTGACCTCCCTGGGGCCCTAAGCAAAATTCTGTTAAGGGGCCGTCCTACCTGGCCCATGAGCCATGTAAACCATTAGCCATTGCCACACAGTCACCTGACACCCCAGTGCTCCCACTACAATCCTCCCTCCTTTAACTAGGACTAATGAAAATGTAATTCCTGATATCAGAAATAAACATTGTTCCTAGACAAAGTACATTCTTAATATCAAGAATTCACATTTGAAATAGTAAAAATTTAATTATTGATATTGATATCAAAGATGCAACCTGTGAATGAATAAAAGCTAAAATGGCTTGTCATAGCATGTCACTGTGTTTTAAATGATAAAAGCAATACTTGATACTTGATGGTTATTATTTACTGAGGGATGTGCATCCATATTGACCAGTATGTCCAGCCAATCAATATTTGAAATGCAATATAGCCTATAAATCAATAGTCAATGTCAATACATTGCTTTGCATATGCATCTTGCTTTCCATCTTGCATGCTTTCCATCTCGTTTGCATAGATAACAATATCTACCTCATACTACTACCGAAAGCATGAAACAGTATTTCACGTCTCAACCTAAACCTAGTGCAAAAAACCTTCAATGATTATTTCCAAAGGGCAACGTTTATAAGCATGCGGAGACCAAGAGCTAGGTTTATATTTACTTCATATATAAAATTTAAATTAATTTAAAATTAAAATTAAAGTCCAACTGAAATCAAAATTTACCCTATTTACTTTGTTAGCGCATATTACTAGTCTTGTGGTGAAAAATTAATCCGTGCAAGTTAATACACAGAAAAAAATTGTTTGCCGTTGTAATCTTTAATCAAAGTCTGAAAAGTTACTTCCGGTCTGGAATGGCGTTCCTTCTCTGATGTTAGTCTGCTATGAGCAGAGATGGAGAGGAGGAGCACTAGAGTAAAACCCTGCCCTCTGTTCAATATTCCTTTTCACTGGGAAATACGTCACAACACTGGAGAAAAGTCGTTTGCAACTTCCGGTTCACGCAGACTTTAACCCTCTGGGGACCAAGCTGTTTTTGGGGTCCTTGAGATGTTCTGACATGCCTTGACATTTGTGCTTTTTTCATGTTAAACATGGGGGTAACATGTTTAACATGTTAATGGCAAAGGTGTAAATTCACTCTATATAGCACAAACAGGGCTACCATAATATGCGAGCAACGTGTATGTAGATGTTTGTATTTTTAAGAGAATAATGTTTATGCGTGGTTATTGGAAAAAATTAAAATGAAAGTTGCTGAATTAAGACCACAAAACACATATTAAATATGTGTCCACAAGACTTTTGACTAATGGATGTTGTCCCTTTGAGTTCTAGCTTCAAAATGATGTAAAAATAGTCTTGCTTTATCGTTCACAAAAAAAAATACATTGATTTAAATGGTGTAAAACAGGTTTTGCTTGGAAAGCCAATATGCGAGGGGGAGGAGTAGTTTACACCTTAGATTACAATGTCCCACCCACTCTGCATAATGAGCCATTCATTCAGGTGTGACACTGACTGAGCCACAATGCAAGGACAAAATATGTATTTAGAAGAAGACTTATATTGACCATTTAAGATTTCGCTTACATCTCTCTTGTAAATATGTTTTGCTATTTTATTAAAAATGTTACAATTACAACAATAATTACAATTTCAACAATATTTCAAGTGTACTCTTTCTTTGTAAAAAAAAAAAAAAAGATTATAGGCCTACATTTTATCATATGTATTCATTAGTTTGAATATAGCCAACATTGGAACATCTAACATCTTAGTCTATGAATTTATTTTTGACAAAAATAGTAGCTTATACAAATACATTTTATTTCAACATATTCCAGTCGATTTTTACTCATCTCAGTAGGCTATAGCAAAGCAGTTTATTCTTTCACACACAGACGCGCGATTCATATTTAGGCTAAACAGTCTTTACAAATATGTCCCCTTCATTCATCTCACAGAAAGGCGAGTCATATTATAGAAATTCATCTTTTTGCGGTTTACATAGGCCTACACTAACGTTATTCCATAACGTTATTCCACACGTGAGAAAAGAAAACAGCCTACCTCACTCCTCAGCGGAATCTGCTCCTCATTTCAGGAGATATTGCTCCTCATCAGCACTGTTCTGAGGAATCTTTTCTCCATAAGGTAGGCTATAATGTCTCACTCGCGAGGAGTCGTGACGCGCTTTGTTTACAGCTGATGTGGGCGTTTGACAGCTCTGAAATAGTTCTCAGAATTTGCGTTTGAATAGCACGCGCTCTCCGGGGAGTGGTCACATTACTGTGAATTAGCTCGTAATGAGCTCGACAGGAGTCGCTCTCTTTTTATACAGATTACAGAAGCTGAGAATATTTGTTTTTTATATAAATGACTTCATTTAAAAGATGCGATCTCAAGCTTTATGCCCGTGGGTCTGTTTGCCTGTTTGACTGAATTTTCGCGGAGTTATAGATCATTTTCGAACGCGTTTCAAATGGGAGTTTACTGACAGAGAGAAGGCAGAAATCGCATCATGTTAATTTTTCTTTATTTGTCAAAAAGCAAAACACTTTATTTTTATTGTGAGTATACAGAAAAAAAATAGAAACTGAACAGGATCGATTGATGTATTACACGAAAATGAAAGATCAAAATTAACAGAGCATTTAGTGTTTATTTTCATTGCTAAAAAAAAAAACGAGCAAAACGCGCGGGCGCGTTTGTGGTCACCAGAGGGTTAAGTAAATAGATAAAATAAAAATTTCACCCAGGTTCACATTGTTAAGCCACTAGTTAATTTCTCTTGGCCTCACTAGCCCAGACACATTTTGGGCCCTATTTTAACGATCTGAAACGCAAGTATCAAGCGCAAAACGCAAGTAACTTTGTGGGCGGGTCTTGGGCGCTGTTGCTATTATACACACGCTACATTATGGCCAAGCATGCGCCCTTAAAATAGCATATGAATAACATGCGCAACGCGCCACCGACTTTAAACTAGTTTTTTTCGGTCAGTGTTTTCTAAACCTGCAGAATAGCATCAGGGAACGTTTGCGCCGGAACACACCTCCTCTTTGCGCTGAACCGCCCCCGCGAGCACAAGTGTATTTCTTAGTTAACCGACGTGCGTCTGTGGAGGGAAAAGTCAGCTGTGCGCGGGTGCAAAATAGGAATGATACATGCGTCGGTGTACAAAGTCAATTGCGCTGGGTGCAAGATAGGGCCCTTTAAGTCAAGTCACTAGTTTTAAGCTATTTTGTCAAGTGACCAGGTACACACAGCAATAGTCCACTAGCGTTAAGCCATTCGCCAAAGCAGGCCCAGGAACACATAGATAGCAAACATGCGGTTCTCATGGCTCCCTGGAGCAGCAGTAGTACATATGTCTTTGTGATAGATCACTTGTTTTGGGGGGTGGTTTCATTTTTCATTGCAGTTTCATCTCTTCTTTTGCTTTGATGGGGGATCATTACAAGCATATTGTTGTATATCAGCAGTATATTTTCATGCTCACAGCAGCATACACATTTTGACTGTATTGTTCATCTTCTTGTTCCAGCTTTATTGGAGGGTTATTGATATATGCTATTTGTGCAGCAGCAGTTTGTCTTACATACTCACAGCTGTGTATCGGCATATGTATTGGCAGTAGCAAGTTCCTGTACTTGCTCTGCAGAAGCAATAATGTAGAACAACAGCAAGCAGCATCCAAAGCAGGCCAAATACATTAACATGTCATATCCATTATCATGCTTAAAATATCACAAAAGTTGTCATGATAGAAATGCCTAAGTTCTGTCATGAAACACTAGATGGTGCAGGCTGATAGGTTGTTGATATATGTTATTTGTGCAGCAGCAGTTTGTCTTACATATTCACAGCAGCAAATCAGCATATGTATTGGCAGTAGTAAGTTCCTGTACTTGCTCTGCAGCAGCGGCAATAATCTACAACAACAACAATAATCAACAGCAGCAGCAATTCAGCAGCAGCATAGCAGATCTATTCTGCCAAGACCAAATACATTAACATTGTCATATCCATTATCATGCTAAAAATATCCCGCGCTAAAAAGTTGTCATGATAGAACTGTATTTTTCATTAACAAGTGCCTGACTAAGGGGACATGTCCTCTAGATTAAAAGCATGCAGTTGTGACTCCACTTTTAAAGAGACTTAACTTATCCCCAGAGGACATGAAGAACTATAGACCTATTTCCCATTTACCTTTAATTTCTAAAATATTGGGAAAAGTAATCTTGCAACAGTTCATCATTCATAAACATAAATGCCATAGTTGAGACTTTCCAATCGGCTTGTAGAGCAGTACAGAGTCAGCTTTGGTAAATGTACTAAACATTATCTTTTTGGCCTTAGATAAGTATTTGATATTGATGACCTTAATATTCTCATCTCATGCCTTGAACACTTGGTGTGATGAAAAGGCACTGTTTTGAGGGAGTTCCAGTCTTATCTTACTGACAGATAATTTTCAGTTAGCATTGGAGATTCTACCTACGATAAGAGACTTCTTCCTTGGGGGGTTCCACATGGCTCCATCCTTGCCCCTATTCTTTTTTTATACCCTGATGGGCAACATCTTTCAGAATATGGGCTGTCTTTCCACTGCTAGCAAATGAAACAATTGTAGCTCCCATTAAGGCATCATAACAAACACTTTAGAATTCATTATTAGCTTGTCTAAGTATTTTTTTTTTTAAACAAACTGTCTTCATAATATTTGATGTCTAATGATTTGTATTTCTTGAGGTCCAACACATCCAGCACCTCCTCTGACATTTTTTGAAGAGTTTTAGAATCAACTTCACAAAAAAAATAAAAATAAATGAAGCCTTGAATAATTGGGCTCTGTGATCTCCCTTTGAGATCAGAAAAACAAAATTAACTTATGCAAAGAACAAGACTAAAAAAAAAGCTGAACGATCGATCAATGGTCCAAAAATGGAATGAGCTACCTCTAGATATTAAGTCATTCCAGACTCTATCAGCCTTTAAATTTAAGTTGAAATTTAGGTAGTACATTTAATATATTTAGATTATAATGCTGTGTGAACTTTTTAATGCATACATTTTGTTGATGTTGTGTCTTTTGTATGTCTTGATCAGATCTGTGCCAACCTCTACATCCTACTATCAGACCAATATCAGTCAGGACAAATCTGAAGCAGTCCTACAGACACACACACTGGAGACTGGAGACCTGCAGAGAGTCAAAGACCAGCAAAAATACAGCATGAAGAACAAGTACGAGAGATTATTTGAGGGAATTAAACTACAGGGGAATGAAACCCTCCTGAACAGGATCTACACACAGCTCTACATCATAGAGGGAGAGAGAGAAGGAGTGAACGAAGAACATGAGGTTTTACAGATGGAGAAAACAGCCAGAACACAACACTCACAAGACACTCCAATTGACTGCAATGACATCTTTAAAGCCTCACCTGAACCAGGACATGAGGAGAAAGATCAAATCAAGTTGTTCTTACTAAAGGCATCGCTGGAATCGGGAAAACCGTCTCTGTGCAGAAGTTCACTCTGGACTGGGCCGAGGGAAAAGCCAATCATGATGTAGATTTCATGTTTGTGCTTCCATTTCGAGAGCTGAACTTGATCCGAGATCATCAGTACAGTCTTCACAGACTTCTGCTGGACTTTCATCCTGAACTTCAAGATCTGGACTCAAAGATTTATGAGGAGTGTAAAGTTGGGTTCATCTTTGATGGTCTGGATGAAAGCAGAATCCCACTGATGTTTTCAGACGCTCAGAAAGTCTCTGATGTGACTGAGACTTCATCAGTGGGTGTGTTGATAACAAGCCTCGTCAAAGGGGATCTGCTTCCCTCGGCTCTCATCTGGATCACCTCCAGACCAGCAGCAGCCAATCAGATCCCCTCCAAATACATCAACCGTCTGACAGAGATTCAGGGATTCAATGAGCCTCAGAAGGAGGAATATTTCAGGAAGAGAATCAGTGACGAGCATCAAGCCAGCAGAATCATCTCTCACATCAGAAGAGCAAGAAGCCTCCACATCATGTGCCACATACCCGTCTTCTGCTGGATCTCATCCACTGTGCTTCAGAAGCTCCTGGAAGAAGATCTGAGTGCAGAAATCCCTCAAACTCTGACTGAAATGTACATCCACTTCCTGCTGATTCAGATCAACATGAGGAATCAAAAGTATGAAGAGAGAGATCCAGAGAAACTCCAGCAGTCCAACAGAGAAGTGATTGTGAAACTTGCTGAAGTGGCTTTCAAACAGCTGATGAAGGGCAATGTGATGTTCTATGAGGAGGACCTGATTGAGAGCGGCATAGATGTCACTGAAGCCTCAGTATATTCTGGGATTTGCACTGAGATCTTTAAGGAGGAATCTGTGATTCATCAGAGGAAAGTTTACAGCTTTGTTCATCTGAGTGTTCAAGAGTTTCTCGCTGGTTTCTATGCATTTTATCACTATGTTATAAAAAATGTTGACACGTTGCAGTTCTGTGATGTAATGCATAATCTGCATAGGGATGCAACAGATAAAGCTCTTGAGAGTGAGAATGGACATCTAGATCTGTTCTTGCGGTTCCTGCTGGGCGTCTCACTGGAGTCCAATCAGAGACTCTTACAGGATCTACTGACACACACAGAGAACAGTTTAGAGAGCATCAGGAGAACCACACAGTACATTAAAGAGAAGATCAAAGATGGACATGAACTCTCCACTGAAAGATCCATCAATCTGTTCCTCTGTCTGCTGGAAGTGAAAGATCAGACTTTTTCCAGAGAGATTCAAGAGTTTCTGAAATCAGACAAACACTCAGAGAAGAAACTCTCTCCTGCTCACTGCTCATCAATCGCCTACATGCTTCAGATGTCAGAGGAGGTGCTGGATGAGCTGGACCTCAAGAAATACAACACATCAGATGAGGGTAGAAGAAGGCTGATACCAGCTGTGATCAACTACACAAAAGCACTGTGCGTGTTTAATTTAGTCTTAATGTCTTAAATTGTGTCTTAATCATTTCATTTGAATGTCTTTTACAAAAAATTATGATATTATAAAAAATAAATTTTCATGTGTTTTAATCTTTTTTCAGTCTTGGTGCCTGTAATCTCACTGGTCAGTCATGTGAAATTGTGTCATCAGCTCTTCAATCCTCAAATTTTGTCCTGATAGAGCTGGACCTGAGTAACAATGACCTCCTTGATTCAGGATTGAAGCTGCTCTCTGATGGACTGAAGAGTAGTCAAGCACCAAAGTGTCAGCTGGAGATACTGAGGTGTGTAAGAAGGGATAATGTACAGTCAGTCGGTCATAATGTTGATGTGTGTTTGTAGATGATCTAACTGTGTGTGTGTCTTTAGGTTGTCGGGCTGTATGGTGACTGAGGAAGGCTGTGTTTATGTGTCTTCAGCTCTGAGTTCAAACCCCTCACACCTGAGAGAGCTGGATCTGAGCTACAATCACCCAGGAGAATCAGGAATTCAGCTGCTCAATGACAAACTCAATGATCCAAACTGCTCACTGAAGATTCTCAAGTATGTTTATATGTTATGACTCATATGTGTGTCTGTATGTGATTAGGGGTCACCTAAGAGGGATCTTTTGTTCAGAAATTGCTACTGAAATATCTGTTTGGTCTCATAACTCTTTAACTGGCTTTATCTGATATAATACAGCAGAATTCACAAATTTCACATATGAGAAAACAGTGAGCAGTTGGTATTTCAAATTTTGATTGTGTATCGCCGACAACTTCTGTCTGGTCCGCAAACTACATTTCGCAACCAAACACACGCGAGAAGTGATAAGGAGATAGCGCAAAATCCCGCGTGCGTAAGACCGCAGTTCTCGCGCGAGACTGAAATTGTTATTTAAAATGATAGCCTGCAAGAAGCTTGCGATCCAAATTGTCTGTGCACTGATTTGCAGCGAAAAGGAGAAAAAGAAAAACATTATGTATGAGGAAATGGCTGGGAAGACAAGGGGAGCAAGGACTGTGTGTTCTGCAAAGAGAGTTGGGGGTAAATAAATATGTGCTGCTTTGCAATGTGCTGCTGTTGCTGCTGGTCAAGCAAATGTTTGTGCTTTGTTTCTGTTTGATATAATTGTAAATATATCTATTAAAATACTGATATTGTGACCTATAACTCCTCCCTGAACTCCCCGCTGCTCTGTATCTTGCTCTCTCATTGGCTGTCGGTCATCGCCGATGTAGTTTTCAGTCAGAACACTTTCACACAGCAGGATTTTGAATCGCCGACAGGTCCAGATATTTAGCATGCCAAATATCTCACGGGCGTCGGCGACTCGTCGGTGATTCTCTCAGATCGCGTCTTTGCTCATTCACACTGAGTGATTGTCACTCGCGTGAACGAGCACCGATTTGCCTGTGATTTCGGGCATTTGTCTGCGATTTCTCAAAACCTGTCGGCGAGCCAAAATCGGGGCTAAAATCGTGCAGTCTGAACTCGGCATTATGAACACACCTTTGATGGGTTTGGAATGACATGAGTAAATGATGACATAATAAAAAAATTTGGGTGAACTCATTAAAGTTCACAAAACTCATTTTATTTGCAATTTTAGGAATCTTCCCACATATCATGTAATTTGTGTTTGTTTGGATTTTTTGTGTATGTTTTTGTCTATGTGTAGTTTGGACCATGGAGGATATTTCAGGATCACACCAGGACTGAGAAAATGTAGGTCCTCTCATACACACACACACACACACACACACGCACACAGACAGACAAACACACTGGTAGAGCTGGGTAAAAAATAAAAATTTCTCGATTTGAATAGATTTTTGTCATTTTGAAGAACCATTATCAATTCTTAAATCCCAAAAATGTAATTCTCAGTCAATAGCCCTATTCGGATGGAACTAGTTTTCCAGGGGGTCGTTAGTGAAATTCGTGTTTCACAGACGTGAAAATGTACTTCTCCTCATGTGCGAAAAAAACCCATACAATTAATAAATGGAGCCAAATCGTGGAAACTGCAAAGACTGCCCATTTTAATATCAGTGTCAGGTATGAGTAAGATACTTGTCTAGATTTCTAGACAGCCTATAAATCAGTTAATTGTATTTGTAACTTTTAATATAATAGTGATGTAACTAAAGTTTACAGCATTAGTCAACAGATTTACAGTTTTGCCATGTACTGTACCTGATAGGCCTCAATTAATAGATTTAGAATTGAATTGTATCGAATTGAAATCAAATCAAATTGCAAACTTGTGAATCAAAATCGAATCTTGAAATTTGTGTAAATGCCCAGCTCTACACTGGTATTCCTATCATTATGAGGAAATTACATAGGTGTAATGATTTTTATGCTGTATAAACTATTTCTGTCATGACAGAGAGTTTGGTATGGTAATGGATGTGACAATGTTGATATGTTTGGCTATAGCGTAATAGATCTGCTACGCTGCTGCTGCAGAGCAAGACATGCTGCCTCTGTACAATATAACATACATTAAATAAACCATAGCAGATCTATACAGGTGGAGCTGGGGAAGGTGGAGGGTTTCTGAAAGCGCGCTGCACTGCTACAGCAAATGCTGACCATGTATTTGAAGGTTGAGCAGCGAGCTCATTGGCTACTGACACAACTAACTAACCCTACTTATAATAACCAATCAGCTGTGCCCTATAGAAAATTATGTGATTACAAGCAGATTGAGTTAAAGACCTATCAGCCTGCGTATATATTATCCCCCTACACTAACCCTACCCTTTACAGAAAACTTTCTGCATTTATACATTTTCAAAAATAAAACAACAAAAATTAGTATGATTATAAGCTGTTTTCCCTCATGGGGACCAAAACAATGGCAAAAATTACAGTTATTATCTGCCTTGTGGGGACATTTGGTCATCATAATGTAGGGCAGTGGTCGGCAACAGGGCCAAAACTACTGGCCCGCCAGCAATAACATAAAAATAGATCTGAAATAGATCTGTCATGACAGCAAGAGTTACTCACAATCACTTCGTCTTTAGTGATTTTGCCTTCAAAATAAAAGTACGAGAACATTTTTGCAGCAATGTTTTATTTTGAGATGAATTGAGAGCTTTTAATTTGAAAAGTTCTGAAAGACATTCAAAAGAGTCTGTGGCTCACTTCGTTGCAGATCAGACACACCGGCTTTGCCTTCAGGTAGGATGAAAGCATAGTTGTCTTTGATCTTCTTTGTCTGCCCTATTTTCACTGTCAACTTTCGTCTTTAGACTCTTTGATAGTGCCATTTTCTCTCAGCTAGCTAGCTTAAATGTTAACATCTCTCTGCACACGGTGTAATAGCGTACCTCCAGCATGCAAACAATTAAATAAATTCAGTTTCGTACATGAGGATGCCAAGGTATAATTCTGAGTGTAAAAGTAGGCGATGTCAAATAATTATTACAATAAGTTAGGCTCCATTGTGTAACAAGTAAATTAAAATGATTCACATTTATTATTCACAATATGGAAAGAGAAAATAAAACATAGTTCGTCAAGAGCATGATTTAAACTTATTCAATAATGGGCTTATTCAAGTCCTCTTTTATTTTTTGAGTTATTTTTATCAATTCCGCATCTTCCACATACAGTATGTGTGTTTTAGCAAGGCGGTCTGTGTTGCAAGTTGGTGAATGAAAATACTTGCCAGGTTACGTGTCACTACTGCTTTATTAATTTATCCAGTGTAAAACCCGGAAACCGCCACACAAATGTGGCTTTTTGTTAATGACTGTCCTACGACAGGATTTAACACAGAGTAACAGCTCACTACCAGTTACAAAAGACACTGTCACAGTCTGTCACAGGCAATTATAATTGAATTTTTCATCAATTCATTTCTTAAATTATCCTTTGACTATGTTGTAACCCGCCATCTACTGGCGAAATTTATTTATTGGCCTGAGGACAAATTTACTTGCCGACCCCTGACTTTGGGTTTACCAAGTACACGCACATAAACACACACACACACACACACACAGCTGTGCATATTTAACATATAAAAATATAAAAATGCATATAAGTGCATATAAAAATATATTTTTTCTCCTTCACCAAAACATATTTAACAATGTAAAAGATGTTCTGATCTCTCTTGTTGTGTTCAGATGCCTGTGATCTCACACTGGATCCAAACACAGCACACACTCAACTCATTCTGTCTGAGGAGAACAGAAAGGCAACATGTGTGAAAGATCATCAGCCGTATCCTGATCATCCAGAGAGATTTGAGCACCAGGAGCAGATTCTGTGTCGAGAGAGTCTGACTGGACGCTGTTACTGGGAGGTTAAATGGAGTGGCTCGGGTCATGTAGCAGTGACATATAAAGAAATCAGCAGGAAAAGTGGGATTGATTGTTGGTTTGGACTCAATGAAAAGTCCTGGAGTCTGTATTGTTCCGATAAGAATTACACTGTCTGGTTCAATAATAACAGCACTGATGTATCTGGGCCTTCAGCCCGCTCTAATAGAGTAGGAGTGTATGTGGACGTGTCGGCCGGCACTCTGTCCTTCTTCAGCGTCTCTGACACACACACACTTACACACATATACACATTCAACACCACATTCATTGAACCCCTCTATGCTGGATTTGGGGTTTATCCTGAATCTTCAGTATCTCTGTGTCAGATTTAACAACCTTCGGTGAGGAACGTCAGTAGCACTTTTCCACCTCAGAGCAAAAAAACAAAAGGTTATTACGATATTATATATTGTCAATGCAATTTTCTCACAATTGTGACATCAATTAATAGTCCCAGTTGTAAGAAATAGAGTTGCAATTGTGAGCTATAGTCACAATGAATGAGCTTACTTTGCGAAATACAAGTCAGATTTTAATATAAATTTAGTCAAGTCACGTAAGGGTTAATGCCCGACGAGGTGTCCATTGTCAGGTATTAACCTGACAATGGACACCTCGAAGGGCATTAACCCGCTTATACCATGGTCACTTGCCAAATAACACATTTTTAAAACATTAGTTTATATTTTAATTAGTTTTACAATCGAAAAGTTTTTACAAACAATAACTTGGTTTCCCTGGTTACGCCTGACGGTTTATTTAGCAACCGGAGATATTTATAGTCCACTCGATTTATAGTCCGTATAGATACTCTGACTGCCTGTTGCTATGGTTACTCACAGCTGAAGTAGCCAGCGCATTTATTTATTAATTTCGAACGCTAAACAGTCAGTTTCACCAGAACTCCTTTACTAGGTGTCCTCTATCACTTTTTAATGGACACCCTGCAGCCAATCAGAATCGAGTATTCACCCAGAGTATAACTTCATTTATACATAGCGCTTTTAACTATGTAGATTGTTCCAAAGCAGCTTTACAGTGATAATAGGAGATTACAGTAACAGAGATTGTTTAGGCTTTACAGCAGCTCTAGAATAAAGTTATTGCCCAGCTAAAGTTAGTTTTGATTGATTGATTCACTTCCGTTGCAACGATCATTAGTTATTAACTTAGGGGCCGCTTACACGACACCATTCTAACAGAAAACCCTTAATGCGCTCCGGCCGCTCATCCGCACAACATATGAGAACGCAAACCCCGAAATAGGTTCCAAGGTGCAAGCCCTGAAAAACAAAATAATAATAATAATTATTTGAATCTCTGTGCAAGCTTTAAAAACACAAACCTGTGAAAACGCTGATGGCGGGCACATGCGTATTACGTGTTTAGTCTATAGGTATGCGTGTTTGAATATATATGTGCACAGGCGTGTAGTCTATCTTTACAAGTTGACCTCAACAAATTACTTGTCTGGCCTTAATAATGTATAATACAGAACTATTTATCGGTTCCGCGTAGCCGTGTGAACCGGAACTATTTTGACAACGTTTTATCTGTACAGAGGTAAAGGAAAGGGAAGGGAAGGGGGCCTTCTGAGATATAAAGCTGCAGTTATAAGAGAAGTAGTTGCAATTCCGAGATTTAAAGGGGTCATATGATGGTTCTAGGTTACAAAAGTGATTATTTTACACATACTGTACTTTACTGTTGCTCCTCTATGCCCTGCCTTTCTGAAACACGTCGATTTTTACAAAGCTCATCGTTCTGAAAAGCCCGGTATGCTCTGATTGGCCAGTGATGCAGTGCATTGTGATTGGCCCGAATACCTTATGCGTGTGACGGAAATGTTTACCATATTTACCTTACCATATTTGGAACATCAGCCCCCAAAGCAATAATGACTGGTGATAATGTTGGTTCTACCTTATCCATTCGAGCCTTGTACTGTCTTTTTATGCGATGCGACACGCTACGGGTGTGAGAACAGTATGTCTGCATTTGTGATCGTAGAAACAAGCAAGTGCTACTCTATACTGTTCAAAACTCGCGTTTGAATTGTCAAAAAATTTTAAAAATTGTTGAAATGGTAAAATATGAAATCATACTTACAGGCTTAGAGTCAGAAGCGCCAGACTGCATCTAGAATCAGCTTTGTGCACAGCCGGCCTTGTACTCTCGCAGGTTCTGGAAACTCCTCCGAAAAGTGCGCAGCACACAGTCGAATATTTAGTTGTACTGTTCTGGAACAGTGTTGTATATAAAGCTTAAGCACTGTTTGCTAATTGAGTCCTCTTTTGGAAGGCCAAACAAAGTAGTGTGGCTTTCACAATGAAAAACACAGCGTCTCTACGACATGATGGCGGCGCTGGCGGCAACAATAATACAGCGAGAATAAAAGTTACACCTTTCTTTGCTTATACATTTGGGTGGTGTTATGAAAAATTTGACCAGAGCTGAGGGGAGCCTATATTCATTCCTCTGGTGCTGATTGGCTGATTACCTGAACGTGCTCCTCCCAAACTTTGTTACATAAAACTTCATTAAGAGATGATATTGGTCAGTGTTTCTGTCATATTGCTAATGTGTCAGATAAATAAATTATACTGTTAAATATATTGAGGAGGATTAACACAAAATTGTCCATATCTGCATATGTGGTATAGCTGTCTATTTGTGAGGGTTTTCCCTTTAATAGAGTCAGGATGTGCCTACCTCTCCCATGCAATTTCATCTTAATTTAAAATATATATATGTATATATCCATGTTATCTCATGTTTATAATGTTATTTTAATTGACTGTGTTATTAAATTTGTAATGGGCACATGCTGATAAGATTTACCTGAGACAGAACATGTAAGTAGTTTCACACAAAGAATGATTGTATGTGTTTGTATCAAGTATTTTTTTCTGTTTTATACCATTTTCTTGTTTAAAGCAATCTTTTTCGCTTAATTTGTGTTTGTTTTTTGGCTTTTTGGACCATTTTGCACCATGATTGTGTGGGAGTGACAGGATAGACTGCTTGTGTGTGCGTGTTTATCAGGAGCGAAAATAAAGATCCAGATGAACCAACGATGTTGCCCCGTGTTTGAGTGACCAACAGTGCTCAACATCTACACAACACAGAAGTAGCAGTTTCATCTAACTGGTTTCGTGAACTCCAGCAACATCAGTCACGCTTGGTGTCGGGATCCACTGGTCACACTAAGAAGAATGAATTACTGAACCCTAAAGAATACTTTGTGAAGGCACACACAGTGATGATGAACTCACAGAATAATGCTTTTCTTTTTTTTTCTCTGTGCTGCTGAACCTATGTTTGGTTCACTTTTAACAGTTTGTGTTGGTTGTGTATTATTATCTGAGTGTCACCATTGTTGTGTTTGTATGTGGAGAACTGATGTCTGTGCATCATTAGGTGATGGAAGAAAAGATGATGTCACACCTTTCAAAGATAAACCTCAGCTGCAGATTTACTATTGTGAAATATCCGTCTACAAACAATTATGAATTTGAAGGCTTAGGGTTAATTGACACTAATAATAGTATAGTTTGACTAACTTAAAATCAGCCAATTAGCTTATTTTATATTCTAGCTAATTCCCATTATGGTGACTTCAAAACAATTACAGTGGTAAAGAACACATTTCTTACAGTGGCATGGTTAAATAATGTGAATTTACAGTAAAGAAAGCGCAGTAAATTACTGTGATTTCAGCATCACTGTGCTGTTGATTAACAGTAATTCGTAAGAAAATTACCCAGAATGCATTCATTTCATTGTCAATGTCTTACTACAGTAATTTATTGTAAAATAATAGTCTTTAATCTTGTAAATTCCTGGCAATCTTTTACAGTGCACACACACACACACACACACACACACACTACTCCTCCCTATACCCCCCAATGGAATGATCCTGACTGTTTCTGTCACCCGTTAACGGGAACTTCCAGACTGTGAACTGTCGATAACTCCCGGTGATTAGAGATGTCATCCGGCGTCCACTGGGACGAAGATCTGGCTCTTCATGCAGTTCATGGTGAATCACATTCACTCTCTGTCACACTGCATCTTCATAGTTTTTTTTTATTTTTATTTTTATTCAGGCTGAGAGATCCAGATTAAGGTCGTTGCTTGGTTCATCAAGTGTCACCTGACCAGACAAGACATATTCAATCCCAGTTATGACACACACACACACACACTCATATGTATATTCTCCTGTGTATGTACTGCACATATGGAGCCTGTCATCAGTGTTTGTAGTGTGTTCATGTGAGCTGCAGGTTCTCATTAGATTGTTCAGATGTGTGTAGTTGTCGTGTTTTCTTCAGTCAATGCGCTGAAACAGGATCTGGAACTGTGACCTCATGAAACAAACCTGTAAAACTGCTGTTCAACACAACCAGGTGAGTCCAGAAATATATCCATGCATCATAGTATATCCATATATTTATATACTTCATTAGTTCTTGGAGTTGAGTTCTCTAGAACAGTTTGAAAACATGGATGAAAAGATTGATCTCATTTCCAGCAGCATCAGAGCAATGAAGGAAGAGATGAAGAGGGATAGTGCTGATGTTCATGAGGTATAATCTGCTTTTCTGGGCTGCGTTTCCCAAAGACAAGTATGGTCACAGGTTCCCTCAGTATCAACTCAACTCAACGATACCAACACAACTCAACGATACCAACACAACTCAACACAACTCAACGATACCAACACAACTCAACTCAACGATACCAACACAACTCAACGATACCAACACAACTCAACGATACCAACACAACTTAACGATACCAACACAACTCAACGATACCAACACAACTCAACACAACTTAACGATACCAACACAACTCAACGATACCAACACAACTCAACACAACTCAACGATACCAACTCAACTCAACGATACCAACTCAACTCAACGATACCAACACAACTCAACAATACCAACACAACTCAACACAACTCAACGATACCAACACAACTCAACACAACTCAACGATACCAACACAACTCAACTCAACGATACCAACACAACTCAACGATACCAACACAACTCAACGATACCAACACAACTTAACGATACCAACACAACTCAACGATACCAACACAACTCAACACAACTTAACGATACCAACACAACTCAACGATACCAACACAACTCAACACAACTCAACAATACCAACTCAACTCAACGATACCAACACAACTCAACGATACAAACACAACTCAACGATACCAACACAACTCAACGATACCAACACAACTCAACACAACTCAACGATACCAACACAACTCAACACAACTCAACGATACCAACACAACTCAACTCAACGATACCAACACAACTCAACACAACTCAACGATACCAACACAACTCAACGATACCAACACAACTCAACACAACTTAACGATACCAACACAACTCAACACAACTCAACGATACCAACACAACTCAACGATACCAACACAACTCAACTCAACGATACCAACACAACTCAACACAACTTAACGATACCAACACAACTCAACACAACTCAACGATACCAACACAACTCAACAATACCAACACAACTCAACGATACCAACACAACTCAACGATACCAGCACAACTTAACGATACCAACACAACTCAACGATACCAACACAACTCAACACAACTTAACGATACCAACACAACTCAACGATACCAACACAACTCAACACAACTCAACGATACCAACTCAACTCAACGATACCAACACAACTCAACAATACCAACACAACTCAACGATATCAACACAACTCAACAATACCAACACAACTCAACGATACCAACACAACTCAACGATACCAACACAACTCAACACAACTTAACGATACCAACACAACTCAACGATACCAACACAACTCAACACAACTCAACGATACCAACACAACTCAACACAACTCAACGATACCAACTCAACTCAACGATACCAACACAACTCAACGATACCAACACAACTCAACAATACCAACACAACTCAACAATACCAACACAACTCAACACAACTCAACGATACCAACACAACTCAACGATACCAACACAACTCAACACAACTCAACAATACCAACACAACTCAACGATACCAACACAACTTAACGATACCAACACAACTCAACGATACCAACACAACTCAACACAACACAACTCAACAATACCAATACAACTCAACAAAACCAACAGAACTTAACGATACCAACACAACTCAACGATACCAACACAACTCAACGATACCAACACAACTCAACACAACTCAACGATACCAACACAACTCAACGATACCAACACAACTCAATGATACCAACACAACTCAACGATACCAACACAACTCAACACAACTTAACGATACCAACACAACTCAACGATACCAACACAGCTCAACACAACTCAACAATACCAACACAATTCAACGATACCAACAGAACTTAACGATACCAACACAACTCAACGATACCAACACAACTCAACACAACTCAACGATACCAACACAACTCAACGATACCAACACAACTCAACACAACTCAACGATACCAACACAACTCAACAATACCAACACAACTCAATGATACCAACACAACTTAACGATACCATCATAGGCCGGACTTCCAGCATGTGCAACCAAACCTCTACAGATGATCCAGAATGCTGCAGCTCGTCTTATCTTCAACGAGCCCAAGAGGGCCCACGTCACTCCTCTGTTCATCTCCCTGCACTGGCTACCTCTCGCTGCTCGCATCAAGTTCAAGGCATTGACGCTTGCTTACAGATCTATCACAGGCTCAGCTCCCTCCTACTTTCACTCACTCCTACGAGTCTACATCCCTACCAGAAGCCTACGATCAGTCAACGAGCGATGTCTCGTGGTTCCATCACAGAAAGCCACAAAATCACTTTCCAGAACATTCTCATTCACAGTTCCATGCTGGTGGAACGCTCTCCCCACCCTCATCCGGAATGCAGAATCCCTGACAACATTCAAAAAACAGCTGAAAACCCATCTCTTCCGTGAGCACTTAACCTCATAAAAAAAAAAAAAAAAACCTTTCCCTTTAAAACCTCACTTATCGGGCTTATGCTACTCTGAATAATGCTTGAACTTCGTATTTTGAGCACTTCTTGCGTTGTTGTTGTTTTTGCCTCTTCATGATGACTCACTTAATTTAGTCCTAATTTGTAAGTCGCTTTGGATAAAAGCGTCTGCTAAATGACTAAATGTAAATGTAAATGTAAACACAACTCAACGATACCAACACAACTCAACGATACCAACACAACTCAACGATACCAACACTACTCAACACAACTCAACGATACCAACACAACTCAACGATACCAACTCAACGATACCAACACAACGATACCAACTCAACTCAACGATACCAACACAACTCAACGATACCAACTTAACTCAACGATACCAACACAACTCAACGATACCAACACAACGATACCAACACAACTCAACTCAACAATACCAACACAACTCAACGATACCAACACAACTCAACACAACTCAACGATACCCACACAACTCAACGATACCAACACAACTCAACTTAACGATACCAACACAACTCAACTCAGCGATACCAACACAACTCAACACAACACAACTCAACACAACTCAACGATACCAACACAACTCAACGATACCAACACAACTCAACGATACCAACACAACTCAACACAACTCAACGATACCAACACAACAAAACACAACTCAACGATACCAACACAACTCAACGATACCAACACAACTCAACACAACTCAACGATACCAACACAACTAAACACAACTCAACGATACCAACACAACTCAACGATACCAACACAACTCAACGGAACTCGCGATCATAGTTTGCTTATGATGCTTTTGGTAAATGCATCCCTGATCATCTCTTTCTTATAGAAGTACAAATTTATAGAGATGTTCCCTTATGGAAAGAAAATACGTTTCCATATATTTATGATCAATATATTAAATACTTTAAATATATTGAAAAATATATACAATTATATTACAATATAATGAATAATACGCAAGGAATTGCCACATTTCATATATTGGAAAATATGTGATAATATACTGTATATACAATTACACAAATTATTTTTGAGTTAAATCAAGGCAGTATTTTTTTTTTTACAGTGTGTGGAAACTGATTGCTTTAAATTTCTTAAGAATGCTTTATATTGATCATAAATATATGGAAATATATTTTCTTTCCCTAAGGGTTGTCACACATTCTTAAAAAATAAAACGATGTCTAGCACTAGTGATATTATTGATAGTATTGTGATGAAACACTAAGTACGCAGTGTTCGTGCTCCAGATCTGTTGTTGAGAAGAGTCTACTGCTACTTTACTGAGTGATCAGACGCAACTCCCTTCTTTCTCCATGTTAGGGGGATTTCACTTGATGTATAAGCACGTATTCTCAATCTTCATTGTGACTCACAGCAGTGTGTCGTGTGTGTATCGCAGTGACAAGTTACGTACTATAATCAACAGCCGCAATAATGGCAAGACCAAACACATCAACAGTGTCATATTCATTACCATGCCAAACTCTCAGAGAAAAATACAAAGTTCTGTCCTGAAACTCTAGATGGCGCAGGCTGATGAGTGCTTAACCTTAATAGGGCACGGCTTATTGGTTCCTGCTGTTTCATCAGCCGATGAGCTTGCTGTTCAACATTCACATACTTGCCTATAGTTTGCTGTAGCAGTTTGCAGTGCGCTTTCAGAAACACCACATCTTCCCCAGCTCCTCTTACGTTTTTAACATTTGTACTGCAGTAGTAGTTCATCTCGACAGGTTATTCTCTGCCTCACACAATGTGCCCATGTTGTATTTTTTACACACAATAAACACCACATTCACTGTGTAACAAGTGGATTGTTAGTTTTCCTGTCATGTTCCCAAGGGGACAGATTTGAGTGACACACAGACGGATTTGAGTGACGTACAGACAGAGAGCTAGGCTATGACACTTGTAATGCTGTTATGCACATGTGTTAAATAAAGTAAGCAATGATACTGCTTTAATCGTCCATTCTGTATAGTTTGATAAAACAGAACAGTATGAAACACACTGAACCCCTCTATGCTGGATTTGGTTTTAACAATGATTCCGCAGTGTGTCTGTGTCAGATTTAACAATCTCCTTTGAGGAACCACAGAAACATCACACAATGGGATAAATAATTATTTTTTTACTCTCACTATTCAACTTGGTGGTTAACTCATTAATCAATGTTAATTAGTTAACATTAGTTAGTGTATTAGCTAACATGAACTAACAATGAGCAATACTGAATTTTGTAATATTTGTTAATGTTAGTTAAATAATACAGCAGTCCATTGGTTGTTCATGTTAGTTCACAGTGCATTAACTAATGTTAAAGGGACTCTGTGTAGTTTTTTAGGTATTTTATTATCTAAAATCAATATTTTTATTCATAAATACATCCTCAACGGTGAACAAACACCTCGGCCAATTATCTGACTTATTCTCGTAAACGAATAATTTATTGTCTTTATATACATGGGACGGGTAGGTCCACGGAGGCTTCCATGTAGTTCCGCCATCTTGCAAAACTATAATAGCAGAGAGGGACAAAAAGTACTAGGCCAACGCGTTTCCACAACGCGTTTTCGTTCAGAGCCAGCATCACGTGACTGAAGCCAGCAGAAGCGGAGGAGCAGAGCAGAGAGACGCGCTTTGAAACTGCCCCGGCAACTTTAAAAGGCTGCACTGTTCATTTTAATGGCGGACCATACATATGCCGAGCCACAGGAGAAGAAATCCTTGTCGCCAAAAGAGTCCAGATTAGAACGTAAAAGGAAACGTGACCGGAGATTACAGAAAACAAGAGTTAATGTCGGGATAGCTTTTTCCAGGTGGAAAGAGCTAATGCTGGAGAAAGATTTCAAAAGAGACGCTGAATTTGCCTGCTTTCTTCTCGACAGGTAAGTCAATGTCTTAATTACAATCTTTTTTCATTGCTTGGCTGTGTACTTTATTATATAGACAGACGAACATTTATAGTTAAAAGTTAAACAGGCTCTTTGATTATTAGCAGCTATTGAGTAAAGTAGAGAAGGCACTAAAAACAAGGTTTGTGATTTTACTTTTTGTAACCTAGAAATTCGATAATAATATATTTTAATAAGGCATATGATTCTTGCATTGTTTGCTGCACACCTAAGGCTACTTCAATTTTTATGTTATCTGACATTTTCTGTTATTTATCATTTATACTGTGTCCTCACATTGCAAAATACAGACGCATACAGTAATTCTGCATGTAGCCTATGCGTATAGTGTTATTTGTGAACATGTTGAAGAGGGTCAACAACTGCTGGAGTCAATTTCTTTTTATGTAAGAATAATTGGCCAATTAACCATGATCTGATTTTTCCATCTTATTTGTCCAGTTATGAGAGTGCCCTTTTGATTAGGAACACATCAACCCCCATCAAGGCCAAACGTTCTCAATTGGCAAATGCTCCAGCATTGTCAAGCATTTCCAGTGGGACAGATAGGTAAGTCATTGCATGGAAATAATGTTGTAATTGTTTGTTTAAGTACTAGTTTCATATAAAACTTGTATCTTCCTATACCTCATAGTGTGTTATGATTATTGCTTTTAGAGATGAACCAAGTGCACCGGAAATTGAAACTCTTGAGCAGAGGTAACCCATAAACTGTCATTGTTTTTAGCTCTGTAGTCTGTGTCCCTTCTCAATACTCTGGCTGCATGTTTTCATCTGATACATGTGTGGCGACACGGGAGAATTAAATGGTGACAGACACGCTCTCAAATACTGAGCTATAATGAATCACGACTACGCCACCCCAGCATTAACCCAGCTGGGGAAATACCCATAAGAAAAAGGGCACACAAGTTCGCTTCTCCCTCCCACAATCACCAGACACTGAGACGTGAATACGTACAAAAATATATATAATTCTTTAATGATCATAAATAATTTAAAACAGGGTACTAGAGTCAGTCAAACAATGGGGCTAGATGGCAAGGCCACTACTTTGTACATGAGCAATGAAGTTCAACCAGTAAACAGACAGGTCGACTCTCGTGACGGAGCTGGGGTGTACCATTAGCTGGACAGGCTGAGCAGTAGGCCTCGAATCAGCCCGCAAAGAGTACACCGTGCCCAAAACTTCCAACGCACACACACACTTGTGAAATCCACTACAAGAAAGCCTCTACCGCACACTCAAAAGAGAACTTCTGTTCGCCATGCACCGGACGGCTAGCCTGCCCGCTTTTGGGTCACCCCTGCTCCTATGAAAGAAAAAAAGGAAAACCAATTACAAACAACCAGCATTAGTTGGTAACAGCATTAATTGTTAATGTGGCCAGCAATAGGCAGTTAACGCTCACACAAAAACACAGTTGCTTACCGACAGTGAAAACAAAAAAAGCACAAAAACAAATAATCAATTATATCAGAATCTAAGCATACGCAAAATATTACAATGAGAAAAAGAAAACCCAACAGCAAACAGCTGCACTCAAAACAGCTGCACACAAAACAGTTGTCAGAAACGGTTCTCAATAAAAACAGATAGGAACAAATCAAAATAAACAAAACAAACAGAACTAATAAAAAGAAAACAAAGCAAAAGAAATAGAAACAAAACAAGAGGAAACAAAACTACAAACAAAACAGCAGCGTCGAGGCTAAACCGCGTTGCAATCAAGCGCCCTCTTTAACGGCCTAAAATACACAAGAAACAAGATTAAAAACACTTTTACTTTAAAGTGGACAAAGACATGAGTGGGTTTACATACCGATCGGCCGGACTTCCGTTCGAATATCTGGCAGACCATTCCCTCATCCCATTTACTACACAGAGGAATTCACGCGTCATACATTTACAAAATAAATACATTCCCACGTCCACATATACACAATAAAATGGACCTACCTCACGCACCGAACAGTAAAGTTGCAGTCTCTCACAGCACGCCGGGTTATACGTGCGATCGATTCCCTTTTCTACACTGGAACTACAGCAGCAGTGTAGGGGAACAAAAACCCCTGAGCAGTACGCTCCGTACTTCCACGCAGACACCAGCTGGGTAGAAAAGTCAGTAAACACGCGCTCTAGACGCCAAACCATCACTATGGCAAACAGACACCTACCTCACGCACCGAGCAGTAAAGCAGCAGTCACTCACAGCACGCCGGGTTATACGTGCAATCGGATCCCTTTACTACACTGGAACTATAGCAGAAATGTAGAGGAACAGCAAAACCCTTGAGCGGTACGCTCTGTACCTCCACACAGACACCAGCTGCGCGGAAAAGTCAGCTCATACAGAGCAAGCGAGCACCAGCAACCATGACACCCAGATGAACGCAAGGATGACACCATATCCTACCACTCTGGAAATGCCCTTTATAAGGCCCGCTAAATAATCAGGGGGCGGAGTCATGCTTAAAGGAGCACTTCACCACACATGTTTTAAATTATCATTTATTCTCATAGTATGCATGACATGAGTATTGTTGAAGAGGAGTTGAACGAAAATGCCTTCAATGACCCCATGAACAGTGTGTAAGTGGGCTTCTATTCTATTCTATCATTGGATTTTGATTGAGTTGTTTTTATTCATTCCAGTTTGTTGTATCTTACAGGATTGATTGGGAAGAAGAGGGACCCTCATTTCATGGTTACCCGGATGACAGCTCTGATGAGGAATACCTTCCAAAAATTTCATTGCGGTGAGTCATTTTCTATTACTACTTTTTACTTTGTTTATGTGCTGAGTTTTTACATGTAAAAAATGTTCAGGGCTATTTTGAAATGTTTTTTTATTCTTTTAGTTCACACTGATGTTTCGGGTGTTAAATAAGATCATGGTTATATGCCGAAAAGTCATGGTAATAATTTAATTTAACTGTGTATGATTCTTGATGTTCTGCTTTTCCAGAATGGGTGGTGCACTGAAGGGAGCACAGGTAATTGATAATCTGCCAACTATTGGGATTGATGAGACTGTGCATGATTTGCCTGACCCTGAAGTCCCTCTTGATGAGCCCTTGAGTCCCGAGCTGCCAATTTTGCCAGGCCCTCAGAAGGTCCTCAGTGAGGATGACATTGTTGGCTTCAGAGCAGCAGTGCTCTATATGAACTGCTTGAGGCAGCTTGTCACATTTTTAACTCTGCCCGTGAACAGATGCACTGGTGTCTTGAGGACTGGTTTAGTGTGTGACAGTGTTGCCCCCTTTTCAACAAACATAGCCATCAGGGGCACTGCAATGAGTGTTGAATGGGTAAGCCTTTCACATCACATCAAAATGTATGGTAACAGATAGCACTGTATATGCCTTATGAATTTATATGGCTACCCTTATCTTACCAGATCTGCCCCAATGGACATTGCCTATGGCGGTGGAACTCACAGCCTGTATTAAAGTTTGGCATGCAGGCTGGGGACTTTCTTCTTTCCACAAACATTTTACTCTCTGGAAACAACTACACTAAAGTTGCTCTCCTATTTAAATTCATGAACATGCGAATGGTAAACCCTAACACATACTACACCATCCAGGAAACCTACTATGTTGACCCTATTAAAGATTTCTGGGAAGAGAAGAGGTCTGAGGCTATCAGCTGACTAAAAGGGAAAGATGTTGTGCTCCTAGGTGTGTTTATTTTTACATTTGACCTTGTTCTACATACATTTTTATGTTATTATACAATTAAACTAATTCTGCAATCATCTATCATACAGGTATTGTATTTTTAAAGTACCTTTTTTAATTTTTTTTTTCTTTCTTTTCTTTAGGTGACGGCAGAAATGACTCACCAGGGCATTCTGCCCAATATTGTAGCTACACAACCATGGAGCTTGACTCTAAGGAAATCATCCACGTGGCCACTATAGACAAGCGGCAGACCAACTGGAACTCCAATGTCATGGAGAAGGAGGGTTTTATCCAGACAGTAGACAAGCTTACCCAAGAGATAAAGGTAGTGGAGTTCTGCACGGATGCTCATGTCCAGATTGGAGCCCTTTTGAGTAAGTGGTCATATAATAAAATGTTTGAATAGAAATATTAAATTGTTGATTGAGACACTTGGGAATAAAATGATTACATACTTCACAGACCCAGACAAAGGCAGATATATGGATCTGAGAATTCACCACAGCCTGGACATGTGGCATGGTGCAAAAAATCTGTGCAAAAAAATAGCAACCGTAAGTTCTAAAACATCTAATTTCATTAATAATGAATTGTACCTTCCTGCATGTCGATGGAATAATTTTATGTTATATCTCCATCAAAATATTTACAAGGAATAACTTCCATCGTTTGTGTTTTGTTTAATCACCATAAGGCAGGAAAGGTGAAAGGACAGTCTCTTCTCCTTCACTGGCTGAGGGATATAGTAAACCATTTCTGGTGGTGCTGCAAGACAGCAGAAACATTTCAGCAGTTTCTTGTAAGCAGGATGAATGTTATAAAAAAACAAATTATAATAATGCCATGATTCAAATTCCTGTGATATGATAATGTTTATTTGTTTTACTTTCCTCAGGCACTTTGGATTGGAGTTCTGCATCATGTTTGCAACAATCACACCTGGGAAACGGGAAGCTACCAACACGACCACCTTGAAGACGCTCAGGATAAAGAATGGATTGAGAGAGATTCCAAGAGCCATAAAGCGCTAGTGGAGATCGTCCTCAACAAGCGCTGGCAGAAGGATGTCCACAAGTATCTGCGCTTCAGGTAAAGTGTGGGGACATGACATTTAAAAAGAAATGTAACAGTGCCATAAGTCATGTGTGGGTGGGTGTTTTTAGTGTCAATTTTTTTTTTATTCATCTAGATCGACAGCACATCTCGAGTCGTTTCAGAATCACATTCTGATGTATGCCAGCAAGCGCCAGGCCTTCACTCCCCGAGTGTATGACACGAGAGTTGTGCTCGCAGCACTGGACTACAATTTCCACCGTGAACGGCCAACATACAGAACGGCTGAGGGCCAACAAGTGTATGTCAAACTCTCATCAAAATTTGTTTTATTCAAATAATTGCATATTCACATTATAAATTATGTATTCACAAGTATGACAGTTTATTTCTCAGAATGACTAAATGACTTGTAGTAATTGTCTTTTGTTAATTTTAGTTATAGGAAGAAGTACAATAAAAATGCAAGGAGATATAGCCTTTACGCCGTAAAGTGTCAAAAATCATATGATTACATCCCTGAGTTACAAGCACGAATCTTGAAAGGGAGAGTCACAAGCGGAATTGGGATGCCGCGAAAGAGGTCCCTAAGAGCGGATGACCCAAGGCAGCTTGGTGTTGTGCCACCGATACCGCCACCACCGACATCAGAGTTGGTACATACACAGGTCAGCAGAGGTCTGGGTAAGTGACACATCTACTTGCCCTTATTTTAGCCCATAAACTTATCCACAAAGTAATACTGAATTGTGTGCACATGTCTTTCACAGGATCAGCCTTCCATGCTGTTTCCAACTTGGAGACAGATTGAGATGTTGTTTTGCTGGTATTTGAGTTGTAAATACATAATAAAAAATCATTGTAAATAAAAATAAATCTATATTTGTGTTTTCAAACAAACTCCATTTCAATCATTTTGTGTATCAAATTTTTTCCCCCACATAATTCATGACATTTTTCACTATCCCTATTGTAGAACAAATACAGCACAATTACAAATCTTTTATTTTTTACAACAAAGTTTGAAGTCAACAGAACTTCAAAGAATACAAAATATATAAATAGATATAACTATTTATAATATTTACAAAAATTTGGAATGTAGCCGGTGTATTGTCCCTGAGGGTCTGGAAATTTTTCCCTATTTTCCCTAATTCTGCAAACACAGCAGCTGGGAATGACTCTCCTGTTCCCCTGTCCTAATGAACCATGCTGCCAGAAAATAAAGTGTCTGTAAGCTGCATGTCTGTATTCACGATTATCATCACCGGGCTCCCTTACATTTCCAAAAGCAGTGAGATCCTCCCGGTACTGCCTATGTATCCGCAGATATCCCTCATCCAGGCAGTATTGTGTAAAATGTGGAAGGAGGCTCACACAGTGGGCAGGGTCTTGTCCACAGCATTTCCGCTCCCTGTCCGTCGGCATGTCTCTGCAGTGGCTACAGGTACACCAAGGTACCCCCGGAACCTCCGCAGATGTAGGGGCACCATGTCTTTGCTGATGCTCCATCAATATATCAAAGACCAGACCCGGCTGCCTCTCCAACACTCTACCTGTGAGGTGTATGTGATCCTCAAGACTCATATTCTGCAGAAGTCTCTGAAGAAATAATAGGAAATAAAATAGGGTTAGTCCATTCGATATACATGTAGGTATTAGATACACCTATATAGTCACAAGGTTAAACAACATGTTTTGCAGTATATTGCATGGGAGGCATTGCAGGGATCTCATGTTTCAATGTTGACAAAATAAAACTTTATTTGTGTGCAAAAGAAAACATTGTTCTCTGTAACATTTTCTATAAATCATCTTTTTCATAAACAATCAATTAGCTCAAGTTGTGAATATTTTGCTACGTGTAAAGGATTGTACAGAGAATTAAAATTCAATGCTATTGCTAGACACATAAATTATACAAACCTCGGTCGCTTCTCTTCTCTGCCTTTGGAAACTTTCAATTCTATCGAGATCGTCTCTCGTAGCTGCGGGGCATCTTTGTCGTCGTGGTATTGACTCTCGCTCTCCTCCTCTTCCTCGTCGTCCACCTCCTCGCCTAGATCCCACTGATCCACTGCCTCTCTGTCCTCTCCCTCTCCCTCTCCCTCTACCTCTACCTCTTCCTCTCCCTACTGTTGAATCATCTGATGATGATATCTAACAATGCACGTAGTTCAGAAAATATAATGAATAAAGAAGGCATAACTACTAATTATAATAGTTCATGTTTTTCACAGTCAGTAATTCATACTGTAACATTCGTTTGTTCGTTGCGTCATGTTGCAGTTTGTTTGAAATAACAAACCTGTTCACCTGAAGGAAAACTCGACGAAGTGCTATTAGAAGACATCCTGTCAAAGCTTTTTGGTACATATCGCCTACCGTAGATGCAACGCGCATTTGAAAAAGCGAGGCGCTGGAGAGCACAATTCGTTTGAATGCAAAATACAATTTCACCGCTAGATGGGAGAAATTCCTACACAGAGTCCCTTTAACAAATACAACCTTTGATTTTAATAACGTATTAGTAAATGTTGAAATTATTATTAACTAAGATAAATAAATGCTTTAGAAGTATTTTTCATTCTTAGTTAATGTTAACTAAGGTAGTTAACTAATGTTCACTAATGAACCTTCTTGTAAAGTGTTACCTATTTTTAGCGCAATTTTCCCCCGGAAATTGCGCTGGTTAACTCATGATTTCTGTTCTGTGCGTCTGTGCGCACCAATCTTGCACTTCTATCTACTCCTCAACCAGACCACCTAGAGACTTCGGGTTTTCGGCATTATGTTAAGGAAGGTCTAATCTCGGGAACGCACAAAAAAAATCCAGGAAAGAATTTACTATCTCTTAGTGTTGTGATCCCATGAGGTGAGAAAATTGCGCTAAAACACACACCGAGTTTTTATTACTTGTTTTTACTGTTCCATTCCAGTATATGTATATTTTGGAAGCAATGTAATTTGGAAAGTGTCTGCCAAATGCATAAATGTAAATGTAACACTTCTTTAAAAAGTCTTGTTCTGTTTTGGGTTATCATGGCATTATATGGTAACTTTTAATAGTGTCATTATTCATTTTTTCTCAATTTTGCAGTGGTTTTATTTGTATTGCTTTTTTCGTACTTTACTGTGCTTAATGTGAGAATCAATATGACTTCAGTAGTTTTCAGCAGTGAAAATAACTGGTCAGATCTGGTGAACATGTCTCTTTAATGGAACAGTTGCTCTGTGTAACACTGGGTTACTGGTTTTCTTCAATAAATCTTTGCACATGGTGATGGTGAATCACATTCACTGTCATGTTGTTATTTTAGACAGTTTTAACTAGGTAGGTCAGAAGTAACACACATAATGGTAACAGACATACTGGTAACCGACAGCAAAAAGCTCTCTGTGGTCATTAAAAATCCCATGGCATTTCTCGTAAAGAGTAGGGGTGTAACCCCGGTGTCATGGCCACACACCATTGGCCCTTACCAATCATGGCCTCCTAATAATCCCCTTACATTGAATTGGCTCTATCACTCTCTCTCCTCTCTCCACCTATATCCGGTGTGTGGTGAGCGCACTGGCGCCGTTGTACTGTGGCTGCCGTCGCATCATCCAAGTGGATGCTGCACACTGGTGGTGGTTGAGGAGAGATCCCCTGACATGATTGTAAAGCGCTTTGGGTGTACAGTAGTACATATGAAAGCGCTATATAAATGCCCGATTCTATTATTAAATAATATTTATAGTAATACAACTTCAATTCATACGGTGTGTGTGAATCACCTAAACCATCTTAAAGCATGACTGCTTTGAGAATGTGATGATGCTCTGCACCACTAGATGGAGTATGATTGCTTTTCAAATGGCTGGAAGTGAAAGTAAAAGAGGATGGAAGATTCTCAATGCCAAGGCTTTAAACCTGTTAGAACTGGATATTTAAACGGCCGCATATTTTGGTAAGTCCAAAACTTATTCTTAACCATGTAGTCATATAAAAATGAGCTTCAATTTTTTTCTTGTTTTCTTTTTCTTCCTTACATGACATTTTAAATCCAGATAATTATATTTTGATTTTTGGTTAAACTCTTATGTCCATACAATAGCGATCTTTGACCAGCTTTGATCAAAATAACAACTAAAGCTAAATTACTTTTGGAATTAACTACATATTTGATCAAATTTGTGTTACAATATTTTAAACTGTCAATATTTTCAGATCCTACATTCACACACTGCTGTAGCAAATATTAGAATCTGAAGAAACTGTAAGAAATTAGAATGTGTCATATGTCAGGTATATTCATATGAATATAGTGAGTATAATAAAAATACCTCATCAACAACTCACAATGAACTAATTTAAACTAATTAATATCTGAACTACATATTAATATATATTTTCATTAATATAAATCTACTTGTATACCTTATAGCCTCTAATTGTGGTTTTACCTAAAACAAAATTACAACAAGCTGAATATGCTAATAAATACTGATTGATTATTAAAACTGAATAAATACATAAACACAAAACAGAAATTCTGTGAAATATCTGTACAATCTAATGTCTTAAAAATATATGTCTTAATCATTATGTGTGTGTCGCCCATCATTATGTGTGTGTTTGTCTGTTATTAAGTATCTGTTCCTCTCTGCAGATGATGTGGTTTTTTGGCATGTGACAGTGTCTGTCTGGGCAGAAATGTGACTTCACAGTCTCTTTCGTTTATTTAAGTAAAATAAATTGTGTTTAGGATGACCAAAACACAAGAAGGCAGGAATAAAAAAAAACTGATCCCCAACAGAACAATTTCAGCTTAAGTGTTTGTATGGAGGATATGGTTTCTAAATACACCCTTTAAACAACTATCTTTGGTTATACTAGAATTAACTATAATTTTACTTTATCAAATTATGAGAAAGATAATGAGATATCAAAGCGGTTTCTGCAGTTTCCAAATATACTGTTGGTTGCAGCATGTTAACTTTGGTTAAGCATTACTGTACTACAGAAAAACTCTGTGTTTCCAAATTAAAGGCCTGCAATCAGTTTCTGAACACTCACTTGAGAAGTAAGAGTTGAAGGACAGTGACTTTAAAATGAGTCTCCATGTCAAGAGAGACGATGAGGGCACTGCCTCTAAAATGAGTTCTCCATATCCTGGATCAAGCTGTGTGTCTCTGAAGAGTAATCAATCCATGGAGAATCCTCTTCCTAAACTCAGTGATGGATCTGTGACCTCTGACCCCAGGTAAGACACTAGTGTATAAAGACTTTTCTCTGAGCACTTGACTGAATCCTGTTAATGCAGCACTGTCTCTCTTTAATAATATTAAAAATAAAAAAAGAGTAGTTTTCTCTGTAGTCTGTGTACTATTTATTACATTAATCTCTATACTAACCTGTACTCATCTGAACAGTCTTTTAAACTCGTATTACAGCACTTATGTCACCGAATCATTTTTGTATACCTTCTTTTTACACGAATAAATGTAAATCTGAAGTGCATTCAAGCTACGCAAGTGTGTAAAATGCTTGTAGCGAGCAGAATGTTGCAGAGGGCCGTGAGAGAACGGTGTGAGGCCGGTGGCGTGATTGATAATGATTGACACCTGCGCGATGCACCGGTCTTGTTTCTCTCACGGAGGAGTGAAAGCATAAAAGGAGGAGCGATGACAGTGAAGAGAGAGAGAGGACCAAGCCTGGACTTATGTTGTGTTTTGTTTTATTATGTGTGGCAGCAGTTGTCCGTGAGGGGCTGCCGTCTTTATTTTCATTTTGTATTTGTTTATTCATTTATCAAAAGTTGTTGAACGTTCGCCAGTTCCCGCCATTCTTCTTCCCACAACAACAACAAACTTTTTTACAATGCGTTTTTTGTTTTGTTTTTGTCAGCATCAGCATCAGCAGCAGACAGGAATCTGAGTCTCCCGAACCCAGCAGTGTGTCTGTGAAGACTGTCAGGTCCATGGATTGTCCTCTTGACTTCAGATATGGAACAGAGACCTCGGACCTCAT
Organism: Abramis brama; assembly: GCF_963993115.1. Lineage (NCBI taxonomy): Eukaryota > Metazoa > Chordata > Actinopteri > Cypriniformes > Leuciscidae > Abramis > Abramis brama. Next base: position 720,182 of record NC_139970.1, on the reverse strand, counting down.
GATGGATGACACACAAGCAGCCCTGCTGGTGGAGACTGGAGACCAAATACTGGATGATGAACTACAGAGAGTCAAAGACCAGCACAAAACCAGCACGAAGAACAAGTATGAGAGATTATTTGAGGGAATGAAACTACAGGGGAATGAAACCCTCCTGAACAGGATCTACACACAGCTCTACATCATAGAGGGAGAGAGAGAAGGAGTGAATGAAGAACATGAGGTTTTACAGATGGAGACAACAGTCAGAACACAACACTCACAAGACACTCCAATCTACTGCAATGACATCTTTAAAGCCTCTCCTGAACCAGGATGTGAGGAGAAAGAGCAGATCAAGACTGTTCTCACTAAAGGCATCGCTGGAATCGGGAAAACTGTCTCTGTGCAGAAGTTCATTCTGGACTGGGCCGAGGGAAAAGCCAATCAGGATGTAGATTTCATGTTTGTTCTTCCATTTCGAGAGCTGAACTTGATCCGAGATCATCAGTACAGTCTTCATAGACTTCTGCTGGACTTTCATCCTGAGCTTCAAGATCTGGACTCAAAGATTTATGAGGAGTGTAAAGTTGTGTTCATCTTTGATGGTCTGGATGAAAGCAGAATCACACTGATGTTTTCAGATGCTCAGAAAGTCTCTGATGTGACTGAGACTTCATCAGTGGATGTGTTGATGTCAAGCCTCATGAAAGGAGATCTGCTTCCCTCGGCTCTCATCTGGATCACCTCCAGACCAGCAGCAGCCAATCAGATCCCCTCCAAATACATCCACCGTCTGACAGAGATTCAGGGATTCAATGAGCCTCAGAAGGAGGAATATTTCAGGAAGAGAATCAGTGACGAGCATCAAGCCAGCAGAATCATCTCTCACATCAGAAGAGCAAGAAGCCTCCACATCATGTGCCACATACCCGTCTTCTGCTGGATCTCCTCCACTGTGCTTCAGAAGCTCCTGGAAGAAGATCTGAGTGCAGAAATCCCTCAAACTCTGACTGAAATGTACATCCACTTCCTGCTGATTCAGATCAACATGATGAATCAGAAGTATGAAGAGAGAGATCCAGAGAAACTCCAGCAGTCAAACAAAGAAGTGATTGTGAAACTTGCTGAAGTGGCTTTCAAACAGCTGATGAAGGCCAATGTGATGTTCTATGAGGAGGACCTGAGAGAGAGCGGGATAGACGTCACTGACGCCTCAGTGTATTCTGGGATTTGCACTGAGATCTTTAAGGAGGAATCTGTGATTCATCAGAGGAAAGTCTACAGCTTTGTTCATCTGAGTGTTCAAGAGTTTCTCGCTGGTTTCTATGCATTTTATCACTATGTTATAAAAAATGTTGACACATTGCAGTTCTGTGATGTGATGCATAATCTGCATAGAGATGCAACAGATAAAGCCCTTGAGAGTGAGAATGGACACCTGGATCTGTTCTTGCGGTTCCTGCTGGGTGTCTCACTAGAGTCCAATCAGAGACTCTTACAGGATCTGCTGACACACACAGAGAACAGCTCAGAGAGCATCAGGAGAACCACACAGTACATTAAAGAGAAGATCAAAGATGGACATGAACTCTCCACTGAAAGATCCATCAATCTGTTCCTCTGTCTGCTGGAAGTGAAAGATCAGACTTTTTCCAGAGAGATTCAGGAGTTTCTGAAATCAGACAAACACTCAGAGAAGAAACTCTCTCCTGCTCACTGCTCAACAATCGCCTACATGCTTCAGATGTCAGATGAGGTGCTGGATGAGCTGGACCTCAATAAATACAACACATCATATGAGGGTAGAAGAAGACTGATACCAGCTGTGATCAACTGCAGAAAAGCTCTGTAAGCATTTAATTCTCAATGAAGAATCTGGTTAAAACATTTTAAGTAACATCTTAAGTAAGTAACTGCTCAGTTCACCCATCAACAGATAAATGTTTTTATTGCAGTATTAAACATTTAAATGTAACAAAATTCTGACTAAATTTCTGATTTAATTTCCCTCTCTGTAGGTTGTCGGGCTGTATGGTGACAGAAGAAGGCTGTGGTTATGTGTCTGTAGATGATCAGTCTGTTGATGTGTCTGTAGATGATCAGTCTGTTGATGTGTGTGTCTGTAGGTTGTCTCTCGGTATGGTGACAGAAAAAGGCTGTGGTTATGTGTCTTCAGCTCTGAGTTCAAACCCCTCACACCTGAGAGAGCTGGATCTGAGTAACAATGACCTGCAGGATTCAGGAGTGAAGCTGCTATCTGATGGACTGAAGAGTCCAACGTGTCAGTTGGAGATACTGAGGTATATTATGGTGGTCATAATGCTGATATGTGTTTGTATGTGATCTGACTGTGTGTGTGTGTCTGTAGATGATTAGTCTGTTGATGTGTCTGTAGATGATCAGTCTGTTGATGTGTGTGTCTGTAGATGATCAGTCTGTGTATGTGTGTCTGTAGATGTTCTAACTGTGTGTGTGTGTGTCTGTAGGTTGTCAGGCTGTATGGTGACAGAGGAAGGCTGTGGTTATGTGTCTTCAGCTCTGAGTTCAAACCCCTCACACCTGAGAGAGCTGGATCTGAGCTACAATCACCCAGGAGAATCAGGAGTTCAGCTGCTCAACGACAAACTCAGTGATCCAAATTGCTCACTGAAGATTCTCAAGTATGGGGGGCATTGTAACACACTGACTTGAGTGTGTCTGTGGCTGCGTTTACACTTGTCTTTTCAATGTATATGTGGACAACATCCGGATACAGGTCGCATGTTAATGCCAAGTGTAAACACAGCCTTCGACAAGAGTTTTTAAACTGGGACACTCATCATTATTCCTCCATGTCCATGCTTATAATTCTTCCTTTTGGATTCAAATATTGGCCAGGATAAATATTTACGTTAGTTACGATCCATATTTATAGATCAGATTTATTCTAACAGATAATAGTGGTTTAAAATAGCATATAGTGGAGCAAAAGATTTAAAAGACTTTTAATGTTATATCTCATATTCTCTATATTACTTGAGCACTTTCTAAATAATTAAACTAGGGCTGCAAAAACGAATCGATTAAATCGTTTAAAATCGATTATTAAAAGAATCGATTACGAATTTCATTATTGATTCTTTGTGTCGCGCGACTATTGCGCCACTCAATAATTCGCAGAGATTTTTGAGTATAAAGGAAAAAAAGTTGAGTTGAGCACGGAGCGGAGCAGAGCTATGAGGCGCCGGACTGGACAAAAGCGAAGCGAGAGAGACCGAGTGTGTCCGAGAGTCCGCAAGCGACACTGCGCGCGAGAGAGACTGAGTGTGTCTGCGCGTGAGAGAGACCGAGTGTGTCTGCGCATTAGTAAATTGGTACATAGTAATATATAATTACTATATAAGAGGCATGGAAGTTTGATAAATGGACAACAATATAAATAAAACCAACAATTAAATTCTTACCACTGAATTAGCAGACTGTGATCTGAATCAGATAGACAGAAGATGAAAACACTTTCTTGTCTGTCCCAAGTACCACTACAAAGAGAATATTTTTTCCACAATTTGCAGCACTGAATTTTTCATTCTTTACTCTAAATGACTCAGAGAAACTTCACTATATGCTCGGAAAGGATGAGCTGCAAAATACCTTACACACCATACCAGGTGGTCAATCCATTGTATTTGTTTTTATTGTTTTTATTTTTATTTTATTATTTTATATTGTATTTATATTTTATATACATTGTATTTATAATTAATATTAGGATAGACTAGAGATATTATCTTCTGTTATCATTATTATTATTATTATTGCTATTATTATTAACTATTATCCGACTGCGCGAGACTTGTCTTTTGTGTGCATGTGCTTGTCAAATAATGTCAAACATTTTGTTAAAGATTATAACATCTTTGACAAAAACCCAAAAACCAAGTTTGTGAGTGTGTGCGTCTGTGAGTGAGAGGTTGTGAGTGTGTGCATCTGTGAGTGAGAGTTTGTGAGTGTGTGCATCTGTGAGTGAGAGTTTGTGAGTGTGTGCATCTGTGAGTGAGAGTTTGTGAGTGTGTGCATCTGTGAGTGTAGTGTAGAGAACAAGTTCTGATGTTCAAACAAATCCTGTTAAGTTTTCTGATTTGTATTTTTCTTTATTTTTTTTTAATTATTTATTGTTCTGACAGCTCAGGTCCCTTTAAACAAAGGCCTTTATTTAAAAAAGCCTTTATATTTGGCAGATGTAAAGCATGTGTATGTTTTTTTTTTGTTTTTTTTTACTTTAACAGCTCAGGGATGTTTCAAGGAGCAACCTGTTTGTGCACTTTCCACTGTGAATTTGCACTGTCAGTTCTGTTTTTGAATAAAGGGTTGGAAATTAATGTTTTTTTTAAATCCGATTCATTGATTAATCGAAAAAATAATCGTCAGATTAATCGATAATTAAAATAATCGTTAGTTGCAGCCCTAAATTAAACATTAATAATTTGTGGTTCATATTTGTCTCTTTCTAGTTTGGACTTTGGAGGCCATTTCAGAATCACAGCTGGACTAAGAAAATGTAGGCCCTGTTTCTCATTTTGTCTCTCACACTTTTTTAACAGTGTTATGAACTATTTTTGACAAAGATGCCTTGTATTTCAGATGCCTGTAATCTCACACTGGATCCAAACACTGCAAACACTTACATCGTTCTGTCAGAGGAGAACAGGAAGGCAACACATGTTCAGGAGCCACAGCTGTATCCTGATCATCCAGAGAGATTTGATGGTGGTGAACGGGTTCTGTGTCGAGAGAGTCTGACTGGACGCTGTTACTGGGAGGCTGAATGGAGCGGCTGGGGTCATGCAGCAGTGGCCTATAAGGGAATCATGAGGAAGGGAGGCAGTGACAGCAGGTTTGGATACAATGACAAATCCTGGAGTCTAGACTGCTCTGATAACAGGTTCACTGTCTGGCACGATAAAAAGCGGACTGACCTATCAGACCCTTCACCCCTGTCTAATAGAGTAGGAGTGTATCTGGACTGGCCGGCCGGCACTCTGTCTTTCTACAGCGTCTCTGACACACACACACTCACACACTTACACACATACAACACCACATTCACTGAACCCCTCTATGCTGGATTCAGGGTTTTTGATTCTGAACTGACTCTGTGTCAGATTACTCAACAAAGAGACAAACTCTAACTGACACACTTTAAAATTAAATCACATGTAAATTTAAAGTATTATAAGTGAGCCTCTTGCATGATATTTTTAAAGACCTTTTATAGACCTTTTATGATACGGTTTCTGTGACAAAAATGCTGCTATGGCTCTCGCCTTGCTCTTTTTAATTATTCCACTGCTTTCCTTGCAAGGAGAAAGAGAAGAGCATGCAGAAAAGAGTTTAAAGAAGATGATTGTGAAAAGATTAACAGGTACCGCTATTGTTGTGTTCTGTTGGGATCTGAAAGAGTGTTTGGGTTTTACAGTCATTGTATCGTTTTTATTCACAGTATTCACACCCATTATTACGCACACTTGAATATGTATACCAACTCCTACTCCTTACAACTACTAAAGCCATGTAATAAGTAAGCAAGAGTGGGAGTTGAATACTTTAAATACTTCAAAAATTTTCATTTATTAATAAAATTAAACTTTATACTCCAGAGTGATGAATCCTAAAACAAGCTATAAGCTGCATTGGCATAACCATACCATGTCTGAAATGGACAAAACGTTGTTAAATAAATAAACAAATAAAGTTGTGTGGATGTCTCAATTTCATTTCAGTATATTGTTCATAATCACCTACACAAAGGCTGCCTCACAAACACATTTTTGTCAGGTCCCCAAAAATACACTGTTCACCCTACAGCATAGGCTATAATAAATAATAAACTAAACAAGATTACTGCCAGCTGACTCACTGTTATTGTTGACGAATGGTGATTATTAACAAAATAATGTTCTCAATTTCAATAAGACTGTATTGTTTGTTTTCATCCATTTGTAGTCTTGTGTTTTGCTGTCAGTGTGTTAATTGTTTTTTTCATCCTCAGTTTTGCCTGCCGGTTTGTCACCATAGTTACATATTGATTAGAGTTTGAGTTCAGGTGTGTTTAGTTAATTAGTCTCATTAGTTCCTCTGTTTGCAGTGTCTGCTTCATCTCTGCTTTAACCAGCCCGTGATATAACACAGACACATTGAAAAAACAGTAACACTTTACAATAAGGTCTCCTTTATCAACATTAGTTCATGTATAAATTAACATGAACTAACAATGAGCAATACATTTGTTACAGTATTTATTAATATTTATTGTCAGTAAAAATTAGTGTTGTAGACCAAGACCGGTCTCGAGACCACTTTTTGGTCTCGGTCTCGTCTCGGACTCGGCCGCATTTGTACTCGGTCTTGTCTCGGTCTCGGACATTGAGGACTCGGGATTTTTTTTCAAGACCAGTCAAGACCATAACTGTGGAAATATCACTAAATTGCCATAATATATGTTGTCTAATTTTTTTGTTAACATCCTTGCTTTTATTGGATGTAAAACGTACTGATTCAAATCCAAGCAATAACGTGACTCATTGGTCATTGCTAATTATGTATTTTAGTTACGCTGTCACCCATCCCCACCCCCTTTCACTCGCACTCCCAAGAAAGTGAGCTGTGGTTGTCTTAGAGCGGGAGAAGATGTCTGCAAAATCTTCAGTAATAAAATTCGGCTACAAAAATCATAAAGAATATATTTGTAAAACAACATCCAGAAGAAAGCATACAGCTTCTTGTAAATTCTGCAGTGCTTCGCTTTCAGAGACGGTGGGGACTACGTCAAACTTTTATCGTCACTTGGAAAGGAAGCACAAAGAAAGGTAAGCTAACGTTATGTGTAAGTGATGTTAGCAAAGCTGGCTAGCTAACGTTAGCAATCTGCCTCGTACCAAAATGTTTTACCCCTCACACAAAGAGGTTTAAAACCTCAGTATTAGCTATACATATTAATAGGGATGGGAATTGATACCGGTTCCACTCGAGAACCGGTTCTAAGTTTTATGAACCATCGATATTGTATGCCCTCGACGTTAACGAGTCGTTATCGATGCTTCTGCTCCAAAGCGAATTTTTGTCCCGCCATAGTCTTATTTGATCGGTGAGTAATGTAGATGAACTGCTGCGCTTGTGACAGGGCGCAACTGAAGAACGAGCAGAGAGAGAACCCCGGTCGTGCGTGCGCACTCTCTCTCTCTTCGGAGCCAGGTGAAAGTATAAACCAGGCTTCACCATCTCCTAAGCGCTGTCTTGCTCTCTCTCCCTGGCACATATTAATCAAAATAAATCGACACGATGGTTAAAGGTCGGAAGACCATAGTTTCATGTGGAGCATTCGGATATCTTTTTTTTCCTGAATTACCATTGGGTGTGAATTGTGCTAAAATACCTTATCTTCTCTGAAAAGCGTTCCGCACATTCAGCTGACATAAACCACACTTTAAATAAACGAAAAAACCTATCCAATTAAATGTTTTCTGTGTTGACACAAATCGTGTGGGATGTCACGAGACAGGCCACATAAAGCTGTGTAGCTAATGTTAAGTTACATCGACCTTAGCTAATGTCAGCTCAGCTGCATACAGCTCCCGACATTAAAGCTACGCGCCGAGGTTATGCTCCCTCGTTTGGGTGAGAGAGCTAACCTAGAGATATGAGCAGAGAGTGGAGACTGAGTAATGCGCCTCAACTTATATGAGAAATGATTAAATTAAATAGGTTATGGCACATGGCACATTACTTTAAGAGAGCTAATTTTTAAGTTCCAATTTACAGTTGCAGATCAAATATAAAACTTTTTACCAGCACGCTCTCTCTGGCTCATACCATATCAATCATTTAACTTCCTTATTTACCTATTTGAAAAATGTGATGGCCAAAATACCATTGATTTATATTGTGTTTATCCACACATGTGTTCTTATGCAGTAACATTACACAGATTTTACATACATTTAAGAAGTTGCTACTTATTTTTAAGATTGTTCTTTTTATGTAATTGATATTCATATGAAGATATTTTACTGATGATATTTTACTGATTCCTCTTCCCTAAATTTTTAGGTTCTTGGAGTACAAGGCAGGGCAACAGACAGATGTCACACAGCCAACTATATCATTCTTTACACAGAAAGTGCAGCTCTACAGTCTACAATCGCCAAGGCAACAAGACATCAGTGAAGCCATTGTTCAAGATTTAATAATTGGGTGTTGTCTGCCTCTGTCACTTGTGGAAAATGGACATTTTAAACACTTTCTTGGGATTATGGATAGTAAATACACACCAATCTCTAGAAAAACTATTTCTGAGAGACGGATACCAGAGTTGGTAAGGAAGGTCAAGGAAACTGTTTTGAAGAAACTTGAGACCCAGTCATCTGTGTCATTAACAACTGACATCTGGTCTGATCGCAGGCTACGCTCCTTCCTGGGAGTGACTGCCCATGTGTGCTATAAATCAAAGGATTCCTATGCACTTGAATCCTAACTGCTGGACTGTAGGCGTTTTGTAGGCAGACATACTGGAGAGCATATTGCTTCTGCCTTTGAGGAGATCACAGAAGAATATGGTATCCGTCAGAAAATAAGCTATATCATAACAGACAATGCCGCCAATATGAAATGCGCTTTCAAAGTAAACATGCCCCAACAGCAATCTGACGACAGTGAGAGTGAGGAGGATAATCTAGATGATGAGCACTTGTGGGAGGACATTACTTCAGTGGAAGACACAGAATTACCCTGGTCATCAGGTGAACGTCTTTCCTGCTTTGCATACTCTCTGCAGTTAGTTGTGAATGACGGCATGAAGGAGGTTAGGGCCATTTCCCGCACCATAGCCAAAACATCACGGTTCACAACAAGGCTATGTTTGGCACTAATAGGACTGTTCCAGCTGCAAACACTACTCGCTGGAACAGTACATTCAAACAAGTACAGGCCCTCACAGCTCTGGACCACAAAGCCCTGAACGAAATGTGCAGCAAAGATTACGGGGATGTGGTGTTTAGTGTCCGTGAGTGGAACCAGCTGAAGGAACTGAGTGCAGTTCTTGCTCCATTTTCCGAAGCAACAGACCTGACAGAAGGAGAGAAATCAGTTACCATTAGCATGGTGGTTCCAACTGTCCTGGACTTGAATACACACCTCCTCAAGATGGAGGAGACCCGAATGCAGTGCCGGCCATTGGTCAGAGCCCTCCAGCAGTCTCTGGTGAAAAGATTCTCTGGAATCTTTACAAAAACAAATGTGGGCAAAGACAGCGGAAAAGAGGAACCTTTTAACCATAATGTGTACTTTTTTGCTACCATGCTGGATCCATAGTTTGGCTTAAGCTGGGTGGACTTAGATGTTACCAATGGGGGAAATGCAACATCAGTGAAGAAGTTCAGAGATGAACTTAAGAAGACACTGACAGGTTAGTATGCATTTTAATCCAGTGAAAATAAATGTCTTATTTGCAAAACTATGAATCCTAAATGTTTTAAATTAGTAGCCTATAAAAGCCTTAACTAGTCTTACAGTGGAATTCATAGAGTCTTCCTTTCATGTTTATTTTTGTCATTAAAAATATTTTGTAATACTCTGGGCCAACTGAACCTGATACTCTTTATATTTAGGCTGGTAACATGCCTATTGTACATAAACCAAACTCACTTTATACTATACTAGCCCATCATACTCACCTGTAGAGAGAAATCAAAGTACAGAGTGTTCCAAGTACTATTAAAAACAGTAGGCCAATGGTTAGATTTAGTACAGTAGCACCTTGTAACCTAAATAAGTAACTATTCATAAAATCATTTCATTACTGACCTCTGCACTGAATGAAATAACCAGCATTTACATTAACTTGCTATGTTTATTTGAATAACAAAAAGATAATGTAATTGATCATTTAAAAAATGTGTCTTATAAAAGGTCCTAAAAGTATTTAATTTAACTCTGATATGTGCATATCCTTTTAAATCTAACTCATTGTGTTTGTGTTTATGTTTTTCAGACACATTGATCTTAGAGGTGGAGAACATGATGGTCAGTAAAGATGATCATGAAACTGCCTCAGAAGCCATGAATGTGGATCCAGCCAGTGATTCGCCACCACCCAAATGCCCTCGCCTTCTGTCCCGCTACAAGGCACACAAGAAGCGCGGCTCAGTCCAGGATTCAAGTATTGTAACACAGATAAGCAAATACTTTGATGCCATCTGTGACTCTGATACTGACAATGCACTTGTCTTCTGGGCCAAAAACCATGCTAGATTCCCACAACTCCACAATTTGGCATTGAAGGTGCTGTCAGTCCCTACCTCCTCTGCACCAGTGGAGAGGGTTTTCAGTAGAGGAGGCATTATAATGAGACCTCATCGAGCACGTTTAGGTCACAGAATGTTGCAATCTCTCATGTTTCTAAAATGCAACCAAACTTTACTTTAAACTGATTTCTATTGATGTAACTTTTGAGGTGTCCATCTACTCCTCTATTGCAACTACCGTGCAACTATGTGGTTATCCTTGGCCTTGAGCTTGAATTTATGAAGAGTGTTTTGCCACTGCATATGATGAAACTGCTCCCAATTAAACAGTTGTGTATTTTTATGTAGCTTTGAAAACTTATAAAAGCTGACACATTCATTCAAAAGCAAACTTAAATCTGTAAAAGAGAGAAACTTGTGTCTTTAGTTCTTACTGTCGATGATTGTTTCTGAGCATCTACATTTTACATAGACTTACTGTATTCATATTCAGCTATACTTTTAATGCAGCGGAAAACCCTGGGTGAATGTTTAGATGTTGCTGTATAGATTGACTTTAAAGTTGATGTTTTGAAGTAAGTAATAACTCAAAACAACCATTGAATATGTATCTTGGGCATTTTTGCACACTGTAAAAGATGCTGGATATAATTTACTGTTTTTATAGTTTTTGTGGTGTTGTGCAACTACTCATCTATGCGTTTATCCATTGCAGTGAGCTTACATTTATGAAGAGTGTTTTGCCACTGCAGTTTGTTAAGGTTTGGCATATGATGAAACTACTCCCAATTAAATCAACTTTGTACTTTTATAAATCACATGCAGTTAGGCCACTGACTTTCTGACCTCTTTGTATTAAATACCTTTTGTTGCTTTGATTACACATAAAAGCTATAAAAGACTCTTACTTACAATAGTTGTTCCTAAACATCAACATTTCACATAGAATTACTGTGTTCATTACAATGCACAGCTTTTTTTTTTTTTTACACATTTAGCTATGTGGTTTTGAAAAAAAAAAAAAGGTTTGTTGTTGGTTTAAAAACAACATAACTTTATGTATTGTTTATAAAAGGCGGAGAAAAGTGAAGACTTTAGTGATGAACAATGAATAATTGTTTTACATTCTGTACTAAATGATGGAAGTGTTGTAAAGTTTTCTTTGTTCGAAGCAGAGACCAGTGAGACAGTCGGGATCGCGTTCAACAGAAGTTATTCTTTATTGAGAACTCCTCTGTACGCGGCTGTAGAAACGTCCAACATGATCTGTCTGACTAACGTAACTTTACATGGTTTCTTTATAGGCATTTCAGTGGGCTGTCCCTAAAGGTGCTGAACTTATACACAGCCTTTAGGGATGACTACTGCTAAAAACAATAGAGGCAATTACCCCCAACTGAGCTGATGGTACCCCCCAAATTGTATAAATAACACATGGTCACGAGAACGAAGACTTTGTAACATTCACATATAGTTCAACTCTGAGTAGGAAAGATTAAAGACTTCCCCAAAAGGTATAAACAACAAATGGTCACGAGAACGAAGACTTTGTAACATTCACATATATAAACAACAAATGGTCACGAGAGCTAAGACTATGTAACCTTCACACACAGTTCAACACTTAGTGGGAAGATCAAAGACTAACAAAACCCCTGACTATTACAATGTTTAGACAGCTGACTTAAAGCTGACTTCTGATCAGTAAATTGATGCCATCATGTTCACCTTGAATGCCCAATACAGTGTAATTCACCTTAGTTTTTCATGTGATGTTATGTAAGGAAGTAAGATCAGCAGATCTTAAACATATTCTTAAATTTGGATCCTTCAGAAGTCACCCAGGAGTACTGAATAAAGATGGTTAAGTTTATTTCAGCTTTGAGTGTTTAATATCTAGGTGTTTTTTTGGGAATGTGGATCTTTCAGATCAATTTGAGAAGCTCTTTTGATCATGTTTCACATTTTATTGTGTCATGTAGTGTGGGGCGCTGGTCTTGGACTTGACTCGGTCTCGCCCTCCCTCGGTCTTGGTCTCGACTTGGTCTCAGCCCCTAAAAGTCTTGGTCTTGTCTTGGTCTCGGGTTAGGTGGTCTTGACTACAACACTAGTAAAAATACAGCTGATCATTGTTTGTTCATGTAAGTAGTAGATACACACTGCACGCTCGCTCAGAGCCATCAGGGGGAGGTGTTTAAAGATGTAATTGGGCCAGCCCAGTGTCAATCAAGAAAAGAACCAATGAGAGCAGCTGATCTACATGTACGTGTTTCATGGGCCGGTCTGTCAGAAAAAAAATAAAATAAAAGAGATGTATCGGCCCAAAAGCATGTCAGCCCAGCGGAAATATGTCCTCTCTGCCAGACGGCCAATCCACACCTGGATTAGGCTATTGTAACGGTCACCAGCTGGAGTGCCTTCGAGAGCCACCAGAGGCCACTCCACACTAGACTGTGATCACTCCTTCAAACACTACATTTCCCATAACGCACTGCCCAGACTCATCAGCACTCATCTCTTTCACCTGTTTCTCATCACCTTGTTTCACTCACACCATAAATACCTGGTTTTCACATTCAGTCATTGCGAAGTCTTGTTGTACTGTTACATTTCTGAGCATTTTTCCCGTGTTTGTTTTCTGTTTTTGACCCTGGACTGTTTATCGTTTCTGACTCTGTTCTGCCTGCCCCTATCTGGATTGTTTATTGGACTCTGTTTATTGCTGCCTGCCTTGAACACTGCCTGTTTACTGGATTACGAGTTTGGATTACCCTTATTTAATAAAGCTGCGTTTGGATCAATCTTCGTGTCTCGGAGCATTCACAACAGCTATATTATTTATGACTGGTTGTATATAAAAAATAATGTACATCCAATGTCCCCATTTAGATTTAACATGTAATAATCAAATAATTAAATCGGACCATGTTAAAAAAGCATCAGTAAATGATCCCCTCCTCCAGACTCTAGATGATGGAGGTGTTTACAGATCAGATACAGAGAGTTTAGAGAGAGAAGCTTTTTACTTTGTAGTTTTCTGTTTATTTTTAAAATAAGGTGTGATGTTTGTGACAGAAGTGTTCATTATGAACACAGAAAAATACTTCAATGTCAGACACCAACCTCTTAAGCAGGATATGCTTTATTGACACAACCATGGCTGCGTTCGAAACCGCATACTTCCCTACTATTTAGTAGGGGTGTAACGGTTCACAAAATTCACGGTTCGGTTCAATACGATACACTTGTGTCACGGTTCGGTACGTTTTCGATACAGCGAAAAGAAAGAAATGCCAGAGTTTTTTTATTTTTATTTTATTAAAACTAACATAAAGTATAATATTTTTTTTTTTTTACTTTGAGCAATGATGGAGCTATAATAGACTCTTCTTAGGATCATATAAAACAAAACAGCTCCTTGGAAAAAATGAAATGTAACCTAATATTGTAGTAGTTATAAACAAAGGTCTATTTTAGTTCAGATTAACATTTGAGGGCAGCAATTGTATTTATAATGTCAAAATAAAACCGACGTAATGTTACTTGAAGGCATTATAGCCACTATTCCTGCCAAACGTCCATGGTTGCAGTTAGTGTTACTACAGTAAATCCATGGTGAATGTTGCTGATCTGTGGACACTGGATAGTTCATTCATGGCACAATGTTTCTTCCAGGTTTCCACGTCAGCGCTGTTTGATCCGTTAATAACGGAGAAATGTGAATGTTTCTCACTAGATCTCGCAGCGATGTTATTACTTCTGTGGGGAATTCAAATGCTTTATTTACTGGATCTCTTATTAGCGCTGTGTAGTAACAGTGTCGCATGATCACGATCGGCTCGCGCTGCTCTGGTCCAAACTGAGAAACGGTCCATCAACCACAATACCGAGTAGCTCAGTTTCGTTCTGCCCATTTGATGTTGGACCCGCCTACATTTGAAATAAAATTTTGGTCTGCAGGAAAAATGGTCCAATGAACAGTTCGGTTTGAAAATGCGTACCGAACCGAAAGCCTCGTACCGAACGGTTCAATACGAATACGCGTACGGTTACACCCCTACTATTTAGTATGGGAAAAAGAGTAAGCGAGTGAAAAAGTACGAATCCAAAAGAGTAGGCGAGAATTACCTGGGTGACGTACTAATTATCGCGAGATTTGGACTTAAGTGCATTCGAATATGCCTACTTTCCTACTATATAGTAGGCGAAAACAGTACGTGAAGGAAGCAGTACGTTCGAAACATCAGTATTCATAAAAGAGTAGGCGAGAAGTTCCCGGATGGCTTACTGCTTCCGCCCAGATTTTCGAGTGCTCGACCGATGGATACTCTTCTATCCCAGGAGGCCACGCGAGAGTATACGTCATTATCAAACATCGCGGAGATCAGCGACGCGGGTGCTTTCAAATGTGAGTAAACACGGGTCCTTGTGTTAAAATCGCATGTGTTGAACTACTGTAGAGTAAACTGTTGAATTGTTGAAGGTGTAAAGACGTTACACAGTATAGTATATGTGACCTTATGGAACTTTGACCAGATCTAGGTTTAAAGGTTCTTGACTACGCCACCTGGTGCCTCTCACACCAGGATATATTTTGCACCTTAACTGCTAAATACCTAATCTAAGGCAAGCAGGTTCGTGGAAGTAGGCCTACACCAAAGATGAACTAGACAGAGACGTGCTTTCAGTAGAAAAACAATAACAAAACTTTATTATACAATGGTATAATTAAAAGAGCCACACCATCATACTAGAGGCACAGTACTAAAGCGAGAGACCAGACCTGGTATTGGCTGTTACAAGGGACAATACGAGTAACAATTTAACTGGAAAATACTGATTCACTGTCAAGGCAGGTTACCTGTCCGGGATACGCGTGACGTTCACCGCCCGTGCTCTGGAATCTGGTGCCCACGATCACATGCAGTCACACACACACACACAGGCACAACCACTACAAGCCAATGATTCAATCAATATTGTGAAGTGCAGTTTACCACTACAATACGTGGTGCAGTGCGCGAGGACGGAACCAGGAACCTCTCTTGTGAGCAGCTACTCTAGTACTCTGGAAAAAGGAAGAAAAGGACAAGAAAGTTATCACTAGCAGAGTAGATAGAGAATGTAAAACTATACACTACTAGAACAGCCAATACCACATTAGTCAGACAGAGCATTAGACGGAGGCTACGGCAAAATAACCACAATAAAGAAAAGAAAAGATATATATAAAACTTAATTTAGGCAAGGCAAAGCAGCAGGAGCAATCTGCCTGCAGACACAAAATCATTAAAATTAGTGCTTGATATACACATGCACAAATAGTCACGTAGCATCGCAAACATTTCATAAAAACATTATTTTCTTTTACCTCAATGTTGACATACGAACTAACAGTGGAAAAACAGCCCTTTTGCGGCAGTCTTCACAATCCTACATAACAGTTGTTGCACACAGCATATTCATTAAATACATTTATATTAAGAGTTGACAATAAACCACAGCCATGCATTACGTCAGGGCAACACAATCAGACTCATTTTACATGTGTTAAAAGCTTTTAGTCCTAACACACTGGATCTACTCGTAACACAATAAACAATAAACATTTACCTTCTTGACGTTGCTGCTTAATTGCGGTACAGCTACCCGGCGGGTGCTTTGCCCAAGACCTGTGCGCAAATGTGCTCATTAAAATGCATATGTCCCAACAATGACACCCACATTATGATTAACCGTAAAATGCACAAATAATACCTTCAGTAATACACAGCACGATTACCCGGAAGCATCTGGCAATCAGTCAAACACCTATTTTCCAATAGCCCAGTATTAGATCCAATATAAATGCTTAGCTTGCTACATCATATAAACATTTACCATACCTTCATTGCACAGGAGAACCACCCAAGCAGTAACAAGACTGAAAATGTATCTGGACACCAGAGAATCTCTCTAAGCCCAACAGTACAGACTGTTTTATAGAACTGGCCAATGAGAACTCAACAATGAGTTGTTTAGCCACTCACGGCTAGCTGGGTGACGTCAGGGGGCTACCGTAGCTACAGAGGGACAAACTTCAACCAGACAGCGACTACTCTGCCGGTTACATATAGTTGTGATTTTGCTGTAAAAACACGTTTTATTACGTGGATTTACATAAACCATATACATCTTAAAGACGCTTATTTTAAATGTCTATTTACATCTGACAGGAAAATCTTCAGTAAGTATTGCAGAAGAGCACATCACAACATGAAATAGACATCTGAGTGATGTATGTGTGCTATTATGTAGAACAAATCTATAAAGTAACTAAACATAAGTTATCTATTTTATTTGTCCATTAGTAGTTGATAAATTGAGGAACATTTATGTTGGATAAAAAGTTAAAACAACCTCAACATGTAAATGTAGTGTTGAGCTCATAAATCACAGAGGTAACGTGAATCTTGTCTGGATGTTACAGGGACAGATGAACAGATGTGTGTTTATCCAGTGGAGGCTTTGAGTGAGTATACTACAGAAATGAATAACAACAACTATTTATATTAAGTTGTAGTTTATTTTAATTATTGTAATTTCAAACAGAGCTATTACAGCACTTTTCTGATTCTTGATTTCTGTGCATTTGCTGCAGATCTTTTGTGGTGGAGCAGGACCTGCAAGGAAAGATGATGGCGGCATTTGTGAAAAAAAGCGTTTTTGTCTTCTAAATAATACTGAAATCAAATGACATTTTGCGGTTAAAATGACTGCTTTTGTGTTATGTTTGTGCATTTTGTAGGATCTGAAATGTCTGCAGGCTGGTGTGAGCACTGAGGATGAGGAGCCCAGAGCTGAATCCTGGAGATGGTGCCAGGGACGAGACCCACCATCACTCCACCTGCCCTTATGAGCCCCTCCATCACTCCACCTGCCCTTACGAGACCCTCCATCACTCCACCTGCCCTTACGAGACCCTCCATCACTCCACCTGCCCTTACGAGACCCTCCATCTGCCCTTACGAGACCCTCCATCACTCCACCTGCCCTTACGAGACCCTCCATCACTCCACCTCCATCACTCCATCTGCTCTTATGAGACCCTCCATCACTCCACCTGCCCTTACGAGACCCTCCATCACTCCACCTGCCCTTACGAGACCCTCCATCACTCATCCTGCCCTTACGCGACCCTCCATCACTCCACCTGCCCTTACGAGACCCTCCATCACTCCACCTGCCCTTACGAGACCCTCCATCACTCCACCTGCCCTTACGAGACCCTCCATCACTCCACCTCCATCACTCCATCTGCCCTTACGAGACCCTCCATCACTCCACCTCCATCACTCCATCTGCTCTTACGAGACCCTCCATCACTCCACCTGCCCTTACGAGACCCTCCATCACTCCACCTCCATCACTCCATCTGCTCTTATGAGACCCTCCATCACTCCACCTGCCCTTACGAGACCCTCCATCACTCCACCTCCATCACTCCACCTCCATCACTCCACCTCCATCACTCCATCTGCTCTTATGAGACCCTCCATCACTCCACCTGTCCTTACGAGACCCTCCATCACTCCACCTCCATCACTCCATCTGCTCTTATGAGACCCTCCATCACTCCACCTGCCCTTACGAGACCCTCCATCACTCCACCTGCCCTTACGAGACCCTCCATCACTCCACTTGTCCTTACGAGACCCTCCATCACTCCATCTGCCCTTACGAGACCCTCCATCACTCCACCTGCCCTTACGAGACCCTCCATCACTCCACCTCCATCACTCCATCTGCTCTTATGAGACACTCCATCACTCCACCTGCCCTTACGAGACCCTTCATCACTCCACCTGCCCTTACGAGACCCTCCATCACTCCACCTGCCCTTACGAGACCCTCCATCACTCCACCTCCATCACTCCATCTGCTCTTATGAGACCCTCCATCACTCCACCTGCCCTTACGAGACCCTCCATCACTCCACCTGCTCTTACGAGACCCTCCATCACTCCACCTGCCCTTACGAGACCCTCCATCACTCCACCTCCATCACTCCATCTGCTCTTATGAGACCCTCCATCACTCCACCTGCCCTTACGAGACCCTCCATCACTCCACCTGCCCTTACGAGACCCTCCATCACTCCTCCTGCTCTTACGAGACCCTCCATCACTCCACCTGCCCTTACGAGACCTTCCATCACTCCACCTGTCCTTATGAGACCCTCCATCACTCCTCCTGCCCTTACTAGACCCTCCATCATTCCACCTCCATCACTCCATCTGCTCTTATGAGACCCTCCATCACTCCACCTCCATCACTCCATCTGCTCTTACGAGACCCTCCATCACTCCACCTGCCCTTACGAGACCCTCCATCACTCCACCTGCCCTTACGAGACCCTCCATCACTCCACCTCCATCACTCCATCTGCTCTTATGAGACCCTCCATCACTCCACCTGCCCTTACGAGACCCTCCATCACTCCTCCTGCTCTTACAAGACCCTCCATCACTCCACCTGCCCTTACGAGACCCTCCATCACTTCACCTGTCCTTACGAGACCCTCCATCACTCCACCTCCATCACTCCATCTGCTCTTACGAGACCCTCCATCACTCCACCTGCCCTTACGAGACCCTCCATCACTCCACCTGCCCTTACGAGACCCTCCATCACTCCACCTGCCCTTACGAGACCCTCCATCACTCCTCCTGCCCTTACGAGACCCTCCATCTCTCCACCTGCCCTTACGAGTCCCTCCATCACTCCACCTGCCCTTACGAGTCCCTCCATCACTCCACCTGCCCTTACGAGACCCTCCATCACTCCATCTGCTCTTACAAGACCCTCCATCACTCCACCTGCCCTTACGAGACCCTCCATCACTCCACCTCCATCACTCCATCTGCTCTTACGAGACCCTCCATCACTCCACCTGCCTTTACGAGACCCTCCATCACTCCTCCTGCTCTTACGAGACCCTCCATCACTCCACCTGCCCTTACGAGACCCTTCATCACTCCTCCTCCATCACTCCTCCTGCTCTTACGAGACCCTCCATCACTCCTCCTGCCCTTACGAGACCCTCCATCACTCCACCTGCCCTTACGAGTCCCTCCATCACTCCACCTGCCCTTACGAGTCCCTCCATCACTCCACCTGCCCTTACGAGACCCTCCATCACTCCACCTGCCCTTACGAGACCCTCCATCACTCCTCCTACCCTTACGAGACCCTCCATCTCTCCACCTGCCCTTACGAGTCCCTCCATCACTCCACCTGCCCTTACGAGTCCCTCCATCACTCCACCTGCCCTTACGAGACCCTCCATCACTCCACCTGCCCTTACGAGACCCTCCATCACTCCACCTGCCCTTACGAGTCCCTCCATCACTCCACCTGCCCTTACGAGTCCCTCCATCACTCCACCTGCCCTTACGAGACCCTCCATCACTCCACCTGCCCTTACGAGACCCTCCATCACTCCTCCTGCTCTTACGAGACCCTCCATCACTCCACCTGCCCTTACGAGACCCTCCATCACTCCACCTGCCCTTACGAGACCCTCCATCACTCCTCCTGCCCTTACGAGACCCTCCATCACTCTTACGAGACCCTCCATCACTCCACCTGCCCTTACGAGACCCTCCATCACTCCACCTGCCCTTACGAGACCCTCCATCACTCCTTCTGCCCTTACGAGACCCTCCATCACTCTTACGAGACCCACCATCACTCCACCTGCCCTTACGAGACCCTCCATCACTCCACCTGCCCTTACGAGACCCTCCATCACTCCTCCTGCCCTTACGAGACCCTCCATCACTCCACCTGCCCTTACGAGACCCTCCATCACTCTACCTGCCCTTACGAGACCCTCCATCACTTCTCCTGCCCTTACGAGACCCTCCATCACTCTTACGAGACCCACCATCACTCCACCTGCCCTTACGAGACCCTCTATCACTCCACCTGCCGTTACGAGACCCTCCATCACTCCACCTGCCCTTATGAGACCCTCCATCACTCCACCTGCCCTTACGAGACCCTCCATCACTCCTCCTGCCCTTACGAGACCCTCCATCACTCTTACGAGACCCACCATCACTCCACCTGCCCTTGCAAGACCCTCCATCATTCCAACTGCCCTTACGAGACCCTCCATCACTCCACCTGCCCTTACGAGTCCCTCCATCACTCCACCTGCCCTTACGAGACCCTCCATCACTCCTCCTGCCCTTACGAGACCCTCCATCACTCCACCTGCCCTTACGAGACCCTCCATCACTCCTCCTGCTCTTACGAGACCCTCCATCACTCCACCTGCCCTTACGAGACCCTCCATCACTCCACCTGCCCTTACGAGACCCTCCATCACTCCTCCTGCCCTTACGAGACCCTCCATCACTCTTACGAGACCCTCCATCACTCCACCTGCCCTTACGAGACCCTCCATCACTCCTCCTGCTCTTACGAGACCCTCCATCACTCCTCCTGCCCTTACGAGACCCTCCATCACTCCATCACTCCACCTGCCGTTACGAGACCCTCCATCACTCCACCTCCATCACTCCATCTGCTCTTACGAGACCCTCCATCACTCCACCTGCCCTTACGAGACCCTCCATCACTCGATCTGCTCTTACGAGACCCTCCATCACTCCACCTGCCCTTACGAGACCCTCCATCACTCCACCTGCCCTTACGAGACCCTCCATCACTCGATCTGCTCTTACGAGACCCTCCATCACTCCACCTGCCCTTACGAGACCCTCCATCACTCCACCTCCATCACTCCATCTGCTCTTATGAGACCCTCCATCACTCCACCTGTCCTTACGAGACCCTCCATCACTCCACCTGCCCTTACGAGACCCTCCATCACTCCACCTGCCCTTACGAGACCCTCCATCACTCCTCCTGCTCTTACGAGACCCTCCATCACTCCACCTGCCCTTACGAGACCCTCCATCACTCCACCTGCCCTTACGAGACCCTCCATCACTCCACCTGCCGTTACGAGACCCTCCATCACTCCTCCTGCCCTTACGAGACCCTCCATAACTCCACCTGCCCTTACGAGACCCACCATCACTCCACCTGCCCTTACGAGACCCTCCATCACTCCTCCTGCCCTTACGGGACCCTCCATCACTCTTACGAGACCCACCATCACTCCACCTGCCCTTACGAGACCCTCCATCACTCCACCTGCCGTTACGAGACCCTCCATCACTCCTCCTGCCCTTACAAGACCCTCCATCACTCCACCTGCCCTTACGAGACCCACCATCACTCCACCTGCCCTTATTGCCTCAGATTGTGAAGCACAACACATCACGCAACAACCTCCGACACGAAGGAACGGCTCACCTCTGGTGGTCAGCTGATTAACCAGAATAAAGCCGCAGAATGGGAACCGCTGTGTTGAGACGGCAGAAGGATGTGGGGTTCAGCGCCTGTAGCCTACATACATGATTGTAGTTTGAATAAAGCTTTGTTTCATGTGTTGACTTGTATGTGCATTTGTTTATTGTGTGATGGTGACTTTGATTCATTCTTTTACTAATTCATTAATATTTCTCATTGTTGTCAGTAAATAAAATATAATTATTTAATTAATGCTTTATTTAATTGTTTAATTGTATTCAATCATGCATAGCTATGTCATATGACATACATTACATTTTGTTTGTTTTATTGAATTATATAATTTTCAGTAAAAAGTAATAGAATTAAGTATTGGTCAGCATTTATCGTTGTTGTTAGTGTATGTTTTGGGGTGGTATAGCAATGCAATTCATTCTGGGGTAATATTAATTTTTAATATTAATGATACTGAAATTTTTCGAGTATAAAATCAACAGTTTTCTCCAAAGGCGAATCTTCGCACAGCTGCCCTTTGTGCAGACATTACAAACGCTGAGGAAAACCATTCTAGGTATGGCTGTCAAGTTACTGATGTTATGAGGTATAACGTTAGAGGTATAACGTTATAGAACCTACAAGGTTGAATATCTTAATATATATGTTCTTAAATAATTAATTATAATACATTTTAAAAAAGCATTTTTTGTTATTTATAGGCCTAGGCCTGAGGGATGAAACGAGAGTTAAATTCAACAAGAAAAAGAGGAAAACATAAAGCAGTAAGCCACTTTTGCTTGTGGATGAAAATGTTTGGATATAAAATAAAGAAATTAACAACAATATGAAAGAGATGACAATTTTGGGATTTCGTAATAAAAATAAATAATATCGTTAAGGATTAAACGGTGGGTCACATTAGTAGGGTTAAATATAAGAACTTAAATCAACCCTAAATGTATTAACAAAATAAATGGGCAGAAGTTTCTTCAAAAAGACCACAAAATGAGCAAGTTTAATCAATATCAAGATATTTACAGATAGATGAATTAAACGTGTCGTTCGAATCTTTTAAGTTGTTGCGAGTGTGATAACGCGTCGTAGGTCACATGATAACGTCAACATGGCAGATGTCCGGTTTGCATTCATACTCAACGAGATCTGGCTATAAAGTACCTACTCTTTTAGCGCTCGTTAAGTAAGTACTTAATGAAATTAAGTAACTACTCATTGAGTATGCGGTTTCGAACGCAGCCCATCACTATATAACAGGCAGAAGTTACAAGGCATGCTGGGTAACTGACAGCACAACAATACAAAGTAAAAGCTTCATTTACATTTTTGTGAGATTGTAAAACACTGACCAGATCCGTGAAATAATGACAAAGAGCGTTATAGTTTTTTTTAAAGGTTACCACATCCTGCGATATCCAACATTTTCAATGTTTTTTTGTTTGTTTTTTTATCTCATTACAGCCTCTCAATGACAAGTAATACATAACACTAAGATACAAATCACCCTCCAGCCTTTATTTATTTACTATCTCACCACAAGCTATTTGATAGTAAGGGAAAACCCTACAAAGTCACAAATCTGTTAAAGTACTAACAAAATTTGCACACTAGTTTGCTTCCATTTAAATCCCCCCACATTTATCTTCTTCTTTTTCAAATTCATCATCTGGCAGGCTTTCACTGAATTTCTCAGTTTTATCAAGGGAAGAGCAGTTTTCTCCTTTTGAAAGGTTTACACTTGGATCAATTTCACAACAACTGAGGCATCCTTGCCATCTTTTAGGGAAGGTAAGGACCCCACTGACGAGGCTAACCTGATCCCACACATTAAACTCTTGGTTCTTTCTTTCAAGTTTTTGAATCCATTGATTACCCTCCTGGTTTTTGTGGGTTTGACAAATGGCTTGTGCTCTCCAGATGATTTGATGTCCATCATAAGCAACCAATGGGTTGGATGTAAACGGTGGAAGTGTTTTGAAATTCTCATTAAACTGAGGGCTGTGAAAGAGAACAACATACTCAATCTCCTGCTTGGAAAAGTTGGTCCTGTATACCCTGATAACCGGCTCTTTGCATCAGCTCCTCCATCAGTTCAGTAAGAGGAAATGTGAAGCGGAGGTTGCCGTAGCGTGAGGTTAGATGTGGTGAAATCACTCAGGAATGGCTGCTGAGCTGCTCTTTCTTCTCCGGTTCTCTCTGGAACGAACTCTCGAGGAAACGCTACTCAGATGCTCTTATATCTGCTTCATTGATCTTCAGGCTTCACCATGAAAATGAATCTTTATCACTTCAGTGATGTGAAATTCAATAGGAGTTGGATAATCTGAGATGTTTTTAGAAAGATAGTTGAAAATTTGTTCTCCTTTTATGTCATCTCTCAGTTTTAGATATTGTATTGCAATGTATTCTCCTTCACGGACTGATTCTTTTGCTTGAAGAGCATTTCTTCTTGCATTGAAGTTTGCCTGGGAAGATAAGGTACATTTAGTTGAGGTATGTTTCATTCTAGCCACATTCAATGAAATGAAAGTTTTCTTCCGCAGTGCACAAATACATCCTATAAATACTCTCTAGACAAATAACACTGATCAGTGATACAGGGGCACAAAGTAAAGGACATTTAATGGGAAGGACAGTGATAGTATCAGAAATATTGTTAATAGTGTGATAAAGTGTGGTGCTTGGCACTGTCATACAAACACATTGATTAATCATTCACATAGATTATATCCGTTTGTTAGTTCTAACTGAAATGTTAGGGTGCATTATAAATATGAGCTCTGAACAATCTGCAAACTGTGTACCTACAGTAGTTTATAAATCAAGAGCATGGACAACATAGCACACAACTGAAACTATTTTGTTGTAAAACTGCAGTTAAATGAACGTAAGCAATTTTCATATTTTCATATATTATAAAAATGCTGCAATACTGTAAGTTTTGACACCTGGGTGCATTAAAAATAATACAATATATTCAGCACATTTTGTTTCTCACTATATTATTTTAATGTGTCTGCTATGAGTTTAATGCCAAATGAATAGGATTGCCTACTTACTGCGTTTGCCATTTGGTGAGGTATATGTTTTCAAGCCGAGCTGACTGAGATCCGCTGCTGGTTTTACAGGCTTTCCCTCTGAACACTTCCACACCTATGAGGGCTTTCTTTAGAAACAACACTTCTCTTCTTTAACTTATCTTGCGTCATCACACAGGAAACGTGTTAGTTCAGAACAAATAAATACAAAAATGATAAAGAGTAAATAAAGCAAAATAATGTATTACAAAACAAGCTAAAAAAATGCAACATTTTGTACTAACAAAGCCAAAGAGAATCAGTTCATCTTAACCCAGCTGCTTTTTTGCACGTTAAAGGATATTTATGCCTCGGGCAGCTTCTCTATAACTAAGCAAAAGTTTTCCTGCGCATGCAAAAGATCATGCATGGTCTGTAACTGTCATTTCTAAGAACTGTCTATCTTTATGTGTCCGTGAGCCACTAATCACTTCCTTTATCTTCAGTCACCATAGAGAATGTGTACGAGTGAAGACGTCATGTAGCCTCTTCAGTATTTTTCCATGACTGCCTTAGAAGTTGTTTTTTAAGACGTATCTATCACAAGCAATGCTGATGTTAACCTGTGTAGCAAAAAGATTACAATTATTACAATTGTACAATTCAGTCCCAGCTCATTTCAATATTTCAACATTATGAAACTATAAAATCCATTCTCAAACTTACACAAATCTCTTCCTCTGTTCGAAAAAAGTACATTTTCTCTTTGACTCATGCATTTCTTCTTTAATGGTGTTCAACATCAGAGCAGTGATTAAAATGAAGCCTATGGAGTTATGATCTATGACTGTGATATGAGTAGTTCTTAGTTTTATTTATATTTGAAAAATGTATTTTTGTTACTCAGTGATCAGATTTAGTGGTTCTCTGATTATGAATCTGTTGGATTGCAGATGAGAAATATTATATATAACTAATAGACAATGATAATCTAGTTCCTCTTTCAGTTTTACGCTCTTTCTCTCTTCACTACACTGAATGAAAAAACATAACACACTCACTATCATTATTATTAATAATCACATTCACAACACTCTCAAAAAGACTAATAATTATAATGCTGTAAAGACACATCACAGTCTTTTTTCTGTTCTTAATGAAATAAGACTGCTGACCTCAGCTAATGTGACAATGAAGCATTATTGTAGCATGATATTTAATGAAGTGTGATCGCTTTGTTCCGTGTATTTTGTACTTGTATCATATTGTTTCATTTAACATGGTTCAGTTTTGTAAACTTCTGACTCTTTCATAATTTTAAATAACTTTTCACAGTGTTGTTTATTTTCTGTAAGCCCCTTTGATCATTCTAAAACAAACTCTAGTTCAGTTTCATAAAAACATTTAGAGTTTTTGGAACAAAATACTTAATTGCTCAAGTCATGCATGCAACAGTCTTCCCAGAGTCCACCTAACTGGCTTTTTCATTTCAAACTCTTATCATTAGTGTATGACACAATCTTATTTGTATTAACTTTTTAGATGAATTAGAGATTCATTATTCATAAAACATCTATGAAGCAGAGAAACTTGTAAATAAAGGAAAGATCACATTCATTACAGTAGATAAGAGATAATAAATCATTGCTCCACCATTGCTCTAAACAAAAAAATTGTATTTTTGTGGTAATTTTCTGGCAACAAACTGAAAACAATTATTATTATTTTTAAATAAATAATTCCCCCAAAATTTCCCAGAAATAGCACATGAAATATGTAGCTGTAGCTCCTACGTCCTGAAAAAAAGACATATACAGTTTAATTCCTAAAAATGTGTAAACTTCATGCTGCAAAGCATTCTGGGAGCTACCATAGTATAAAACTCATCCACGGTTCCCAGCATGCGACAAAGCATGTCACCATTGTTGAGATTCACATGCTGATTCTTGATGTCTGTGTGTGTCTAAAGATTGCAGTAAGTCAAAATATTTTGTGCACAATGTGTTTTAAAAAAGTATCTAATTACCACAACATTTGATCTCTTGTTATAGTTCCACTGTGTTTATAATGCAATATGTATATTGTTATGTCCCATATGCATTTGTGTTTTACAATAATGTGTAAGTGTCATTCATTGATGTACTGTGTGTGTGCTGCCAGTGGACCCAACGGCCTGCTGGGAGTTGTAGTTTTAATTGTATGTTCTGTCCAATTTCCTGTGCTCCTCCCTGTCCTTATTTAGGTGATGGGACCTTCCAGCTGCTCCTCATCAGTGGCAAGAGGATCCAGTATTTAGCAGAGCCGGAGAGAGAGACGGGGAGAGGGTCGACGCAGTGCTTCCGGTGGGGATCAGACGGGTGCTTGCTGAAGACTATGGAGGCAGATTAGTCTCAAATATAATTCACGCAAAAAACATGATTCACACATGCGTAGACAATTTCACATGCATGAAACCTAATTCACGTACACAAAAAAAAAATCCACGTGCGTGAAAAAAAAATATATTCACAAAAAGCAATTCACATGCGCAAAATAAAATTATATAATCATAAAATACATTTCACAAATGCAAAACACAATTGGTAGATATACAACTGTGCACAAAAACCTTTGAATGTTTAAAATGTACGAGTGTATCCTTGCATTTGAATGTGCAAATCGTCATTCACGTACGAATCGCCTTAGATATGCGTGTGTGTGTGTTTTTGAGACTTTCCTGGCAGCATAACACTCGTAACACAGAGCAGTCGTACTCTTTAGCCAATCAGATTTAAGCTTATCAATCGACCAATCAGTATCACGTGAGGGCGGGCCTACCTACATGTTACGTCATCAGCTTTCGACCAGTTCATGGCTGAGCAGAGGTAAGTGCAGTTAATCGTTCATTTCTGTGTTAACTGAAGTTAAAGAAGCTTGAGATCAGTTGAAGCAATAGTTTATGAACTATTAACTGATGTAAGCAAGTGTTGTTGTAATCAGATGTCCCATATCGTGTCAAAAATGAAGAAGAATGATGCTTGTTTTGTTGTATTTTAGCTGAAGGTACAGACAGCTCTCACAGCTACAATCACGCTAATGATTGCAAAACAATCATCTGTGGTCAATACCCATCGAGATTGTTCTTTAAATAGTGAATAGACCTATTTTAATGAGCAGCCAGTGTTTTTTGCCATTTGTGTATGATGTTAAATTATTATTAACACTTTTTCAGGATTACTCACCTTTGGTGTGACATCTGGATAGCAGTCACGAACATCTTAATTCATGTTGTTTCTTTATTCTCTTTTATACTTTTTTTTTTGTATTTATGTCTTAATTGGACTTTATTAAAACGTTTCATTAGTTAACATGAACTAATAATGAACTGCACGTGAACAGCCTTTATTATTTTTTGTTAATGTTAACATTTACTAATACTTCATTAAAATCTTGTTAACATTAGTAAATGCACTGTAAACTAACAATGAACAGCTGTATTTTTAACTAACGTTAACAAAGATTAACAAACAGCAACAAATGTATTGCTCATGGTTATTTAATACATGAACTAATGTTAACTTAGTTATTGTACCTTATTGTAGAGTGTTACCAATATATTCAACATGCATTTCCTTATGCTGTATTGTAATCTCAAGGTTTTTAAATAAGGTTTTTTATTGTCATCTTAAGGTCTCACAGGACAATATTGTGAAGCATTAATTTTACTTTGCCTAGTAAAATAGGCAAATCTGATTTTATGCTGATAAGACAAATGTACTTATCATAGAGAGGCAATTAAGATTATGCGACTAAGATTACTCAGTAAACTCTATTCAAATACCATCACTTAATCTCCCACGTCCTCTGTCTGCACCTCTTGTACTATAGGGTTTTAGTACTTTAAATATCAGGACAAAATCTTATATGTCCTAATAGAGAGGTCTACTGATGACCGGACTGAACACAATTCATTTTTTAACTTTTCACTTGATGTATTGCACTTATATTTATATACTTATAAAGCAAAGTACACTCTGACTGGATCTCACAACTCTGGAAGAGACGTATATTTCTCTGTACTGAATATTGTGCTTCACAGTTTAGACTGTCAGTTCATGATCTTCATATGTAACAGGAACATTAATCATGATCAAGTCATTTTATATATTTTATTCCCAAAGGATTCGGAAACTTTCAAATTAATAAAACGTGTACATCAAATTGAACTATGTCTGAATCTTTTAATTCTTACAAGAACATTTAATAATGCATGCATAGCAAGGCTTTATTCCTAAAGCGTGTTCATATAGTCCGCAGGAGACAAATTAATACAGTAACAATGCATCACTTTCAACCACTTGTTGAAACAACTGTCAAAATGGATGGCTTGTAACATGACTGTTTTCAAAGAATTACAGTAGGAATGGTAAGATCACAGTACTGGTTGTCTGCAACTTCATACATCATCTGTCTTGGAAATCTGAAACAATAAAACTACATAATATATGCAGATCAAAACATGTATCCTATATATGCACGTCATTACATACATTATCATCAGTTGAATGTGTGGTGGACAGGACATGAAAATCCATCAATACTAAAAATAAATGTTTATATTCACATGTGGACTAAACAGCAGTTAATAAACTATTGCTTCAACTGATCTCTAACTTCTAAATACAGAAATGAACGATTAACTGCACTTACCTCTGCTCAGCCATGAACTGGTCGAAAGCTGATGACGTAACATGTAGGTAGGCCCGCCCTCACGTGATACTGATTGGTCGATTGATAAGCTTAAATCTGATTGGCTAAAGAGTACGACTGCTCTGTGTTACCAGTGTTATGCTGCCAGGAAAGTCTCAAAAACACACACACACACACATATCTAAGGTAATTCGTACGTGAATGACGATTTGCACATTCAAATGCAAGGATACACTCGTACATTTTAAACATTCAAAGGTTTTTGTGCACAGTTGTATATCTACGAATTATGTTTTGCATTTGTGAAATGTATTTTATGAGTATATAATTTTACTTTGCGCATGTGAATTGCTTTTTGTGAATATATATTTTTTTTCACGCACGTGGATTTTTTTTGTGTGTACGTGAATTAGGTTTCATGCATGTGAAATTGTCTACGCATGTGTGAATCATGTTTTTTGCGTGAATTATATTTGAGACTAATCTGCCTCCATAGAAGACGTCCGATTGGAATAGAGATCTGACTGTAACAGAGGATTATTTTGAACTGATTTATTGGATTAATCATTGGACACTGGACTGAGGACTTTTTTTGACTTGATAACAGTAACGTTAGGTCGTTAGTGGAGAGGAGTGTGGGAGTACCGACCGATGGCCTGTATAGGTACAGTAGCGGTGCTCCTCCTCTATTTCCCATTGACTAAATAATATCAAACTTTTCAGGAAAGAGAATCAGGATATGAAAACAACAACATGATCAAGAAGGGGAAAGTGAATGGGAGGAAGTGATAGGGGGAACTAGAAACAAGAAATTGTCTAGACATAAAAGAAAGAAAAATGACTCAGAAAGTTTGGATGGAATGGAAAGTGAGGGGAAAAAGATGAGGTAAAAGATTTGAGGTCAGAATTGTTCAGTGTAGTAGTACGTTTAGAGGGAGAAGGGGGAGTAAAGAAAATTGACCCGTTAAAACTTACTAAAATCATTAAAGCACAAGTAGGAGAAGTAAAATATGCAAGAGTACTGGGAGATGGAAACTTGCTTATTGGATGTAGCTCTGAAAAACAGATAGAGAAGGCAAAGAGAATGAGCAGTGTGGTAAAAATAAAAGTAACAAAAGTGGTAAGAGTTGGAGGGGGAAAAGATGAGAGTTGTAAAGGAATAATGGCAGGAGTTCCTCTTATGGTGGGTATGAAGGAGTTCGTAGATAATTTGAGGGTGAGAAATGGATCAATTAAATCGGCTAAAAGAATGACAAGATGAATAGAAAAAAAAAAGAAACGGAATCTGTTCTGATTGAATTTGATTGTAAGGACCTCCCTAAAGAGGTATACTTTGGTTATATTAAATATAACATAAGAGAATTCATAAATAAACCTATGAGATGTTATAACTGCCAGGAATTTGGTCATGTGGCAAAGTGATGTAAAAAGCAAAGAAGATGTGCTAGAGGAGATCATGATTATGGGAAATGTGGAGAAGGTGTTAAACCAAAGTGTTGCAATTATGTGTTGAAGTGTTGCAATTATGGAGGCAATCATAGTGTTGCCTTTTGGGGATGTGAAGTAATGAAACGGGAGGTGGAAGTACAACAAATTAAGGTAAAGGAAAACATTTCTTATGCTGATGCTATCAAGAGAAGTGAGGGGGAAAAGCAGGATAAGGATGCTGAGTGTGACAAAAGAAAAAATGGAGGTGAAAAGAAAGAATGGAGGCAAATTTGGGAAGAAAAACTAAGTTATTTACCTTTATAGCAGGGGTAATAAATGCAACATCTGAGATGAAATCTAAAACTGAAAGAATTCAAATCATAGTTAAAGCGGCAGTACATCATTTGGAATTAGTAGGATTAAAATGGGAAGAAGTAAGAGATGAGCTTAATGTGCAGTCAAGTCAAGATCCAACATGGGTGGGTTGATAATATTAATTATGTTAATCCTCCAATGGAACGCCAGAAGTCTAATTGCAAATGGACAAGATTTTAAACAATTTATAGACAGTAGAGAGGAAAAACCAGAAATAGTATGTGTGCAAGAAACTTGGTTAAAACCTAATTTGGATTCTGTTTTAAATAGATATATAGCAATTAGACAAGACAGGAAAGAGGGTGGAGGGTGTGTTACATTATAGAGTTAAAAGATTGGAAAGTGAGCAAGAATATGTGAAAATAGAGATTTGGGGAGGAAAAACTAAATTATCAATTGTAAATTACTATAATCCATGTAAAAAGCTTGAAATGAACAAACTTATAGAAATTGGGGGACAGGGTGAGAACAGTATTGTATGGTGTGGGGATTTTAATGCACACAGTACATTGTGGGGATGTGGAAAAACGGATATTAATGGGTTAGTATTAGAAGAGTTATTGGAAGAAAGAGAATTAGTGTGTCTAAATGACGGAAATAAGACACGGATTGATATTAGGACAGGAAAGGAATCAGTACTTGATCTTACTTTAGTATCAAAGAAATTGGCATCAATTTGTGATTGGAGAGTACATAAAGATGGGACAATAGGGAGTGATCATTATCCGGTTATATTTAAAGTCAATATCTCTGTAGTGGAACAAATAGATGGAAGAGGAGGAAACTGGGTCTATGAAAAAGCTGATTGGGAAAAGTTTCAAACAGAAAGTGATAAATATTTAAGTCAAGTTGATAATTATAGTGATATAGAGTTATTAAATAATGAAATAAAACAAGGAATTGTCACGGTTCATAAATCCGTTGTCTCTTTCTTGTCTCGTGTTCTGTTGTTATGTGTGTGTATGAGTATTGACTGTGTGGGCGTGCCGACTCATCAGCACTCGTCAGCAATCAAGTTCATCACTCCCGTCACCAGCTGCAGCTCATCTCATCACCCTATATATACTCACCACTTTCTCATTTCCTTTGTCAGATCGTTGTTTGTGGTTACCCGGTTGTGTCCCAGTCTGCGTTTTGAGTCTTGTGCCTTCCTTGTTCCTGTTCCTGTTCATGTTCCTGTGGATTTATTCTGGATTATCGTCACCGTTGGATTCCTCTCACCGCACTGCTGCACTCTCACACACTGGATTCATCTGACCATCGGGGTCCCTGCGCCACTAACCTGTTGTTCCTGGACTTGTCATTGTTGTTTCTCTCACTCAATAAAGAGCTTTTACTTGCAATTGCTTCCTCATCTCTATCGTTACAGGAATATTAATAGCAGCAATAGAAGCTATACCTAAAAGTAAAGGTATAAAAAGGAGGAAATCTGTACCATGGTGGAATGATAATTGTAAAGCAGCTGTAAAACACAGAAATAAAGCCTTCAAGTTAGTGAAAAGATCTCATAATTTCCAGCACATGATACAGTATAAACATGCACAGGCAGTTGTAAGAAGAACAATTAGGCAAACAAAGCGGATATATTGGAGGGAGTTTTGTAGTTTAATTGGAAGTACTACTCAGATAGGAGAAGTTTGGGGGATGATTAAAAAGAAGAGTGGGGATGTAAGGGAGTGGATATCCTGTGTTAAAGGATGGAGATAAAGATGCAGTTACTAACAAAGGGAAAGCAGAGATGCTGGTAGATGCATTTGTTAGTATACACAGCTCAAACAATTTGTCATTGGAGGGAAGGAAAGGTTGAGAGAACACCAAATCTAAGGATATGGAAGTTTTAAAAAAGAAGGAAGTATTTGAGGATGATCTAAATAACCCTTTTAATATGGGAGAAGTAGAAAGAGCGTTAGCTAAAACTAGAAAAACGGCACCAGGAAAAGATGAAATAAGCCATATTATGTTAAAACATTTAAGTACAGAAAGTAAGGAGAAATTGCTAATGTTATTTAATAAAATATGGGAAGAAGGGAGAATTCCCTTGGAAATAATCAATAATTACCCCATTAAGGAAGACAGGAAAAGATCCTAGTAAGTCATCAAACTATAGACCTATAGCATTAACATCGCATATTTGCAAAGTAATGGAAAGAATGGTAAATGAGAGATTAATGTATTTTTTGGAGAAAAAAAAGGTTTGATAACGGAATTTCAAAGAGGGTTTAGGAGAGGAAGGGGAACAATGGATGCAGTGTTGTGTTTAGAGGATGATGTAAGAAAAGCTCAAATAAATGAATCTGTGGCAGCAGTATTTACTGGCGTTGAGAAAGCCTATGATATGTTATGGAGAGAGGGATTAATGATTACATTACACAAAATGGGAGTAAGAGGTAAAGTTTTTAACTGGATTTTAGATTTTTTTAAAGGAAGATCAATTCAAGTTAAAATAGGAGCAGACACTTCAAATAAGCATAAAGTAGACAATGGAACACCACAAGGGAGTGTTATAAGTCCTACACTTTTCCATTATGATAAATTATGTATTTAAGAATGTACCTAATGATATGAATAGATCATTGTTTGCAGATGATGGAGCGCTTTGGAAACGTGGGAAAAATGTAAAATATGTAGTTAAGAAAATACAGGAAGGAATACATCAGGTTGAAATATGGGGAATGGAATGGGGTTTTAAGTTTTCTGTTGAAAAGTCAAAAGTGATGGTTTTCTCTGGAAAGAAAAATAAAGATATCAAAATGAAATTATATGGGAATAATCTGGAAAGAGTTGAAAGTTTTCGTTTTTTGGGTGTGTGGTTTGATTCTCGATTAACATGGAGATCACACATTAAACAAGTAGAGGATAAATGTAAAAAAAAAAATATTAACAATATTAACATAAACATTATGAGGTGTCTTACAGGAGTAGAGTGGGGAGCAGATTTTAAGTCATTAAAATATATATATATTTCATTAGTAAGATCTAGGTTGGATTATGGGAGTCAGGCATTTGGATCAGCAGCAAAATCAGTATTAGCGAGGTTGGACAGTCTTCAGGCACAGGCATTGAGATTATGTCTCGGAGCCATGAGAACATCACCAGTGTGCTCAATTCAGGAAGAGGCAGGAGAAATGCCTTTGAGTCTAAGACGGAAGCAGCTGCTTGTAAATTACTGGATTAATTTGAGAGGACAAATTGACAAATAGTACAAACATATAGTAGGCCTACAGACTCTCTACTTGTACAAATTGCTGCACATTCATTTCATTCTGAATTTTGCACACATAAGTTGAAAGGCATTTGTTTGTGCATAGTAAAACATATCTGCAACATTTATCAATTTCACAGATAATTGTGCGTGCATTTATTAATTAGGCCTATTATCTTAATGAATAATGCAACAAGGACGAAGCATGTAAACTGCATTGTTTGTTTATTCAGAATGGAATAGATCGCAAATGTATTTTGACCACTTCATTAAGTTTTAAAGTGAATTTTGTTTTGTATAAATTGTATCTTAATTTTAATCAATTTTTCATCAACCAATTGCCTGTATTTAATAAATAAGAAGCAAATATAACAGACAATATAATCATGAGATGCGCTCCAGTTCACTTGCATTGCACGTTAACTGGAGCGCATCTCATCATAAATTAACCGAAACTCAGTGTAAGCCTCACATACATGAGAAATACATCTGAAGAAAGCTTGAAATGTCTTTAAACGAAACAATCAAAACGAAAAGAAATAGGCTACTCTCTGATTATGTTTTCCATGATGTGGGACCTGATATTCATTTATGTGATATTCATGCTTTTTTTCTAACAGTAAAGCACAGGCCACAAACAATCTCAAATGCAAACTCCCTTTAATAAGACAAATCTCTGGAGGCATACTCCAAGCACACTCTCATCTCATCCCTTTTCCTACATTTGTAGTAATGACACTATAACCAAACCGGAAATTGTAACGCGTGAGCACGCAAAACTTTCTGCGCACGCGATAGTTTCTCGTGCATGCGAGAGTCTGTATTATATTTTTTTTTGCAAAGGTCCCCTCAGGGGCTCCGTAACCTCTGACACGCTTGGTGAAAGTTCTACCACTGGACCATTAAGACACACATTAAATAGGCGAATCTATGTATTTATTCACACGAAAATTCTCGCACTGACAACATATATTAGGCTACATCTCATTAAACAACTAATTAAACCCCATGTAGCCTACTTTTTAAATCGATTGCTGGACATCCTAATGTTATTGTACATATATCTAATTTAGCATTGTATTAGCAACCCCCACCCCACCTCACCTCACCCCACCTCACCCCACCTCACCCCACCTCACCTCACCTGTCCCACCCACTTTTTAAAACAAAGTTACGCCACTGATCCATTCAAAAATTAAAAAGAAAGGTGATGAAGTTATATTTATGTGGGTCCCAGCACATGTGGGTATTATAGGAAATTAAAAGGTAGACAAAATAGCTAAGGAAGCACTGAAACAAGAGAATATAGAAGCAGTCCTCAGCCTTTCAAGATCAGAAGGAAAGAGTATAGTATCGGGAGACATTTCTAAAAAATGGCAACAAAGGTGGGACCAAGAATCAAAAGGAAGACATTTATACTCAATTAAAAAAAGAGTCGGCACTGTGGAAAATAAGAGAGGAAACAGGAGAGAAGAAACTATTATAACCAGATTAAGAATAGGGCATACTAAACTAAATAGCACTCTTCATATAATGGGGAAACATCTAACTGGGTTTTGTGATCACTGTCAAATACATGAGACTGTAGAACATGTGCTTATTAATTGCTCAAAATATGAATTACAGAGGAAAGATATGATAAAAGACATGGAAAAAATAGGACTAATAGGACATGGAGTAAAGAGTATACCCAGCAAACACAGAACGTTGGTTGCAACCTTCTAACAACGTTTTAACAACATGGCCACAAGGTTGCTATAAATATGTTGTGTGGTGAAGGTTGTTACAGCGTTGTCACAATGTTGACATTAAACCATCGTTCAGGGCCATTGCTTAAGGTTGTGCCAACGGTGTCTGGACAACCACTGGACTACATGTACTCGTCACTGCCCTGAAGCGCGAAAATCAGCCTTTTAAATCCCAACCACCTGTTGGGCTCATTGTGTTCTCATTCATCATCGAGCAAGGATACGTGAGTATTGCGTTAAATTTATCCTACCTCAGCTATCAAACACAACCTACAACTTTAATTTCTAATGTGATTAATGTAGACTCGCTTGCACTGTTTAGTTTGTCATTTGATTTTTCCGCTATCTCATTCGTTTCTTTGCTCCTCTGGATTTGTGGATGTTTCCCCGGTTACCGACCTTTATCGGCCGGCTTTCGGCTACTGTCTGCCATACAGACCCGGTTTTGTTCATTAAATGTTCTGATCTGCCTTTGCTTTTTATGTTTTATTTATTATACTTAAAATAAATTTGTATATTCGTTTATTTATTTTTTTCACAAATGTATTACTTTTGGAAGTGCAATTTGATTACCATATGCAGTTTTAATAAAGTTGAATTAACGAAACCTTCTGTCATTTTTACTCTTCAAAGTGT
This sequence comes from Abramis brama, assembly GCF_963993115.1. Classification (NCBI taxonomy): domain Eukaryota; kingdom Metazoa; phylum Chordata; class Actinopteri; order Cypriniformes; family Leuciscidae; genus Abramis; species Abramis brama. The sequence continues at coordinate 683,449 of NC_139970.1, read as the reverse complement.
ACACTTGCAGGTGTTGATAGCCCCATTAAATAATAATATAGATAAACAATAAACTATAAAAAGTATATAATTATCTAACAAAATGATAGCAGCATATACAAATATTGTCAGAACGTGCTCTCAGTTGCTGAATGTCGCGCAACAACGTTGCTACAGCCCTGTTGCGTCTTACAATTCTACGTTGTTACAATGTTGCGAGCACGTAGACAGCGACGTCGCCATAACGTAAATGTGTTTGCTGGGTAATGGACTGCAGTGGGAGTGAGCAAGGAATGAAATATTTGATTTGTTTTCTGACCAAAACGGGACTAATGACAAGAATATGATGACTAAAGTATATGGGAAATAATGAGAACCAGAAGATAGCAGCAGGGACGGACTTACAATCTGTGCGTTCTGGAAAAGTCCAGAACGGCCGTCCAACCGAGGGCCGTCGGCACAAAAAAAAAGTCTAATAAAGCAATATGAACAGCCAACAGCAGGGGCACTAATACGATCACTTATATGCTACGTGTAAAAAAAAAAGAGTCGGCCTACTAGCCACTGACTTAATAGTTTTATAAGGCTTACCTAGCTATTGCACTTTTAAATTTGCTTACATTATATTTGAATAGTTATAAGTTATAGTAGGCTTTATAGCAGTTGCGTCTGATAAACATCAAATGGGAAACGCTCAAAAAGCGGAACGAAACTTGTTTGATCTGTGCGCGGCCAAAGCAAGCAGGGCTGATCTCGATAACGCGAACATTATTACACAGAGCTGCGCGATCCACTGAGAAGCATTTCAATTCAGCGCAGAATTCTCTATTATAAACCCACAGATGACTATGTGATTTAAGTTAGTTAAAAGACAGATGAAAAAACAGGCGAAACAACAAACCAGTTAGAAAACATTTCACTCCACAACTTTACTGTAGTAAAACTGTAGTAAAACAAACTTTTTTTGGCAGAAATGTGCCTGTATATATTCATATTAAAAATGCTTTTATATATAGTCATGTTATTAAAGTTATTAAGTTGTTATTAAACGTAATGTTATTAAATGTAATCAATGCAGTAATGTTTTTGTTTAGAAGTTATGGCAGTTTATTTATTTTGCATTTATATTAATACTAAATATTTGTTTTTGATAACACATACTATAGATTTATAGAGAAAAAAAAATCAATATATATTTTCATAATTTTTCAGGAATTGTTTAAAACTGCCTGAACCAGAACCAGATCTCAAGATATTTTATTATTTCGCATATTATGGTGAAAAGTAAAAAAAAAAGTTAAAGGTAAAGTTAAAAAGCACCATGTTATATGTATAATAAATATTTTTGAGTATAACAAACAAGTATCCCTTCTAGATTATTGTATCCCTTGAGGTAGCCCACAAAAAGGTTGGAGACCCCTGGTATATAGTAACTATATGTTTTATAATTACAAGTTTGTGTAATTTGGGGTTTCTGTGGGCAGTGACATTTCATTATTTGTATTTTATTTTCAATGCAGATGTAATGGCATTGTACAAATTTTTAGTTTTTATTTGAAGGCTGAGGCTTCATTAATAAACACAACCCCAATTATCATGATTGGTTTTGAGATGTTACTTGCTTGTCTGATAGGCTACAGTGTGTGGCATAGTATCAGGACATCCTGGCTATAGTGTCTGTAGCGCACGGCTAGGGGCGAATGGCCGGATGATGGGAGATCATTTGGGAGAAAAAAATGATTTTTCATTTTTCAAATTTCTCCTATTTGGGAGAAAGTCCAGGGCTGTTTTTTAGCCCCAGTCCGTCCCTGGATAGCAGTAATGCAACACTATGAAGCAAGCTGCCGTTAAAAGAAGAAGAAGAAGAATGTCCTGCTGTTCGTCGCAGCTGAGCCATAATCTGACGTCACTTCCGCATCGTGTGTGTGTGTGTGTGAGAGAGAGAGAGAGAGAGAGAGAGAGAGAGAGAGAGAGAGAGAGAGAGAGAGAGAGAGAGAGAGAGAGAGAGAGAGAGAGCTTGTCCTCGAGAACTGAAACTGAAACAAACTTGAGCTGAAAATCATCGCGATGCGGATTCAGATGCGCAGACATGAAGCTCCGCGGCTCTGAAGTGTGTGTTTCACTGCTGGTGTGTGTTTCACTGGGTGAGTCCATCATTACTGTGTGTTAGTGACGATAAAGTGTGCGTTTCAGTGGGTGAGTGTTTGTGTGTGTGTGTGTGTGAGAGAGAGAGAGAGAGAGAGAGAGAGAGAGAGAGAGAGAGAGAGCGTGCGTGCGTGTGTGTTAGTCAGTCAGTGGAGGTGCGTCTCAGTTCGCTTGTACTCTACTGTAAATCATGTAGCAGTGTTATGGCGCTTTTCCACTGCATGGTACGGTACGGCTCGGTTCGGTACGGCACGCTTTGGCGCTTTTCCACTGCATGGTACGGTACGGCTCGGTTCGGTACGGCTCACTTATGGCGCATTTCCACTGCATGGTACGGTACGGTACGGCTCGCTTCGGCTCGCTTTAAATGGTACCACCTCTGTTGAGGTTCCAAGCGTACCATACCGATACTAAAATGTGACGTGAAAACACTGAAGATCACTGATTGGTCAGACAGAATCGTCACTACCAGTGTCATTGTATTTGCGACACGAGACCATGCACGAGACAAACCCGCTAGATTTAAACAGCCAACGCTGTAGTTTCTTGCAGTTAAAAAGTTTCTTGCAAACTGTTTCTTGCAGTCAGGGGCGGCGCCGGATAATTTTTAACGCATGTGCTGAGGGCACACACACACATATGTGTGTGTGTGTGTGTGTGTGTGTAATTAATATATTATTAATAAATGAGCAAAACTTGGCCACAAAATATTTAATATTCAATTATTTTAATGATCACAATTAAAGTTTTAATTTTATTAAATTGAACAAGCGCAAAATTCAGCAATCAAATATTCAAAAAGACTTAATAATAATGTTATTTCTCTCTATAGGCGCGTTTACTACGAATATGGCGATCGTCAACTTCATCTTTGCCAGACACTGACAGAAAACACTATTTTATAAATAAAAATCAATGCACGCATCCCCGGATTTACAAATGCACATCTTGCTTGTTGCACGCACATTATGTCGAAATAACGAGATATTATGTTGAAATAACATTATTATTAAGTCTTTTTGAATATTTGATTGAATGCTGAATTTTGCGCTTGTTCAATTTAATAAAATTACGCCTATATATAGCCTATATATATACTATTAATAAATGAGCAAAACTTGGCCACAAAATATTTAATATTCAATTATTTTAATGATCACAATTAAAGTTTTAATTTTATTAAAACGCGTGCACTGATTTTTATTTATAAAATAGTGTTTTCTGTCAGTGTCTGTGCATGGCAAAGATGAAGTTGACGATCGCCATATTCGTAGTAAACGCGCCTATAGAGAGAAATGCACATAATGGATTACATAAGAGAGTAGCCTATTTCTTTTTGTTTTGAATTTTTTCGTTTAAAGACATTTCAAGCTTTGTGTATTTGAGGATGAGATGCGCTCCAGTTAACGTACAATGCAACTGACTGCTCGGGCGCCTCAATGATTAAATTGTCTATTTTGCTCTTATTTATTCAATCCAGGTAATTGTTTGATGAAAAAAATATTAAAATTAAGATACAATTTATACAAAACGAAATTCACTTTAAAGAAAGGCTTTCTACAAAACAAAACTTAATGAAGTGGTCAAAATTATGTCCGACTCGCTCCATGTCTCTCTACTCGTGCTGTTCACTTTTCATAATCAACACCTGGCAGATGGAAAAAAATAACATAACATTAACTAAATGCGCTTTTTTAATGGCAGTAGGCTAGTTTAAAACAGTACATTAGGCCTAGACTCTCTATTTGTAAAGATTGCTGCACATTCATTTAATTCTGAATTTTGCACACACAAGTTGAAAGGCATTTGTTCAAATCAAGTTCATGGATAATTGTGCGTGCATTTATTAATCATTATGATACTAAAATCATAACAAAGTAGGCTATGCTATGTACAAAAAATCAGATGAGCCCAGAATATGAACGCAACGTTTAATTACACGTTAAGAATTTTCCTTCCATATAGTAAACCATTATAAGAACGTTTAATTTAATTTAAAAACATCCACATGCCGAGAATCAAGAGCACCATCCCCTGTGTTGTGCGTTTGAAATGTGGCGCGTTTACGATGATGTCATGGCAGTAGAGGCGGCAACTATAACGATCAGTCCCACCCAGTTTGAAGCGGTACTAACTGCAGTGGAAAAGCAACCGAGCTAAAGCGAACCGAACCGTGCCGTACCGAGTCGAGTCGTACCACGCAGTGGAAAAGCGAAGCGAGCCGAACCGTTCCGCGCCGAGTCGAACCGTACCGAGCCGAACCGTGCTGTACCATGCAGTGGAAAAGCGCCATTAGTGTGTGAGCTCTCAGTTGTCACAGCTTTCATTAAGGGTTAGTTCACCCCAAAGTGGACGTTCTGTCGTTAATCACTCGCCCTCATGTCGGCTCTGGTCGTCAGAGACTGACGGAAGAGAAGAAATGGTTCAGTTGAATAAAAAAAATTTTTTTTGCGCACAAAAAGTATTCTCGTCGCTTCATAACATTAAGGTTGAACCACTGTAGTCACATGGACTATTTTAACGATGTATTTACTAGTTTTCTGGGTCTTGAAAGTGGTCCCCGCAGTCTGTGGAGGAACAGAAAGCTCTTGGGTTTCATCAAACATGTCTGGTGTTCCGAAGACGAACGAAGGTCTTACAGGTTTGGACCCGCATGAGGGTGAGTAATACTGACAGAAACACACAAGCTTTCTGTCTCCTGGGGGAAAGTGTAGGGCTCATGTCTTGGTTTCATGTTGAAAGGGTGTGTGTGAATATTTGGTAGTGATGGGGACGAGACCGCCTATGCCGAGTCCGAGTCAAGACCAAGTCTTTGAGGAAGCAAGACCGAGTCTTTAGGAGTCGCGACCGAGTCTTTAGGAGTCGAGACCAAGACCATAAAAACATGTCAGTTTTCATATTCATGATTTAATATCACCCCAGTTAATAATCAACAGTTAGGCCTACAGACTAAGCTAGATTGGGAATTGTTTAGAGGAGCAGTCTTAACGACTTAATATGGACTATGCTGAAGTGAAGTCACTAACACTGACCTACTGACACTCACCGGCAGCAGAGCCATAAGGGGGTCGCACACCGCACGCGCAGCGTCACGTCTTTTAAATTCTAACACATCCCAGATAGCAATTACATTTGGGCCACATGTGGGTATTATCTGGCACATATGGCCTAGATCAAATCAAATCAAGTATATTTGTATAGCGCTTTTCACAATACAGATTGTATCAAAGCAGCTTCACAGTATTAAATTAAAATAAAATAATACAACAAGGTTTGTTTCTAGTGGAATTTATTGATTGATAGAATAAAGTTAAATATCCCCAAAATATCCCCAACTGAGCAAGCCAAAGGCAACAGTGGCAAGGAACCGAAAAAACTCCATCAGGTGACCTAATGGTGTCCTAAAACTCCATCAGGTGACCTAATGGAGAAAAAAAAAACCTTGGGAGAACCCAGGCTCAGTCGGGGGGCAGTTCTCCTCTGGCATTTATGAACTAGAGGCCGGATTGTAGTTTGAACTGTAAGATTAACAATATTATATGAATTGTAAGATTAACAGTATTATATGAATGCCTGGCTGAAAAGATGCGTCTTTAATCTAGTTTTAAACTGGGAGAGCGAGTCCGAGCAACGAACAGTATCAGGAAGACTATTCCAGAGTTTCGGAGCCAAATGTGAAAATGCTCTCCCTCCTTTGGTGGATCTGGATATCCTAGGTATGACCAAAAGCCTCAAATTTATTGATCTTAAAGAGCGCGATGGATTATAGGGCGATAGAAGATCCGTTAAATAGACTGGAGCTAAGCCGTTTAGGGCTTTATAAGTCAGTAGCAATACCTTATAATTAATACGGAACTTTATAGGTAACCAATGTAGTGATGATAAAATCGGTGTTATATGATCATATTTCCATCACAGAAAGCCACAAAATCACTTTCCAGAACATTCTCATTCACAGTTCCATGCTGGTGGAACGCTCTCCCCACCCTCATCCGGAATGCAGAATCCCTGACAACATTCAAAAGACAGCTGAAAACCCATTTCTTCCGTGAGCACTTAACCTCATAAAAAAAAAAAAAAAATTCCTTTCCCTTTGAAACATCACTTATCGGGCTTATGCTACTCTGAATAATGCCTGAACTTCGTATTTTGAGCACTTCTTGCGTTGTTGTTGTTTTTGCCTCTTCATGATGACTCGCTTAATTTAGTCCTAATTTGTAAGTCGCTTTGGATAAAAGCGTCTGCTAAATGACTAAATGTAAATGTAAATGTAAATGTATTTTCTTGATCTAGTAAGAACTCTAGCGGCTGCATTTTGGACTAACTGTAGCTTGTTTATTGAGGATGCAGGACAACCGGCTAATAAAGCATTACAGTAATCTAGTCTCGAGGTCATGAATGCATGAACTAACTTTTCTGCATCAGAAACTGATAGCATGTTACGTAGCTTAGCAATGTTTCTAAGGTGGAAAAAGGCTGTTTTTGTAACATACGAAATATGATTTTCAAAAGACAGGTTGCAGTCTAGTATAACACCCAGGTCTTTTACTGTAGTGGATAAAGTAACAGGACATCCGACTATGTTAAAGTTGTATTGTGAGAGGTTTTGTGGGCGGTTTTTTGAACCGATAAGTATTACCTCTGTCTTGTCTGGATTTAATAAAAGAAAATTACGCGTCATCCAATCTTTTATATCTTTAACACACTCTGTCAATTTGGATAATTTAGCGTTTTCATCCGGCCGTGATGAAATATAAATTTGAGTGTCATCAGCATAACAATGGAAGCTAATTCCATGTTTCCTTATAATATTTCCAAGTGGCATCATATATATTGAGAATAATAGAGGGCCCAACACAGATCCCTGCGGCACTCCATAGTTTACTGAAGTTATGATCGATTTTTCTCCATTTAAATAGACAAAATGGTAGCGGTCAGATAAGTATGATCTAAACCAGCTTAATGCTTGTCCTTGAACACCAGTATAATTTTGTAGTCGATCTAAGAGTATTGTGTGATCTATAGTATCGAACGCAGATGTGGCATGGCTGAACAGATATGGGCCAAATTGTAGCCATATTTGTTTTGCCATAACTTTAAAATCTGCGGGAAATGCTCTCTTGGTTCACAACTGATTTTGAGGTATATGGCCCAGATAACAACGAACACATGAGAACCATATGTGGTTGAGCTATGGCACACAGTGAGAAACACCGACTTGTGGTAAACATTTGGCTTATACATGGAAAAACGCAGGAATCCTGAAATCAAGTGCGGCAAACATCCGCCGTTCCACACCTCAGGTTGCTCTGCATCTTCCCTCCTATAGATGAATATCAGATGATGTCACCAACGTCTCCTCACTGACGTCACTCACTTCTAAAACTTGTCTGCCGCCATTTTGAGTACCTGATTCACGTCAGTCGCAAAGGAACTAAATAGCTATATCTTACTTTTTCGAACTTCCTGTTTCGAATGCGCATGCGTCGCGTCTGAACGCGTTGTTGTCTTTGGAGCTCCATCGATTGATTTATAATTCTTGATTTCTCTTTAAACTCACTTACAACGAACATTTTCTATTTTTCCTCACCTCATAGTTATAACGCGGACTGTTGAGCAGACGCGTCTCAAGCCTAGTGATCCAACGCTAGATACTCTTATAGGTTACGTCCGTGGATCACGGCTGAACGCGTCTTCTCCGCACTCATTTATAAACAAAATTTTTTTTCGCCTATCGTGCGTCTACTCCACACCCGTACCACTAAAAAGACGGATTTTATCCAAGACTTAAGCCATAAAGTAGTATTAATATTGATAGCATCACTGGTAGCGTCGTTGCTAACTTAACTTACTGTCCATCTGTTAAAATGACGAATATATCAGATGTAAGTAGTCTACCTTTTGGTGCAGGTGAGGACACATTTGAGCTACACGCGGTACAGTCTGAGCTGGAAGCTGTTGAGAAACAGATCCACGACCTTTTAGTGAGAAAAGCCGAGCTGATAGACCGGCGTTTGGCTCTTGAAACATCACGCGCCGATGCACACAAATCAGTGATTAACGTTACTAACCCGCTGACTCCGACCTCGTCTACTCCGTGCGTTACTCAGCATCGGTCACGAGCGTCGAGGCCGCGATCAGCTATGGTCTCGTTTACGCCGGCTCCAACATGCCACCACGAAGCCTGGATATTTCCGCAGCGGAAGACGCGAGTCAGGTCTAGACCAAGAAGACTCTCTCCGACCCTCCCGGTTTTCGAGATATCCACACAAAACCGCTTCTCCCCTCTCCGCGAAACAGAACGCGATGCTGTGATCATCGGTGATTCCATCGTTCGACACGTACACGCTACGTTAAATAAAAGTAAGGTGCATAGTCACTGCTTTCCTGGTGCTCGTGTTTCTGAAATCGCTGCTCACGTTCCCGAGATTCTGAACGAGCGCATCGGAACTGTGGTCCTGCACGCGGGAGGGGCCGACATCAGGCTGCGCCAGACAGAGGTTCTGAAGAAAGACTTCAGGAATCTGATTGATACGGTACGCAGCACATCGCCTGATATAACGATCATTGTGTCAGGACCGTTTCCCACGTACCGACTAGGTCATGAAAAGTTTAGTAGATTATTCGCGCTAAATGAATGGTTAATATCATGGTGCAATGAGCAGAAACTGCTCTTTGTAAATAATTGGAATCTGTTTTGGGAGTGTCCTAGGCTTTACCGTGCTGATGGCTTACACCCAAGCAGATTCGGATCGGATCTTCTGTCAGATAACATCTCCAAAATGTTAAATACCTTTTGACTAGTAACCAAAAGTCCAAATCATAGTCTCTGCTGCACCAAATTAACTGATATAAATAGTGTAGAACATTGCATAGAAACTGTGTCTATTCCTCGTTTAGTGAGATCAAATAATAAATCTACTGCAGTATCTAGAAAAAATCTAATTGTTATTAAACCAGAAAATGTTGCTATTAGTAATCAAAAACAATTTCTAAAGCTAGGTCTTCTAAACATTAGATCACTCACACCTAAGGCAGTTATTGTAAATGAAATAGTCACAGATAATAGCTTCGATGTACTTTGCCTTACTGAAACTTGGCTTAAACCTAATGATTATTTCGGTCTAAATGAGTCTACTCCATCTGGATACTCCTATAAGCACGAACCCCGTCTGATTGGTCGTGGCGGCGGTGTTGCAGCGGTCTATAGAGATATTCTCAATGTTACTCAGAAAACGGGTTATAAGTTTATTTCGTTTGAAATACTTGTACTAAATGTTACGCTCTTAGATGTTAGAAAAAAATCCATATTATCTCTAGCCTTGGCTACCGTATATAGACCGCCTGGGCCTTACGCTGATTTCCTAAAAGAGTTTGCAGATTTTCTCTCAGATCTATTGGTCAATGTAGATAAAGCATTAATTGTTGGAGATTTTAACATACACGTAGATAATTCAAATGATGCGTTAGGGGCTGCGTTTATAGATTTATTAAATTCCTTTGGGGTCAAGCAAAACGTCACCGGACCAACTCATCGTCTTAATCACACACTCGATTTAATTATATCATATGGAACCGATCCAACCGATATAGATATCATTCCACAAAGTGATGATGTCACTGACCATTACTTGGTAACTTGCATATTACGTACTGCTGTAATATGTCATGCTGTGCCGCGTTTTCGACCAGGCAGAACAATCCTTCCATCCACCATAGATAATTTCTCAAATTGCTTATCTAATCTGTCTCAGCTGCTCAGTGAACCCAAACAAACAGATGAACTAGAAGAACTAACTAGCACTATGAGCACCATTCTCTCTAGAACATTGGATGTTGTTGCACCCATTAGATTAAAAAAGGTCAGAGAGAAAATTAAAGCACCATGGTACAATAATACTACGCATGTTCTAAAGAGAGAAACCCGTAATTTAGAGCGTAAATGGAAACAAACTAATTTAGAGGTCTTTAGAATCGCGTGGAAAGACAGTATGTCACGTTATAAAAAGGCCCTAAAAGCAGCCAGGGCTGAGCACCTCCGCAAACTAATAGAAAACAACCAAAACAATCCTAGGTTTTTATTTAACACCGTGGCTAGACTAACAAATAAACAGACGTCACCCGAACAAAATATCCCGTTACAGTTTAGTAGTAATGATTTCATGAACTTCTTCACTGAGAAAATAGAAAACATCAGAACCACAATTGTAAACGTTCAATCCTCAATCGCACCTTATAATTCAGCCTCAATTATCCCCCCGCAAGAACAATTACAGTGCTTTACAACTATAGAACAAAAAGAGTTAAATAAACTTATCACTTCATCTAAAACAACAACATGTTTATTAGATCCTATACCAACTAAACTACTGAAGGAAGTGTTACCTGTAGTGGAAGAGCCTCTCCTCAATATTATTAACTCATCTTTATCTTTAGGTCATGTTCCAAGAACATTTAAACTGGCAGTTATAAAACCTCTCATTAAGAAACCACAATTAGATCATAATAATCTAGCAAATTATAGACCCATTTCAAATCTACCTTTTATGTCTAAAATACTAGAAAAAGTTGTGTCCACTCAACTGGGCTCTTTCTTGCAAGAAAATGATATCTATGAAAAGTTTCAGTCAGGATTCAGGCCGCATCATAGCACTGAAACTGTGCTCGTTAAAATCACAAATGATTTACTCTTAGCTTCTGACCAAGGCTGTATCTCAATACTAGTTTTACTTGATCTAAGTGCTGCGTTCGATACTATAGATCACACAATACTCTTAGATCGACTACTAAATTATACTGGTGTTCAAGGACAAGCATTAAGCTGGTTTAGATCATACTTATCTGACCGCTACCATTTTGTCTATTTAAATGGAGAAAAATCGATCATAACTCCAGTAAACTATGGAGTGCCGCAGGGATCTGTGTTGGGCCCTCTGTTATTCTCAATATATATGATGCCACTTGGAAATATTATAAGGAAACATGGAATTAGTTTCCATTGTTATGCTGATGACACTCAAATATATATTTCATCACGGCCGGATGAAAACGCTAAATTATCCAAATTGACAGAGTGTGTTAAAGATATAAAAGATTGGATGACGCGTAATTTTCTTTTATTAAATCCAGACAAGACAGAGGTAATACTTATCGGTTCAAAAAACCGCCCACAGAACCTCTCACAATACAACTTTGACATCGTAGGATGTCCTGTTACTTTATCCTCTACAGTAAAAAACCTGGGTGTTATACTCGATTGTAACCTGTCTTTTGAAAATCATATTTTGTATGTTACAAAAACTGCCTTTTTCCACCTTAGAAACATTGCTAAGCTACGTAATATGCTATCAGTTTCTGATGCAGAAAAGTTAGTTCATGCATTCATGACCTCGAGACTAGATTACTGTAATGCTTTATTAGCCGGTTGTCCTGCATCCTCAATAAACAAGCTACAGTTAGTCCAAAATGCAGCTGCTAGAGTTCTTACTAGATCAAGAAAATATGATCATATAACACCGATTTTATCATCACTACATTGGCTACCTATAAAGTTCCGTATTAATTATAAGGTATTGCTACTGACTTATAAAGCCCTAAACGGCTTAGCTCCAGTCTATTTAACGGATCTTCTATCGCCCTATAATCCATCGCGCTCTTTAAGATCAATAAATTCAAGGCTTTTGGTCATACCTAGGGTATCCAGATCCACCAAAGGAGGGAGAGCATTTTCACATTTGGCTCCAAAACTCTGGAATAGCCTTCCTGATACTGTTCGTTGCTCGGACTCGCTCTCCCAGTTTAAAACTAGATTAAAGACGCATCTTTTCAGCCAGGCATTCATATAATATTGTTAATCTCACAGTTTCAAACTACAATCCGGCCTCTAGTTCATAAATGCCAGAGGAGAACTGGCCCCCGACTGAGCCTGGGTTCTCCCAAGGTTTTTTTTTTTTCTCCATTAGGTCACCTGATGGAGTTTTTTCGGTTCCTTGCCACTGTTGCCTTTGGCTTGCTCAGTTGGGGATATTTTGGGAATATTTAATTTTATTCTATCAATCAATAAATTCCACTAGAAACAAACTTTGTTGTATTATTTTATTTTAATACTGTGAAGCTGCTTTGATACAATCTGTATTGTGAAAAGCGCTATACAAATATACTTGATTTGATTTGATTTGATCTTCAATATGTTGTGCGGTGGGGTGCAACAACAAAAAAGGAGACCCCAAAATATCCTTTTACAGGCGAAAAAAGAGGCCGTAATTTGCAGGTGGGGCGAGTGGGACATATCCCCACCACTTTTGAAACATCTCGCGGCACGAATGTACCAATACAAATAAACAAAACATCTCCAGTTAACTAGCAGAGCATTAATTTCGTTCGTTTGTTAAATAAGAGGCGATCTAGCGCTGAAATGTGTTGTTTCTGAAATCAAGTGATCAAAGTGCTCGTTGCCGCTGCGATCAGTGGCACGGATAACTTACTGTGTTTGTTTGTGGCTCGCGCACAGTCTTCACTCTGACGCGCGCTTCAATGTGGAGAGACTCTCTATTCGTTCCGGTGAAATTACAAAACAAACTGAACACAAATTCACAGTTTTGATGAGAAAAAAAAAAAACTATACGAGTGCGGATTAGAACCCAGAACCTCTGACACGCTTGGCAAAAGTTCTGCCACTGGACCATTTAAATACACTCTTAGAATAGTTGGATCAACATATAATATTATTGAATGCCAGGATTGGTAGTTCGGTAGCAGCGGACAGAGGCTGGAAGTACGCATCAGGTATCGCGTAGGGATCACACCCAAATGATATTATTTTTTGAAAGTAGCATTTCTTTTCATGGCAGTCGAGGTGCGAAATGTTGTCTTTCGTAGCCATTTACTGTATCCGTACGAAGCTGTAAATAGTAGCAAGCTAGCTAGTTAATGCTTGTCGGTACCATAGACAGTACTCGGTAGGTACTCAAGATGGCGGCAGTCAACTGGAAAAAGAGCGGATGACGTAAGAGGTCACGTGACTGATATTCATGTATTGGTGGAGTGAGACTACGGCGCGAGTTTGACTGCGACACTGGCCAGCTGACGCCATTTACTCTGCTTTCCTCACGACTGTGTACATTCAGGTAAGTTATGTTTTGGCATTTTAAAGTCATATAATTGAAATATGCAGCATCATGTGTCAATATTGCATGTTATTATGCGTTTAGTTATTCGTTTCATCGAGGAAGGGGTTGAACTAGCTAATATTTTCCTCAGTTTACTGCTATAACTTACAATAAAGTTCAATGTAGGCTATAGCAGTTCGCTGGTTTGCCGTTTTAAATTAAGATGTTTTTGTTTATAAATCAACAGCACACTGTCGTACACATATAAAATAGTATAGTTTGTCATGTGTAGTAGCCTGTTTGTGAATTAAGGCGACGCGATCCAATGTCGGTGTTACTGTTTGTCAAAAAACCTAAATCCTAATTTGTGTTCACAATCATTCAACTAATAATAATATAAAAATGCCAAGAATAAACACATTAATGCGTGTGCATTATTGTATGTATCTTTTTATTTAACTCTGAAATGATATTCAACCAAGACTTTTTCTCATGACTTTTCCCTCTTTAAAATTAAAGTTGTAACGTTAGGCTATTAGTGTCAAGTCACAATACCAAAATTATGACTTTCGATACAATACCCGATTAAAATACCTAGTTAACATGAACTAATAATGAACTGCACTTCTACAGCATATATTAATATGTGTTAATGTTAATTTCAACATTTACTAACACATTCAAATCAAAATTTTTACTTGTTAACTTTAGTATGCACTGTGAACTAACATGAACAAACAATGAATTGCTGTATTTCTGTTAAAGGCAGGGTAGGTAGGATTTTTATAAAAAACTTTTTTTCAAATTTGTTTAAACTGTCTTTGTATACCAATACATAATTAAAATGTAAGTGCTCTGAAAAAGAGAGTTTAAAAATCGAGTGACTGTAGACCTTTTAATCTGCAATAAACACAGCTCATTATTTCCATCCGGGACGAAACAATTGATTGGTTTGGGCGACTGTCACTCACTCTCGCAACCATGGCTACCACCCCTGTTGCTACAAGATCTGCCCATGTGCGCGCGCACCCGTTTGATTTGAGGAGTGCAAGAGAGGCGCGGAACCTACGAAGAGTAAAATTATGGCAGAGAAAGAGCATTCAAAATTCAAAGCACGTGCATATGCAGTCAGCGAAGGCAAACAAGGCAAAAACTACTTCCTCGGACCCTGGTTGCCCGCACTCTTGAACGACCTCCTCTGCTTCGCCCTCGACCCCGGACCTGTCCTCGAACCGACGATGCGGTACTTGTCACCGGAGTGTAACGTTAGTCCTCATCAGAGTCAACAATGTTTTCATCATGGAAACTCTTACATGCAAAACACCGTATATGTTATGAATCGTACACGAAATTCACCTTCATCACAGTTTAACTGATGGTAATGGAAAAATGTGTATCAATGCAACCTGTTTTTAGCTTTGCCTTATAAATGTAGCTCGTTACAGCCTAAATATAGCTCGTTACCGAATCAAACAAAATATATTTTAAACTTTACCAGTATCGATATGCTAGATTGATAGTGAGTACTAAAAGCCATCTTATTTGTTTATATTTATAGTGATAAAGTTAGGTATTTTATTACATGTGATTCTGACATGATGTCACTGCATGCACTGCGCTCCTTCCTCTGCTCTCGTCTCAGGTAAATAATGCGTCTTCCAGCTGAGCCTGAGCGTTTGGCGTCGCGCGTTCATGTGTTTTGGGGGCGTGGCTTTGGAAGGAGCTCAGAAGGGAGGGGGTGGAGTGAATGGAAATAATTAGCTGTGTTTACAACAGTCGTGAGAGGCCTACAGACACTCGATTTTTATACTCTCTTTTTCAGAGTACTTATATTTTAATTATGTATTGGTATATAAAGACAGTTTAAACAAATTTGGAATGTTTTTTTTTTTAGAAAAATCCTACCTACCCTACCTTTAACTATCAATTAATTGAACGGCCATTCACTGCCATTATAAAGCTTGGAAGAGGCAGGACATTTTTATAATTACTCTGATTCCTAACGATCGAGATTGCTATGGTATACTGTCATACCACCCAGCCCTAATGTGCAGTATGGGTGGGGCAATGACAATAATTTCCATATTAAAAACCTAGAAAATATGGCTTCAGATGGAGTAAGTAATAGTTTATAGTTCATTTTTGAATATAAAACCACTTTCATTTTAGGGTGGTCTATTTAAATGCATATTTCAACCACTTACACAATGGTTTTGTTTTTTCCCTATCAGATTACCTGTCTGGGTCTGGTTGGTGGCTTTGACCTGGATAACACCGTGTGGAGAGTGCTGAAAGGCACTTTTACAACTGCTGTGGCACGTTATGAATTGGAGAGAAGTCAATGGGAAGATTGGTGTCCAACGCCTGATCGTAAAGGAAGTTGTCATTGGTGAGACCTTTTTTAGAAGTCCCTTTTATTTGTAGCACTTTGCACAATACAAAACTTTTCAAAACCGCTTTACAGAACATTGTATTTTTATTTCTGTTATCTCAGTAATAGTAATAGTCACAAATTCATGGTTCAGAGCTTAAAGGGATGGTTCGGAGTAAAATCAACCTATAGGGTCATTTGCACCATGATCGAGCCAAACACCAGCGCATGCCTACAACTATCTGTATTTAGTTCATTATCACTGTGTATTTAAAGGGTTAGTTCACCCAAAAATCAATTACTCACCCATGTTGTTCCACCCCCGTAAGACTTCTGTTCATCTTCAGAACACAAATTAAGATATTTATGATGAAATCTGAGAGCTGTCTCACTCCTCCATAGGCTTCTCTGTTATTGAAACTTGCCAGCCCAGAAAGTTAGTAAAGACATTGTTAAAATAGTCCAAGAATACAGTGGCTGAACCTTAAGTTTATCAAGTGTCGAGTTATACTTTTTGTGCGCAAAACAAGCAAAAATAACGACTTTATTCAACTCTTCATTTCATTCAACTCTTCATTTTCCTCTGAGTGAGTTCACGTAGTATAACAGCGCAGCGCTTCTGTGTTGTACGTCAGAACGTAGGCTCACGATTGGCCAGTATCCCACACATGACCAGCACCGGCCAATAGTGAGTCTACGCTCTGACGTACAACACAGAAGTTGGAAAAACTTGAGGGTAATTACAGACAGAATTTTCATTTTTGGGCGAACTAACCCTTTATGTTCCTCCTTGCATTCAGTACTTGGCCCATTATTGTTTGTGTGTTTCTGCTTCCAAATTGTCTCGCATCATTGCGGGTTATCTTGAGTTTATTTTGTGTTAGTAAAAACACTTATTTTTGTAGACTCTGTCTTTGGACTAAAACATGACATTAATGCTATCTGTGTTGGTGTTTTTTTACATTAGAGTGTGCATGTCTTTTTAAAAAAAAAAGCAGAATACATGCAGTGCTGTGAATTTTAACCGGTTGGTGCAAAAGTATTCTATAAGGAATTATGGTATAATTCTGGCCGACATATTGAAAAATACAATTTGCAATTCCTTTTGAAAATTTACTGGAAAAAAACTTTCATACAGTGGTAATTCAGAGGTGTTTAATTTGTTACTAATTGCAATTAAAATATTAAAGGATATTTACATTAATGATTTTTTCTTCATTCTCCTGCAGCTCTAGCTTTCAGGTTGTATTGCTGCTAACATTATTTAAATTCTTCTTTATTGCAGGTGCAGTCAGGCAGAATCCCCTTACTGGAAAAGATCAACACATTGCCGACCCTCATTGGAGACTTCTCTGCACATCAACACACTTCTCAACTCAAAGTTTCAAGTTTGCTTTAACTTTCTTAATTTCTCTTTAAAGTTCTCTTTACCAAGTTACTGTGATCTATTTGTATTACTCTCATTAGACTAATTGAACATAACATTAATACACGCTTTGATCGTGTTTTGAACTTTGGTGTAAAAAATTAACTTTGAATGCTATTTATATTAATTTGTATTCTTAAATGTTTTCAACTGAATTCTACTTAAGTACAACTGAGTAGCTGTAATTCTATGTATTCTTAAATGTTTTCAACTGAATACTACTGTAATTATTAAATTCAACTCTGTTGCTGTAATTATTAAATTCAACTCTGTTGCTGTAATTATATTTATTTTTATGAAATGTTTTCAGCTGAATACTACTGTAATTAAGTACAACACTTTAGTTGTAATTATTTAAATGCTTGTCAAAATAAATAGTTTTGAGTACATTTGTTGTTGAGTGTTTAATTTACCTGTGAGTTAATAAGACTTTAAATTCTGTCAGCTGCATGTGGGCCACATAAGGGCCGTTAGATTTTAACAGAACTCAGCCATACTAAAGTTGCACACCAGGCTCACATATGGGCCACATGAAATTGTAGTATTTGGCTCATGCTTGGTGGAGTTATGGCAGTCCTTTGGTTCAGTTCTGGCAAAGGAGATGTGGGCCATATCTGGGCCGGCAAACACAAACTAATCTGGGCCACAGCTCAGCTGTTTATCTGGCCCACATCTTTGCCAAAGGAAATTTGCTGACTGGGATTATTCTCTATGAGAGTACACACACCGGCGGCGCCTTTCAGCGTCTGTCTGCGGCGCCCAGCAACGGCTCAGGACCTTGTTCAAAATCCTGCCGCGCCACAGAGCGCCATTTACATAGTTTTACATTAAATGTACATTTATTTGTCTCAAATCGTCGTTAATGTATATACTGACTTCACCCTGTGCTGCAATATACATTTAGTTTTACATTCATTCACAGAAATCAGCTGCTTGAATGAAAATTGCTGATGTTATCGGATTTTCAGGTGATATTCTCAATTCATTCAGTTAACGGATGCTCTGAGGTAAAGTGAATTCAGACTGCAGACTTAGCAACGATTGTATTTAATTGTACTGTACAATCATAACATAGTACAGGCATTCATAATGTCCTTAAACATAACAATATTGCTGGCCATAAACTGAGAAATTGCGCGTCCGGTGTGCGATACCTCGAGTTGTCCTAGACGTGGCGTGGCGCGGCGCGTCCGGTGTGCGACCCCCCCCCATAGAGATAAATAAACGGCTCTGACGGCAGTATCTTTGCATTGCACCATGGGATGTCATTTTCAAATAATGCCCGTCAACATTGCATTTTATTATTGTTGTTATGTGTTGTGTTTTTTTTTTTATATGAACATAAAAAAATGCGTTGGAAAAAAAAATCTCGAGGACTCGGTCTGAAATTACGAGTCCTTCTCCTCCCACTGTGGTCCGAGACCGAGTCAAGACCGAGTCTTTGAAGGAACAAGTCCGAGACGAGTCCGAGAAAGCAGAAATCGGTCTCGAGTACTACATCACTAATATTTGGATCTGGTGACTTTTCTTCATAGGCTACAATCTTTAGCATTTAAAAACAACATGATCACCTGTAGTGGGAAATCTGCTCGCCTTCAGATAAAAGTGGATGTATATCGTATAAAAAGTTGTTATTAAGTGTAAGCATGTTATGTTTATGTTGAAATGTAATTTATTTTTTGTCTGTAAATATGTGTACCTCAGGGGAAATGTCGCCCTTTAGAGGTCTAAAATAAGGGCTTTCGCACCGGAGGAACCCTTTCACAGCTCCTAACCCTAACCCTTTCACAGAGGGGCGAGGCCAGAAATGTTAAAGTGGGTGGGCCTTCATTAAACAGGGTGGGCAGTGTGGCGTTCGGAAACTGCACGCCAGATCACCCAAAAAAATACAATACAATAAAATAAAATTCCAACACAGCATAACGTTCCATACTAGCAAATAACAACATTTAATATAATGGCAAATAACAACATATATACTCACTATATGCACATATACACTGAAACAAACACAATAACAGTCATATTTTCTGTCAAGTAGGCCTATACATTTTAGTCTATATGAATTATTGTTAGATTTTCTTTGCAAAAAATATTGAGAGAATTTTTGTATAATATACATTTACATCTACCTTCCTTAACATGTCGTCCACTCCAGCTCCTATAATATTAGTCTGAGACCACGGGGTTTTTGATTAAAAACGGATATGATCTCATCGTAATCAAGTGTCTCTGTCAGTTCACGTTCAAAGGAGAGAAGAGATCAATTGTTTAGGTGTCCAGTAGGCACTGAGAACCGTTGCACGGGGGGCTCGTCCAGGGCAGACAGGTCCTGTGGTGGGGTTCCAGAGACATTGGAAGTTGACTCTGTTGGTTCATTAGATGGACCATCTTTAATAATTGCTGACGTGCCTATTAGCAGGAGATGCAGATTCAGCTGCAGGTGGTCTAGCTTCATTGGTAGACCTGGTTTCTTCAGTACACTTGAAACATCCAATTTAGGCTTCTTAAAAAAATCTACTGATTGTTATTAGCGTCGCCATTTTCAAATGCAAATCTACAAACACACGAATCGTACTATTATCACGTAATAGGCGAGACTAACAGCAACTGACGAATCATATTCACCTTTTTATTTTGACGAACAAATGTAAAAATAATGTTTAACATTAACAAATGATGTATGAATAATCAAGTAGCCTAAACCCAAGTTGCTTCAGTCCAGTAAATGTTCATCTAACATTTACTTTGTAAAAATCATTAAAGATTCATGATAAAAAGACATTACTTGACGAAGTCTGGTCTCTCGATCAGAGGACAGAAGGCATGAAGTAGATTGAGCACAACAGGGTTCTCTGCAAAGATTTGGCCATATTGATAATTTATTGGCCCTAGAAATTTGCATATTAAATATGATACAGAAGGCTAATATAGTCATAAATAGGCATTATACTTATTGTTCAACAGAATTTTACAAAGAATAATGTAGTGAATAAATGTTTTAAAAAATATTGTAATACACATTGCCAAACAAGCATTCTGTTTTCAATTAATTTACTCCCAAAAGGAGTTACGTATCCTGGAGATGCAAACATTAAAGGAGACATATCATGCTTTTAAATTGTTCCTTTTTACATATAAATCATACATTTGTAGTCTATATAAAGCGGAACTGCAATGCTTGGGTCTGAATTCCTCATTATTATAGCTCCACAGGCCCTTTTCTACCCCTTTTCTGATGTGCGTCTGAGAGCAACTCGTTTTGGTGCGGTCTCTTTAAATACAATTGAGACCCTTCATACCCCGCCCACACTCGGTTCAATTCCACCCCGTTCGGCCATTTTTGTAGTTTGATAGCAGAGATACGATTATCTAGCGGCACAGAAACTTTTTATTCACACGTTATTAACAAAATGTCAACAACGGAAGACTTGTCCAGCCAGCCTTACATGTTCGAGCCAGAGTCGGAGCAGGAGCGAGATGAAAATGAAGACGACGAACCTGCAGAACAACGTCTTCATATGGATGTATCGCAATGGTGTGTTACTGTATTTACACATGAAACTTTGGTCTTCCGACCTTTTACCACCGTGTCGATTTATTTTGATTAATATGTGCGAGGGAGAGAGAGCAAGACAGCGTCTAGTTTGGAGATGGTGATGTCTTGTTTACACTTTCGCCTGGCTCCGAAGAGAGAGAGTGCGCGTGCGCGACCGGGTCTCTCTCTCTGCTCGTTCTTTCAGTTAAACATGCGTCCTGTAACAAGCGCGGCAGTTCATCTACATTAAGCGATGTAATGAAGCGTGTGGGTTACTACATCCAACAACCGAACATTTTAACTTACCCTCTCGTAACTTCTGCATCCTTTAGCTTGGACTACAAAATTGCAGCGAGAAATAAAAATGGCGGATTGCTCGAAGTGTTGGGCCGGAAGTCAATGTCCTTATTTGGCAGTTCCGCTGCAAATACTGTGACGTAATAGTTCAAAAAACGTCATAGATAACAGAAAAATCGGAACAGGTTGAAAAATATGACCAAAACAGAATATTATATCAACGAAGCACCTGAAGAGAATAATTTCATATTTTCTGTACTTCTAAACACTCCAAATATACAACAAAATGCATTTAAGGGCTAAAAAAGTGCATTTGGCATGATATGTCCCCTTTAAAATAAAAAAAATAGGTGAAATTCTATTATTTGTGTCCTAATAAGATGGAAAATGTCTCTTTATGCGAGTAGAAGGGACGAGCTGTCAAACCGCTGATGATTAACAGAGTACCCTGATGATCTCGTACACTAGTAGTGTCCAGTCCAGCGTTACTCGTGAAAGGCTGGGATACACCACATGATTAACAGAGTACCCTGATGAACTCGTACACTAGTAGTGTCCAGTCCAGCGTTATTCGTGAACAGTGTTGGGGCTAGTTACTCAAAAAAGTAATATATTACATATTACATATTACTCTCAAAAATAGTAATGCCTTACTTTACTTTATTACTCCCTGGAGAAAGTAACTAGTTATATTACTAGTTACATTTTTTTTCTTAATTACTCTATAATTGCCTGAGATGCATCAGATGGAGGGAGAACATACAAAGGAGGAGTGTTCTTTAGGGTCTTTATTACGCCAACAACAGACTGGCACTGTCTAGCACAAATAACTACAAACAACTGTACTTGTGCAATCAAGTACAAACAAGTATTAACTTCCTCAATGTTTAACAAACACCGTCTGGTGCAAACAATCAATAAATTTGATTGTCAATTTATAACAAGTCCAAACATATATTAACTTCCTCAATGTTTAACAAACACTGTCTAGTGCAAACAATCAATTTGATTGTCAATTTATAACAAGCACAAGAACATATTAACTTCCTCAATGTTTAACAAAAACCATCTAGTGCAAAAAATCAATTTGATTGTCGATTAACAAGTACAAACAAAAAAAATATTAACTTCCTCAAAAAAATATATCCATAAATAAAAAAGACTGGCCTTACCAGCACTGTGTAGAGGAGAGGTAAATTGTTAAAAAGCAAACACAGTGCAGAGGAGAGGTAGGTTGTTGAAATGAGTTAAAGCAAATACAGAAGACTCAAAGTAAATAAAAGGAAAAATACAGTTGGCATTTACTGTAATGCATTTTTCTGGTGCAAAATATGAGCTTCTGAATGTGTCAGCTTATTTGTCAAAGTAGTGGTTATACCTCATAAGGAGGAGTCTCTCAAAGCGCTTGTCTCCTAACCTGTTCCTCCTTGGAGTGAGAACAAGGCTTCCCAGGCTGAATAGCCTCTCCACTGGAGCACTGGATGCTGGTGCTGTATTGTATTTTAAAGATAAGTTCTTAATTCTGGGGAAGTTGTCTAGGACCCCCATCTCTGACCCAGACTTCAGGTACTCCATCACCTCCCTGTCTGGGCCAAAAGATCCTGAATCCTGCTCTTCCTCAAACACAAAAAAGTCATCCTCACTACTGCTGGATGCTGGACTAATCTGTGGAGGCCTGACCTCATGCTCCTCATTGTGGGGGGCAGCCAGGGGTGAAGCACGACACTCTGTTATCAGCAGAGTCTTTAGGGCCTCTCTCCTGGTCTCTTCCCTCAACCACCTCATCTTGAACTTCGGCAGAGTGACAGCAGCCAGGAGACCCTCCCTACTGTCCAAAACAGAAGCAAAGCGGGTTTTGATGGCCTGTAAGAAAAATATTTCTAAAATTAGATATTTCTCTTAAAGAGGAAAAACATACCTTCCTGTGGAAGGAGTTGACATGTAAATGATGCAACAGGCATATTGACTATACCAGGTCTTCAGAAACACAGTACCAGTATACAATTCTTACATTCTCTAAGAGCCTATTTCAGT
The DNA here is from genome assembly GCF_963993115.1 of Abramis brama. Lineage (NCBI taxonomy): Eukaryota > Metazoa > Chordata > Actinopteri > Cypriniformes > Leuciscidae > Abramis > Abramis brama. Next base: position 660,551 of record NC_139970.1, on the reverse strand, counting down.
GTGAAATTTAGAAGACTGTGATAATGGAAGCATCTGTGATAGTGGAGGGATGTGCAATTGTGCATATGACAGGCTTCTCTCATATCACACAAAGTTACAGTCAGTAAGTCTTAAATACACACTCACAGCCTACCTGCACTATGACATCAGGCAGATTTGCCATCATCTCGGAGAGGCCGGGACGCAATGCCAAGGTCTTTGACATCAGAGACTCCAGTGTCGGTAATAGATTGCCATAATAACAATCATTTTCCCCTGGAATGAATGAATATGAATCAATGAATGAATTACTTGTTTGATTCAAATGTTTAACATTCAAAAAAAGGAAAGGCAAGAAGCCACAGGTTTACATTAACCTATACTTTATCTCACCTTGTAAACGGTCCAAAGCTTTTGTAAGCGGTTTTGTGACTGTGCAATACTCTACAAGGAATTTGTACTCTCGCTCGGAAAAGGCTCGTACACCTAACTGACTGCAGAGAGTTGTCAACTGTGGTCTGGATATCTCAGTTATTCGTGCAACTGCATTGTGGAAAGAGTTCCATCTCGTCACTGTAGGCACCATGAGCTTTTTTCCACAAAGGCTTTCCACTAGCTCTGCAGCTACTGTAGACCGGCTGGCCTTAGTCCAGAGGGCAGAGCACTTTGCAGTGGCACTTCTGTAAATTGTTTTGTTTGTCACTGTCAACCATTTTTCAATATCAACAGTTGATATCAAATTAAGTGTGTGCGAGGCACATCTTAAGTGAGGGGGGAGAGTAAAGTGTCCTGGGTCTTCTTGTTCCGTGGAGAGCACTTCTTGTACATCGGTAAATGACACTTCTTCATCCTCCCCTGATCCCTCGTCCTCTGAATCGGATGCTGCTGCTGCTGCTGGCTTGGGCTCATACTCCCTGAATGTGAGAAGTGCAAGAAGAAAAAAAAAACTATAATGTGTGGCCTATTCAATTCAAATGTAATCATATCATGTGTCTTCTTGATTAATGCAATCAAATTAAACAATTCATTAACTTATACATTTGCAAATAAGTACAAGTAAGTAAACTATTATTCAACTGACCTGAAAGCCTTAACAAAATTCGATCCATTGTCTGTGACTGTTGCTGTGACCTTCTCTGACAGTCCATAAGATGAGTGAACCTGCTCAATTTCAGTGGCCACAATGTCATATGTGTGTCGTCCTTTGATTCTTTTGCAGGCAAGGGCTGCTTTTTCACGATGGAAGTTGCTTGGATCAATCCAATGGGCAGTCATGCCTATGTAGCTTTTGTTGTGACAAGTCCAGATGTCAGCGGTCGTTGACACATACTCAGTGCTCTCAAACGTTTTCTTCAGCTCACTTTCCATCATGGCGTAACATTTATCTAGGTACATTGCGAAGGTTTTCCTGTCCTGGTCTGCCCTGCTATCTTTCTAAAAGACAGCGATTCGACGGTAGAAAGAGGTAACATTTCTTCTACTACGTACGAGGCAACAAGCTTATTTATCTCGGATTTTGATGTTGGTAGTACTTTATGTTCAAATAAAAATGTTTTTGCTGCTTGTGGGGCTGCTCGTTCATGTCACTCTGTCGCTTCGCAACGAACTTGATGTGTCCGTGCTGTCGCTGCAGGTGCTTCTTCAAGTTGGAGGTAGAGTTACAAGCGGTGGAGAGCAGCTTTCTCCCCGGGCAGAGTGTGCACTTCACCGTCAAGTTATTTTCCTTCCGTTGAACATATTCAAAATAATTACTGAACCCACCCGTCGAAACTAGCTTTCTGTTGCTGGGAACCTTCCTCTGAAAAAGAGCTTGCCGTTGTTGACGCTTCCATTTTTCCCCATCTGTCTTTGAGGGTGCCGCTCTGCTGCTGGCTGCCGGGTGTCGACCAATCTGTGATGGTAAATGATACCTCGTGCCAAACCCAGACCAATCACTGTTCCATTCACGCCCTCCTCCCCTTCCCTTCTGTTCTCTGTTGTGTGCCTTGTGTGTGATGAAGGTGCTACTGGCAAATGTAACGCAAGTAACTAGCTCGGGAAAACTGTAATAATATTACCATTTTCAGACGAGTAATGCCTTACACTACCAGTTACTGAACTTTGTAACGCGTTACACCCAACACTGTTCGTGAAAGGCTGTGATACACCACATGATTAACAGAGTACCCCGATGAACTCGTACACTAGTAGTGTCCAGTCCAGCGTTACTCGTGAAAGGCTGGGATACACCACATGATTAACAGAGTACCCTGATGATCTCGTACACTAGTAGTGTCCAGTCCAGCGTTACTCGTGAAAGGCTGGGATACACCACATGATTAACAGAGTACCCTGATGATCTCGTACACTAGTAGTGTCCAGTCCAGCGTTACTCGTGAAAGGCTAGGATACACCACATGATTAACAGAGTACCCTGATGAACTCGTACACTAGTAGTGTCCAGTCCAGCGTTACTCGTGAAAGGCTAGGATACACCACATGATTAACAGAGTACCCTGATGAACTCGTACACTAGTAGTGTCCAGTCCAGCGTTACTCGTGAAAGGCTGGGATACACCACATGATAAAAAGAGTACCCTGATGATCTCGTACACTAGTAGTGTCCAGTCCAGCGTTACTCGTGAAAGGCTGGGATACACCACATGATTAACAGAGTACCCTGATGATCTCGTACACTAGTAGTGTCCAGTCCAGCGTTACTCGTGAAAGGCTGGGATACACCACATGATTAACAGAGTACCCTGATGATCTCGTACACTAGTAGTGTCCAGTCCAGCGTTACTCGTGAAAGGCTGGGATACACCACATGATTAACAGAGTACCCTGATGATCTCGTACACTAGTAGTGTCCAGTCCAGCGTTACTCGTGAAAGGCTGGGATACACCACATGATTAACAGAGTACCCTGATGAACTCGTACACTAGTAGTGTCCAGTCCAGCGTTACTCGTGAAAGGCTGGGATACACCACATGATTAACAGAATACCCTGATGAACTCGTACACTAGTAGTGTCCAGTCCAGCGTTACTCGTGAAAGGCTGGGATACACCACATGATTAACAGAGTACCCTGATGAACTCGTACACTAGTATTCTGCGACCCGGAGAGTCTGCAGGAGTTGCCGAATGTCGGCGCCGCTCTGCTGATTCAAAATCACGTAGTGTATGATGGGCACAGACTCAGATTTTTTTAGCGTCAGATTATGATTCCATCCAGTCGGAGGATATCAAAACATGTTTGATATTTTAAGCCGATTTAAGAACACACATCGTAGTGTATGACGCTACTGGAACCGGAATAAGCCTTAATATTTGCGTCCTCAGCGCCGCTCACCTCTAACTCCCACTGTAATCTGTACTCTTCTTTTTGAAATGAAAAAAAAAACTGTAGCCTACTTTTAATTCGTTGTGCCGGGTGACATTCCTCTCTTTGTTTTATTTTAACGCAATACATGTTGTTATGCGTAGTTTATTCTAAACGTGCTGTATCTTTTTTTTCTGGACGATGCTCAATTCACAAGTTAATAATTCTTTTGAATCGATTCTGTTAAAAACGTCATTAAACAATTTGGCAGAACTGTCTAAATCGGTTCGGGAATCAGTTTGAATGATTTGTTTCTGCACACACGGAATCTGAAGCGGTTTCACACTCGGTCTCGTAACAGGAAGATTTAAGAACATCAAGTGTTGGATGAAGTGGACCTACAGTCAAGTGAAAGCAAATCTGCAAATGCATCCTATTGTCCGCCAGCGATGAAGGTCTTTATTAGTTGAACATCTTCATATGCTGTCTGTGAATGAATGATTCCACAGGACAGTACATTCCATTTCATTTCATTCAGGGAATATTTTACAACCAGACAGATTATTAGTCTACGCCACGATAGCACTACTAGAAAGAATGACATTACCAGTTTCTTGAACATATACATTAATTTAAACATTAAATAAGCCATTGTCCACAGTTTATGAAATGAACACGCGGTGATGTTGTGTGTATTGCGCAGTGGCGTGTGAACTCGTCTTGAAAACGAATGCCTTTGCCTGTCTTAGACACAGTAACACGCTTGCAGAAATATACATGAGCTTGATCACATGTTGGAGAACAGACAGAATACGACCCGTGATGTGCGTTTGATGGTAGTGTGTGTTCAGATGTTCAGTAGCGGTCATGAGCGCGAGCACATGTGAAGAGTTTAACTCTTTCTTCTCTGTGTCAATGGTTCCCTTTACATGCCTGTGAATGCAGAACTCTGCAGATTCACTTTATTTCCACATTGTTTAATAATCCAAATGTAGTTGTTGTTATTATACAAACCAAAGGACAGGCAATGATTTTCGGGCTGAAAGAAAAAATGCTTGTCTCTGTGTTTGTTGCAAAGATAGCCTATCTAATTATGATAATAATAATCATTTAAATTAAAAATATCTAAATAACACACACACACACACACACACACACACATATATACATATATATATATATATATATATATATATATATATATATATATATATATATATATATTAGTACAATACAGGAATACAATACAGGAAAATAATACGACTCGAGTAAGAGTAAATAAGTAGTTTGCTGAAAAACTACTCAAGTAACTACATTACAAAGTACTTTAGTATATTTTAATAATAATATTATACGTGTTGTATCCATTAAAGAAAACGCATTTAGTTTCTTATTTATGTTTAAATGATAGGCCTATAATGTTATTTTCTAATTTCATCTGTGTTGATTATATGAAAAGTGAACAGCAAGATAGGGATAAGATAGGTAAGATGGAGTAAGATAGGATAATTAGATGCGCAATATCGGGAGATAATGACATATGGAGTGGGTCAGACATGATTTTGACCCCTTGATTAAGTTTTGATTAGAAAGCCTTTCTTTAAAGTGAATTTCGTTTTGTAAAAATTTTATCTTAATTTTAATCAATGTTTCATCAACCAATTGTCTGGATTTAATAAATAAGAAGCAATCAACCACTAAAATCAGGACGTGGAGGCACCGGTGCGTGAACTGGAGCTCGTCTCATAAATGAACCGAAACTCATACATGAGAAATATATTTATGGAAAGCTTGAAATGTCTACTTTTAAACAAAACGTGCATTTCTTTCTATAGGCACGTTCACAATACTCCGAAGATTGCGAGTCAGCATTGTCAACTTCATCTTTGCAGCCGACACTGACACAGAAAACACCAGTTGATTAATAAACAATTAAAATGTCTCCTTGCTATATTTGACACATTCATAATCATTACTTTTGCTGGATTTGTGGCAAACTTCATGTGTGCGCTTGAGTGCGGAACAGGCTTATTACGTAAACGCTCATTATGGTTTAGTCTCTCCAGTATTAAGTAATTCAATTAATATAAATATGTGATTAGTCAACTAATGGCTTAAATGAACAACTACAAATTAACAGCCCTTCTTATTTCACATATTTTCGAACCAGCATGACACAAAGGGCATTCTTCATAAAGTCTCTCTCCGCTCTGGAGGAAATATCCCCACTCCGCTCACATGCTCTGGTGTGAGACAATGTGTTCCTTCTGTTGTCTGAGAGTTGATTGACAGCTTTTAGGTGTGTTATTGGCAGCGTCACCCTCTGGTTACATAAACGCGTCACCACCGCATCAGCACCAAAAACATGGGGATTTTTTTAGACAATAATCGCACAACCTATTCCATATTCTACAATTAAAACAACTAATCGAATATTCGAAAATTGTGAACCATCCCTAATAAGCAACATGATTTTGGAGCAAAACATGATATTAATCTCATAAATTGTCGTGTTTGACATACTAACATACTAGCTCTCCCTGTTGCTAAGAGCATTGTTTTATTGCTAATTTTGAAAAGTCCACGTAAGATCATTTGAATGTTTTTTTAAGAAGGGCAAATGAGAGGTCTAATTAAAGAAATGGATTAAAATAGTATGAGTAAAAATGTGCCAGTAAAACAATAAAGCAGGGTACGGTTTACCCTGGGGGTATGGGGGACCCCATACCCCCCTCTGGCTCTGCCCCATACTCCCCTCTGGCTCTGCCCCTATACCCCCCTCTGGCTCTGCCCCATACCCCCCTCTGGCTCTGCCCCATACCCCCCTCTGGCTCTGCCCCAATACACCCCTCTGGCTCTGCCCCTATACCCCCCCTATACCCCCCTCTGGCTCTGCCCCAATACACCCCTCTGGCTCTGCCCCAATACCCCTCTCTGGCTCTGCCCCAATACACCCCTCTGGCTCTGCCCCAATACCCCTCTCTGGCTCTGCCCCTATACCCCCCCTATACCCCCCCTCTGGCTCTGCCCCAATACCCCCCTCTGGCTCTGCCTCATACCCCTCTCTGGCTCTGCCCCAATACACCCCTCTGGCTCTGCCCCAATACCCCTCTCTGGCTCTGCCCCTATACCCCCCTCTGGCTCTGCCCCTATACCCCCCCTCTGGCTCTGCCCCAATACACCCCTCTGGCTCTGCCCCAATACCCCTCTCTGGCTCTGCCCCAATACACCCCTCTGGCTCTGCCCCAATACCTCCCTCTGGCTCTGCCCCTATACCCCCCCTCTGGCTCTGCCCCAATACCCCCCTCTGGCTCTGCCCCTATACCCCCCCTATACCCCCCCTCTGGCTCTGCCCCAATACACCCCTCTGGCTCTGCCCCAATACCCCTCTCTGGCTCTGCCCCTATACCCCCCTCTGGCTCTGCCCCTATACCCTCCCTATACCCCCCCTCTGGCTCTGCCCCTAGACCCCCCTCTGGCTCTGCCCCTAGACCCCCCCTCTGGCTCTGCCCCTAGACCCCCCTCTGGCTCTGCCCCAAGACTCCCCTCTGGCTCTGCCCCTAGACCCCCTCTGGCTCTGCCCCTATACCCCCCTCTGGCTCTGCTCCTAGACCCCCCTCTGGCTCTGCCCCTGCCCCTAGATCCTCCTCTGGCTCTGCCCCTATACCCCCCTCTGGCTCTGCTCCTAGACCCCCCTCTGGCTCTGCCCCTGCCCCTAGACCCCCCCTCTGGCTCTGCCCCTAGACCCCCCTCTGGCTCTGCCCCAAGACTCCCCTCTGGCTCTGCCCCTAGACCCCCTCTGGCTCTGCCCCTAGACCCCCGTCTGGCTCTGCCCCTAGACCCCCGTCTGGCTCTGCCCCTAGACCCTCGTCTGGCTCTGCCCCTAGACCCCCCTCTGGCTCTGCCCCTAGACCTACCTCTGGCTCTGCCCCTAGACTCCCCTCTGGCTCTGCCCCTAGACCCCCCTCTGGCTCTGCCCCTAGACTCCCCTCTGGCTCTGCCCCTAGACCCCCCTCTGGCTCTGGCCCCTAGACCCCCCTCTGGCTCTGCCCTTAGACCCCCCTCTGGCTCTGCCCCTAGACCCCCCTCTGGCTCTGCCCCTAGACCCCCCTCTGGCTCTGCCCCTAGACCCCCCTCTGGCTCTGGCCCTAGACCCCCCTCTGGCTCTGCTCCTAGACCCCCCTCTAGCTCTGCCCCTAGACCCCCCTCTGGCTCTGCCCCTAGACCCCCCTCTGGCTCTGCCTCTTCTCACACATTCTCTCCAATCCTTCCCATTACAGGATAAACCCATTACGGATAAACTCGGGAACGAGTCTAAGAAGCAAGAGTGTGTAGAAGGTTTCTACAGTAGATGTTCATCTGAGGAGACAGAGAGGCAGTGCCACGTAAAACAACTGAATGAGAAATGAGGCAAACACTAAGAAATATAACATTAATAACTGCATAAATGATTGGCTTTTCTAAGTGCCTGTACAGTGACACCAGCGCCTTTCTTTCCTCTGAGTGCATTGTGGGTAATTGAGAAGGAATGGGGGAAAGTCACATGATCGGCTATGATTGGATGTTCACGTGATAAGTCCCGCCTCTTGCTTTCGTGCGCGTTCTGAATGAATAAATAATGGTGTAAATGGGAAGTTCATAAAAGTAAAAACTCTTTCCTGGGTGACACTGAGATTACAGGCAGATCTGTGTGTCTGTGTCCATCAGTGTTTCTGAGCAACTGATGAGCCCAACATAAAGAACACACTAAAGATCTATCTGGCTTTATGAGTGAACTCTGCACTCTTTCTGTAGTGGATTGCTGTGTTTCAGAGGATATGCTGGCCACTGTTTCAGATGCTCATTTCATCTCATGAGAATCTACGATGCAGAAAAACACTGAGTTTACACACACCTGGCAGAATCGGCTAAATATTAATCAGTGAACATGAAGTCCACAAGACAAACTAATGTCTGGATTTATAAACCTGACCCGTTCAGAAGTTCACAGGGTGCTTTTCTCATCGCTGTGTGACTTTGGTCCTCCATCTGGTCTGGATACTGGCTGGGTCCGACTGACTCGGAATATAACCTCGGAATATAAACAGAAAGACCAACATTATTATGACAGACATGCCATTCTTATGATGTAATGAGTACATCAGGTGTTACTATGTACTATGTACTATGTACTTACTAAAGTATTATGTGATGTGTGAAAATCTGTATGCAGACTTAAATAAACGTGTTTGATTTTGTGTGTGTGTGTGTGTGTCTCCCAGCTCTTGCAGATTGGAGCCCTCCTCAGAATCTCTCTGTTCAGAGTCTCAACACACAGTATGTTCTGCGCTGGGACTGGGCTGACGATCAGCAGAGCGCCATCAACAGGACGATCACCTTCACTGCACAGTATCTCGCGTAAGAACACTGTATCTCTGCTTTCATCCATAACATCATGGGAACAGACGTCATCCAGCCAATGAAAATGAATTCTAAAGCATTATACTGTATATCGTAAGTAAATATATAGAAGAATACAGACAGACACAGAAGCAAGTAAACCTTGGGATGGACGTCCAAGCCATGACATTTTCAGGGGTGTGATTCTTCTGGATAAATCCGGAAATCCGGCTTTTCCGACTTGAAAATTATGCTCTCGTAAATCATGCAAATTATTTTATTTTTTTCGGGTCGCGCGTAAAGCACGGTTCGGGTATTGATAAACATAATGACTGCTCACCGCTGTCAACGTTTTTTGTGCCTCTGATTCATGTCTTCATGTCATTCCGCAAGTAGTCCATTCATTTGTCATGATGGAACTTCCTTCAAAGCAGAGCTCCACCAAAGAGCCTGCACTTGTTGCAGAAGGTTATCTAAAGTGTGCTAAGAATTTTGGACATGTGGGGCGAACTATTTCTTTTCTTAGCTGAAGCCGACTACGGGAAAAAATAAATGTAAAGAGAGACATAGTGGAGTTCCTATTTTCGTTTTGACAAGTATAATACATTCTGTAGTCTACCCCTTACTTGACCTGGCAAGTGACATTATTCTAAAACGCATTCGCATAAAACTCCCCCGACATGGTTAGAAAATACTGCCTCTAGAGCAGCTGCACATCGAGAAAATGTCATAGCATGATCAGAATAGCCGCAACAGGAAAAAAAAGAAACAAAGAAATCCGTAAAAAAAGAAGAAAGTCGAAACATTTCAAAAATAAAGTCGAAACAGTACGAGAATGCAGTCTTCCGTAGAAGTTGCGTGTGTGCTTGCCGTTGTTTCACATTGCTGCACAGGCATTCATAACGGTGCGCGTCCACTGGCGCAGATCGAGTGTTTCCAATTCATTACACGTGCGTGCGTGTGTAAAGAAATGCGCTTGTTAAGTCGAACTGCCTCGGTCGGACATGGATCTACACAAAATAATTTTATCTGGGCTTTCAACAAAAGGAAATTCTACAGGTGCCAATCTACCAACATGGCATTAGGCTACCATTATAGGACGTTATAAAATATAATATAATATAATATATAGGACGTTTGCACTGTATTTCATTAAATGTATATAAATGATGTCACTGTGTTTGTGTGTGTGGGGTGTGGGGTCATGGTAGGTGCACCGTATATTTTCCTGCTTTTTTGTCCTTTGCCAATCACACCTATGCATGTTAATGCTTTAATAAATAAACTCTAAATGGGAGACATCCAGTAGTTTCCCTCAGACATCATGTAGAAACCCTCTGTCCAGGGTCAGTGACTGCTGTACTTCACATGATGAATCGAGTCACTCATGTGGTCTTTCCTCCAACAGTGCGGGTGATTACCGTGATTCCCGTAAGCCGCCTCACAACTGGAGGACCGTGTGCGCAGATGTTCTGGAGCGGCGCTGTGATTTCACTGATGCTGGACTGAGTTACTGGGGCATATATCTCCTGCGTGTGCGGGCCAACACAGCACAGCATTTCTCCAACTGGACCAACATCACCTTCTGCCCAGATATAGAGGGTGATTAAACTGGTCTGTTGTAATCTGGCCTCGGCTCTTGATTCTGCGTTGTGACCACAGCTCTGTCCCTCTCCTCCGTAGCTGATCTAGGTCCTCCGTCCAGTGTGAAGCTGACCTCTGTTAAAGGAGATCTGGAGATCGTCATCGCTGACCCTCTGAGCAGCACCAACGAGTCCATGAAGACGCTGGTCGACGACATGGAGTACCTCATCCACTACTGGAAGCAGCTTGAAGGCTATCAGGTATTTGTGCGCTAATGACCAGCAGTTGCACTGCATAGATCAGCGGTCCTCAACTCTGGCCCTCGAGGGCCCCTGTCCTGCAGGTGATCAAACACACCGGCCTGGGGTTCTCTAGTGGTCCTGCAGAGATCAGCCCTGATCAAACACACCGGCCTGGGGTTCTCTAGTGGCCCTGCAGAGATCAGCCCTGATCAAACACACCGGCCTGGGGTTCTCTAGTGGCCCTGCAGAGATCAGCCCTGATCAAACACACCGGCCTGGGGTTCTCTAGTGGTCCTGCAGAGATCAGCCCTGATCAAACACACCGGCCTGGGGTTCTCTAGTGGCCCTGCAGAGATCAGCCCTGATCAAACACACCGGCCTGGGGTTCTCTAGTGATCCTGCAGAGATCAGCCCTGATCAAACACACCGGCCTGGGGTTCTCTAGTGGCCCTGCAGAAATCAGCCCTGATCAAACACACCGTCCTGGGGTTCTCTAGTGGCCCTGCAGAGATCAGCCCTGATCAAACACACCTGCCTGGGGTTCTCTAGTGGCCCTACAGAGATCAACCCTGATCAAACACACCTGCCTGGGGTTCTCTAGTGGGCATGCAGAGATCAGCCCTGATCAAACACACCGGCCTGGGGTTTTCTTGCGGTCCTGCAGAGATCAGCCCTGATCAAACACACCGGCCTGGGGTTCTCTAGTGGCCCTGCAGAGATCAGCCCTGATCAAACACACCGTCTTGGGGTTCTCTAGTGGTCCTGCAGAGATCAGCCCTGATCAAACACACCGGCCTGGGGTTCTCTAGTGGCCCTGCAGAGATCAGCCCTGATCAAACACACCGTCTTGGGGTTCTCTAGTGGTCCTGCAGAGATCAGCCCTGATCAAACACACCGGCCTGGGGTTCTCTAGTGGCCCTGCAGAGATCAGCCCTGATCAAACACACCGGCCTGGGGTTCTCTAGTGGCCCTGCAGAGATCAGCCCTGATCAAACACACCGGCCTGGGGTTCTCTAGTGGGCATGCAGAGATCAGCCCTGATCAAACACACCGGCCTGGGGTTCTCTAGTGGCCCTGCAGAGATCAGCCCTGATCAAACACACCGGCCTGGGGTTCTCTAGTGGGCATGCAGAGATCAGCCCTGATCAAACACACCGTCCTGGGGTTCTCTAGTGATTTTAACCCTCTGGGGTCTGAGCTGTTTTCTGGGCCCTGGAGGTGTTCTGACATGCTCTGACATTTGTGCTTATTTCTGTTACTTGTGACATTTTCATGGCTAAAGTCTGATTACACTGTATTCAGCACAAACTCTGCTGCACTAATATATCAGCAGCATGTATGTAAAAGTTTGTAGTTTTGAGATAATGACATTTATGCGTGGTTTGTGAAAATACAAAAAAAAAAATCTCACTGAAATAAGGCCATGAAACCCATACTGATTATTTATTCACAAGACTTTTGAAAATTGTATCACGTAGCCTAGAATATTTGCTCCAAAACTATGTGAAAATCACCCTGACTACTCATTCAGATAAGACAATACATTGATTTAAAAATTGTACGACGTGAGAAAGCTTTATGCGGGAGGTCATTAATATGTAAGCTTTTCACACCTGAGAAAGACAAAGACCCTCCCCTAACGGCCCTATTAGGAGCTATCAGGCCCTGTCATTCTGAGCAACCTTGCACAATACTGTAAATGAGGAGATTTAAAAAAGAATGGCTTTTTGATTGTTTGGATTTATTTACAACACAACATAATCCAAAGATACACAACAAATGACAAAAAAGCACTTATTGAAAACAATGATCCAAAGACAGAGACCTTTGTGCCATTCCTAAAAACATTGTACATACCTTTCATTTCCAAGGTGTTTGATTTTCACTTTACCATGTTCATGTACAGAGACTCATGTGAATGTTGAAGTCAGCAGGACTCAGTGGCATCTGGGCCCTGAAAAAAAAAAAAAAGTGAACATACTGATATCAAGAGAAAGGCCTGCACGATTTTGGGAATAAATTTTAGATTTTTCTGGTTAAAATTGCTTTTTTAAAATTCACAGAATACACACACACACACACACACACACACAAATGTTTCCAACAATATATAATATAATGAACACCAGGTTTGTTGTGCCTTGTAGGCATAGGCTATGCGCAGTGCTGCATAAAATAATAACAATAACCTATAGCAGCCTGTAAATCTTCCAAAAGATTTCAGTAACAACTCAAACGCGATCGCGTTCCAAAATATGATACATTCAAACGCGATCGCGCTGCAAAATATGAAACATTATGGTTACCATATACATATCTACGTTTGAGCAGATATCCACAAACACAGTAACAGTAAACACGGGTCTAAATATTATAATATTCACCATATATCTAGCAACAGTTCAACTGCAATGTGAAATTTATGCAACAATAACAAACTAATATGTAAGAATTTCTTACCTTACATCTTTCTTGTCTTCAAATCGCGTTCTTCTTCTTCTGAGGTAAATCCAATGTAAGCTCAGGCGCGTCTTTCAAACTCGACGAAAAGCAGAGACTTGTGAAGTTTTTTCGTGCTTTGTTTTTGAGGTAACGAGCGCGTTCGCGTTCCATGTGGAGATTTGCATGTGAATCTCTTTGCGTGCATGGGCATGGTCAAATTAAAACTAATGAGCAAGCGTTTGAGATACTGGACATCTTGTTGGTTTTATACAAATTACTTAAACAGAGAATATTTGTTTTCAGTTTGAATCCGATCATTTAAAAGTACACACTTAAATGTTTATAAAGGTATATGGCTCATATATGTGTGACAAGTATTCGCTGAGTTTGGTTTCAGTTTATAGACGTGCTCAAGAAAAAAAAGTTCACCGCGACGGGGAGGCAGAACGCACACCCTGTTTATTTTCTTTATTTTACAAAAGCACAATGTTTTGATTTGATTGTAAGTGGACACATACAACAGCAGAAATATCACAGATTCTTTTTATATATTTCTTTTTTCTGTATGACCATAAATGACGGAGTAATTTAAGTTTATTGTGCTACAATGTGACGAAAATCCAGCAAAATGCGCGAGCTGGTTCTCAACCTCTGCCCATGACTTTTATAAATAATACAGCTTCACTACTGAAACCTATATTATATTTCTCAGCAATGAGGTGATAACTTCACTGTAATTAAACCAACAAGCTTCACTATTAGGTTACTCACTAGGGGTGTAACGATACACAAAACTGACGGTTCGGTACGCCCCACGGTTTTGACATCTCGGTTCGGTTCGGTTTGGTTCGGTGGGGTGGGGGGTTTAGAAAGCTAAAATTGCTTCTTCTTTTTTTTTACAGTGGTTTAATGAACAAATTCTGTCTTTGTCTTTAAATGAATTCAATTACAATTAAACTTTTCGCAAGGATAAAAAAAAAGATCTGCTAATGCTGTAAACTATATAGGGAGCCCACACATTACTATAACCTTAAAGGTTAACAACAGAGCCTAGACTTTTAGCCTAATTTCAGGCCTGAGGTATATATAAGGCTATGTGACAAACTAAGACAAACTAAGATGTTTTATTGGCGTCTTTCCGCTGCTGAAACACTGATCGATTGATTACACAAGTTATGATGCCTTTCAGTAAGTATACTGTATCTTTTAACATACTTTCAGGTGTCCATTCATGTTTATTCTGTAACTTGGGAAGAGAATCGCGTTTACTCGCGCTCCGCGCTGCCGCTTTAAATAAGGAGCTAGTACAGTGATCTGTCACGCCACATCAAAGCGCGCCAAAACGGCATTTATTGTTTGAATTTTGTGATCAAATAGACAGAATTTGAAAGATTACACCTTGCTTATTATCGAAAGTAACACAATACTGAGCTTGCTATTATAGGGTGTTAATGGTGGTTAGGCTAAAACGCTGTATTCGTTGTGTACACATAAGACATGAGGTCCATTGAGCCGTGGCTGGGCCGGGGCAGCAGGGGGCGGGGCGTCCTCGGTACGCCATGAGAGTATCGCGATACGTATCGTGGGTGGTGTATCGCGGTTTTTCGGACTCATGCACTCTCTCTCTCTCTCTCTGGTTAATTCATTCTAATTAATAAAAAAGTACACTCACCTAAAGGATTATTAGGAACACCATGCTAATACTGTGTTTGACCCCCTTTCGCCTTCAGAACTGCCTTAATTCTACGTGGCATTGATTCAACAAGGTGCTGAAAGCATTCTTTAGAAATGTTGGCCCATATTGATAGGATAGCATCTTGCAGTTGATGGAGATTTGTGGGATGCACATCCAGGGCACGAAGCTCCCGTTCCACCACATCCCAAAGATGCTCTATTGGGTTGAGATCTGGTGACTGTGGGGGCCATTTTAGTACAGTGAACTCATTGTCATGTTCAAGAAACCAATTTGAAATGATTCGAGCTTTGTGACATGGTGCATTATCCTGCTGGAAGTAGCCATCAGAGGATGGGTACATGGTGGTCATAAAGGGATGGACATGGTCAGAAACAATGCTCAGGTAGGCCGTGGCATTTAAACGATGCCCAATTGGCACTAAGGGGCCTAAAGTGTGCCAAGAAAACATCCCCCACACCATTACACCACCACCACCAGCCTGCACAGTGGTAACAAGGCATGATGGATCCATGTTCTCATTCTGTTTACGCCAAATTCTGACTCTACCATCTGAATGTCTCAACAGAAATCGAGACTCATCAGACCAGGCAACATTTTTCCAGTCTTCAACTGTCCAATTTTGGTGAGCTTGTGCAAATTGTAGCCTCTTTTTCCTATTTGTAGTGGAGATGAGTGGTACCCGGTGGGGTCTTCTGCTGTTGTAGCCCATCCGCCTCAAGGTTGTGCGTGTTGTGGCTTCACAAATGCTTTGCTGCATACCTTGGTTGTAACGAGTGGTTATTTCAGTCAAAGTTGCTCTTCTATCAGCTTGAATCAGTCGGCCCATTCTCCTCTGACCTCTAGCATCAACAAGGCATTTTCGCCCACAGGACTGCCGCATACTGGATGTTTTTCCCTTTTCACACCATTCTTTGTAAACCCTAGAAATGGTTGTGCGTGAAAATCCCAGTAACTGAGCAGATTGTGAAATACTCAGACCGGCCCGTCTGGCACCAATAACCATGCCACGCTCAAAATTGCTTAAATCACCTTTCTTTCCCATTCTGACATTCAGTTTGGAGTTCAGGAGATTGTCTTGACCAGGACCACACCCCTAAATGCATTGAAGCAACTGCCATGTGATTGGTTGATTAGATAATTGCATTAATGAGAAATTGAACAGGTGTTCCTAATAATCCTTTAGGTGAGTGTATATTACAGGGCTACTTTATTTCACTTCAGAATTCTCCGGACTATCTGTTCCGTCAGATTTTGCGCTGCAAAACATTCATGAGTCACAACAGCTGTTATCTTGTCCACGCTGGAAAATAATCATGACCACCCGACATGAATTATATAAATAATTTTAATAGCACAGCCATTCAAAACCAGGGTCTAGCTTGTGCGTAGTAAAAAGATCAGCGAAAGTAATTTTGGGCGGGAATTAATGTAAACAGATATCGGATACCAGTCCTGTCTAAAGTTAATGTAAACAGTCAGGCCAAAAAAACGGAACTGTGCATTAAGACTTGATGTGTAAATGCAGCCTTAGTGTCCGAAAGTGGCATCTAATGTGGACTAGTACAATTTCTGATGTCAACATAATTTCTGAGACTGAAGGAATACAGAAGGTTTTTAAGAGCATGATGACCACGTTCTTTAAAAAGATGTTGGTTTCTAATCTGTATCCAGATTCTTCTCTCTTAAAATACTTTAAAACTATTTCCACAAACACTGAGGTCCAGAAGTCTGAATATGTGGATGTCACTGGATTTTTGGACCATTAATCCACCAATAATAATAATATTAAAAATGATAATAAAGGTACTGATGAGGGAAGTATAGCATTCCCGCTAAAGCTAACCCATTCCCTCTCCTCTTGTGCCTGTGCAGAAGGCTGAACTCTCGAAGACGAAGAATAATGTGGTGACACTGCCTAAGCTGGACCGATGGACGTGGTACTGTGTCAGAGTTCAGAGTCGCTATAACTTATACAGCAAGACCAGTGTCTTCAGTGACATACACTGCACACGCACTGAAGGTCAGCAGATCCATCACACACACTCACTCACTCACTCACACATACACGCTAAGTTCAGTTTGCTTTCCAGTGAAATCAACAAGAGTCATATGTTGTTAATAACTCTTCATGTCTGATAACAGATTTCATGTGTCATTTATGAGTCACGTGTCATGTTAACCTCATGGTTCAATAAAAGGTTAATGAACAACCCACACTCAAATGTTTCTTAAACATACAGCCATAGAAGTGAAAACTACATATGGTGATCCACTGACACAACTTACCCCTCACTGCACCTTTACCTAGTAGGCTACCATTCTGAGAAACTTGATTCATTTAATAAATGTAATTCTCTTAAGCTACATCATTTATATGGTTAGGCCATCCTTAAAAATATTCTTGTTTGCCGTAACCCGACCGACCCTGTCAATTTAGTACCGACCCAATTATTTATTTATTTTCCCTTTTAGTCCGACCGACTTGCCGGTTGTAAAATGCGTTAAGACCGACCGATTTTTTTTTTAACTCTTCAAACAACTAATACAAATGCAATAAAATAATATTAGTTATTAAGTATTGTGAATATAAATTGCCTCGACCTACATACAAACATAAGCTACGTTCTTTCTTTTAAATAAAAACCCGTGGCGCGTCATCTATGATTATGTTTACACCATTGGTTTACGCATGTCACACTACGGCCTGTAGGCTAAGTTCGCTTCGTTTCATTCACTGTCAATGGTTCGCGCTTGGTAATGATGGCTGCGGCTTTACTCTAAAGATTATTTCATTTTTATATGTTGTTGAATATGGTTTATTAAAAAATAAACATGTGAGAGCGTGTTATAGGCTATATGTAATGTTTTAGTCAGATATGACGACGCTACTGCAACACGCATCGCCGCAGATGAAGCTGAGCATCAACGTGCTATCGCAAATCAAAGTGAAAGTAAGACGCTTAACACACAATCATCTTCATTAAATGTAAAGAAACTAAATGATCTTACCAGGGCTGTTTCCGCTTTCTCTTATTGCGGGCTTTGATTCAGAAATTTTAGCTGATGATCAATAAAATAATGTATCTCATAACTGTTGCTTTCGGTGACGTGCACTCCATTAAATCTATAGCGGGAATTGAAGATCGGATTTATATCCGCAAAAAAAAAACACACACATTTGTATATGTAACCAGGTGTAAATGGAATCGTTTTGATAAATCAGATTGTAATCCGATCTGAGAAAATGCATGAAGTGGCCTGGTGTGAACAGCCCCTAGACATCGGTGAAAAATGGCTTTTTTTTTGCTGTTACTGCAAACCAAAATATTTTTAAGGATGGCCTTATTCAGCAATATCTATGATATTTATAATCTACCATGTATGG
The DNA here is from genome assembly GCF_963993115.1 of Abramis brama. NCBI lineage: Eukaryota > Metazoa > Chordata > Actinopteri > Cypriniformes > Leuciscidae > Abramis > Abramis brama. The sequence continues at coordinate 642,541 of NC_139970.1, read as the reverse complement.
ATCATGTTACATAAGGCAGAATCTATGCTTCAGATGTCATGGCTAGTCCAGCCCAGATGAATGAACGAGTGCTGTGTGTGATTTCAGGACTGATTCCGTACTGGCAGATATTTCTGTACTTCCTGTTGTCGCTGGGGCTGTGCTTCCTGCTGGGGCTGCTGGTGTGGTTTAGCTTTTACAAGGTGTTTAAGTCCTTCAAGAGCATCTTCTACCCAAATGTTCAACTCCCGCCTCACATTCAGGAGGTAAAAACATCTATACTCTTTATTACATGCTATGATATCACAAGGTTTCAATGACCTTTGATTAAATAGGGGTCGTCTATATTGGTCGGCTATGTGGGACATATAGGGGACCATCTATGGGGATTGTCTTTGCGGGTCATCTTTAGGGGTTGTCTATATGAGACATCTTTGAAGGACTGTTAGACCATCCAATGAAGGACTGTTAGACCATCTAGTAGTAGTAGTAGTAGTAGCCTTTATTGTCACCAGCGAAATTAGCCATCAACCTGTCCATACAAACATACATACAATATGACAAGGGGGTAGACAGGACAGGAAGACAGGGGATTGAGGAAAAGAATACAGCATAACATGAGGAGAGGTGAGGAGAAAAAAAGGCAACCCCCAGACTATGCTCCTGTGAGGAGTACAGTGTGGGAACAGGAAAAAACACCTCAGCAACATTAGCACATAATCAGTACACAACATGAACACACAAGACTTGTAACAGGGGAGGGGAGTGGGGGATGGAGGTAACCCAGCACAGGTAAGCAGCCATCCGGTCCTGCAGCCATTCTCGGTGCTGGTCACAGACCTGCCTGTCAGACTGGTGGTACAAAGCGGCGAGGGAAGGGAAGGGAAGGGAAGGGAAGGGGGGTGGAGGGGGGGGGGGGGGGTGATTGCATATCTGTATATATGTAAGCGTTCGTGTATGTGTAGGCCTGGAGAGTCGCTACGCCTGGCATCATAATATAGGTGCCTCAGTCCGCAGGATTGTCATAGCGATACACAGCAAGTTGCCATGGAGACAACCTTGATCAGGTCCCAGACAGAGTCAACAATCAGCAGGTGTCTGTGGGGAGTGGGGGAAGGAACGCAAGAGTGTCTCACTGCAGTGCTCTTCCGGGGGAGGTGTTGTTCCAACAGCGGCCTTGGCCAAGGCCAGTGCTGGTAGAGGGGGGCCGAAAGCAGATAAGATTGGGATTGTTTGGTCTTGGGGCGAGTAGCCGCATTCCAATTTACACGGCTATTCTCCTGGTCCATTTTGGTCTCCGTAACGATCCATTCTTTGCAAAGCTGTAAGCTTCTCCATGGTGTTATCCATATTGTGGTTCATAGACCCAGTCTGAGTGCTGACAGCTCTGCCCACTGCTTCAATCATGATGGGCAGCCTTGTGGGGCTTTGGGCAGCTGTCACCGTCTTCTTCATTCCTCGATAAACCAGGGCAATGCCTAATCCAATCAGCAGAAGACCTGTTATCATGGTTCCGAATAGGTAGATATCTTCAATGTCCTCCACGGAAAGAGCCGCCAGACACACGACCCGCCACCTCTCCCACGCGTCCATCGTGTAGCCAGCTGCGAACGTTCCGGCAGGGCAGTCAGGTTCCCCCGAACCCAAGCTTCTCGTCGAGAAGATGGTGTCAGTTGCGTTGAGAGACCAGTTGATCAAATCCATAATTTCTTAGTTTGGAGAGCAAGTGCGGAGAAAGTCTCTCAAAGTACAAGACAGTAGACTAGACGAGACGAGAGCAGCAAAGCAGGGGAGGTAAGGGAGAGGAGGGGAAGAAAATGCGACCGCCTTCGTTGAGAGCCAAGAGAGTGAGCTCTTCATCCTTATCTAATGAAGGACTATTAGCCCAATCCAATGAAGGACTATTAGACCATCTAATGAAGGACTGTTAGCCCATCTAATGAGAGAGTATTAGTCTTGCTCTGGAATAAAACATGTTCTCTCCGTGTGTCTCCAGCTTTGGTTGTCGGACTCGGAGACGCCGCATCTTCTGCCTCCTCCATGCTCCGGCTCTGTGTGGGATCAGCTGGACATGATCAGCGCTGAGACGGACACAGTCCCGGACATCCAGATCTCCATCCCTGAGGATCAGGACACCAGCGTTCCCAGCCGGCACGGCAGCGGAGACTCCGGCTTCAACTCAACAGAGGAGGACTCCAGTCTCGACACACACACTGACCACAGGTGCAAGACAGACACGCAGCACAGGGAAGAGATGCATGATGGGACGCTGGAGATCTGCGCTTAACAACACAAACACATGACAGTCAAACAGACATGACTTAGACTTGTTTTTCTCCATTCAAATCATCTTATTGTACATGTGAAACCTTTGTGTGTTTGTCATTTCAGCCATATTTGCATTTCTGTATTTAAGCGTGCAGATTCTTTATGATTCTTATAGAATCTTTATTCATCCATTCGTTAGCTTCACACTCATCTCCACCCAACGTCAGATTAAAATAGACTCTATCATGTGCAGTCTCCTTGTTCTTCTTCAGATTCTGTCACTAGGAAGTGTTTGTTAAAACCCTGTTCCTGTTGTTTACATGCATATTTGCTCCAGGAAGGATTTATTCATTCAACTGTTTGTCTATATTTACTCTTACTGCATTTGTTTGTAATTATAATAACAGCTTGAGGCTCTACAGCACGTGGAGGACCTCACAACAATAGTTATTAATAAAGCTGAGGTTATCACAAGCCTTGGTAAACTGAGGTTAAACAAGACCTGATGGGTTAAAGCCCGTCGTCTTCAAGACTCCTCAATTAAAAGGAGTTTTTCAAGGCTGTTCCAGTTTCTTCTGGACACATGTACACTGCAAAACTATGGAAATACCTGTGGCATAAAAAGCAAGGCGCGGTTATGCTAAATGATTTCCGGCCTATTGCAATAACTTCTATGTTGTGCAAAACTAAGAAGCAAGTTTTGGCTGATCATGTAATTTCAACTGTGCCCTCGAGGTCAGATCCACTTCAGTTTGATTATAAGAGTAACAGATGATGCTGTACTGACCCTGCCTAATACAGTTACTTCAGTGAAGACACGTATTCTCATAAAAAGGCTTGTTGATCTCGATGTTAATACAGGTTTAGTCCTCTGGATTAGAAACTCTTGCTATGATTTCTATGGTCTTATTTGGCCTGCTGGACAAAAACTAACTCTCTAGATGATGTTGCCATCTGGCTCACACTAAGGCCCTTGAAACTTGGTGTCACTTCAGCCAATTATAAATTAATTTTGCAAAGACAAAATAATTATGTGCACAAAACTAATTTCCCTTGAGGCTCAACCAGTTGAAATTGTGGAGAATTTTAAAGGGGTGGTGTAATTTTCCCGGCACAGGGGGCGGAGCTTCAAGAGCTTGTGTCCTTTTACCTCACACCAACATGCACTTTAGCCTTTTATGTTCAAACCGGAGTCAGACAATGATGGAGAGACTCAAGAAGAAGTGACAACATGTAGAAGCAACAGGACATTTCTGAATGGTTAGGTGATGAGTTTATGTAGCTGATGTGTAGTTATCTTCTAGTCATCTATAAATTGTGTTCAGGGGCGGGGTTTATGTAAATTTTAGGGTTGGTGATGTCACTAACCCGGGAGGAATGTGGCGTAGTCTCTACCAGCCGTTTGTTATAGTCCTTATAAAGCAATTTCTGTAAAAGCAAATATCTCCCTTTGCTTTGAACTTTGATGTTGTAACTTTGCAGATGTTGTTTATGATCAAACAGCAACATTACACACTAACTAAAGTTGGAAAAGTTAAATCATAATAAACCACCCCTTTAAATAGCATGGCTCAATTCTGGACTCACATGTGAGCTTCGTTATCCAGAGTAAATTAAAAAAAATGCTTGCTGCGTTTATTTCTTCTTAGACAACCTAGTGGGCTTGGAATTAGTCAGCATATTTTATAACTTGTGTACAAATCTATTGTAGAAAGTGTACAAACGCTTCATCTCTGATCACTTAAACTGCAGATCTAAGAACAAACTCGACAGAATTGTGTCAATGTCCAGTAAAATAGTCGGCAGACCTCAGAGCTTTTAATGCTGAAAGGGCAAAGGCGGCGTTGAGGATTATTCTAGAGTTCTCACCCTCTCTTTAGTCAGTCTGAGCCCTTGAATTTAGTTCAGCGCTATTGAATCCCTCTGGCCAATTAACTGTGTTTAAGAGGTCTTTTATTCCAAACGCTATTAAAAACATCAACTCCGCAAGAGATCGATAAACCAAATGACAGTGACATGAACTGTATTTTTATGTAATGTGTAATGTGAATCTGAAAACATAAACAGAACGAGGCGTCAGTTTGCCACATCTGAATGTGAAATATAACAGATGTTTAAGAAGGAACGGTGTAATATCTGAAGGCAAGAAGAACCTGTTTGTATTTCTCATTACATCTGTTGCGCTTGTACACCGAACTCTCCTGCAGTAATTTCAGTTTGAGCCGTTCAGATATTCAACTCTTTCCCACCATTGACAGAATTTCCCAGCAGTCCATGTTTTCACTCTTATACGGTAGGGGGCGCTATTACACATCTTCTGAAAGAGTGCATAATCTCTGGATCAAAACACAGGCGAAGAAGAAGAAACAAGCGATAAAAGCATTGCTTATGCACATTGTGGTCTTTGAAAAAAAGCGAGTTGTTGCTTTTTCAATGAAACTCACCTACTAATGTTGATTAAAAATGCATAGAGCTAGAATAAAAAATGTGTGTGTTTGTGTTCAAAAGCAGGATCTGTTCTTTCTTTTGATATATTTTATGTTGAGATATTAAGATATTCTATGTTCAAAATATTCTAAGGGCTATGACATTTTTGGGAAAATTATCAATAATGCTAGCAGTGGCTGGAAACTTTTCTAAAAAAAAAAAAAAAAAAAACCTGCCTTGGAAAGAGTTAACTAGAATTTGTGGGCTGGTGCGGAAACGTTGCAGAGTTCCCGCGTTGTCTTAAGTCTTTTTTATTTATTAGAGGTCTTAAAGGGATAGTTCGGCCAAAAATGATATTAAACCCATGATTTACTCACCCTCAAGCCGTTCGAGATGCATATGTCAATCATTTTTCAGACGAACACATTTTCAGTTATTTTAGAAAATGTCTTAGATCTTTCAGTGGTTATAATGTCAAGTTATGGGGTCCACCTGCTTCAAGTCCCAAAATGTGCATGCATCCTTCACAAAAGTAATCCATCCGGCTCCAGGGGGATAAACGAAGGCCTTCTGAGGGTAATCCGTGCGGTTTTGTCGTAAAAATATACATATTTAAAACTTTATAAATGAAAATAACTGGCTTCCGGCAACGGTCAACGCGCGTTCACGGAGATGGATGCTGGCGTATGACGTAGGACGTAGCGTAGGAACCGTGACCCTAATCAAACACACCTGAACCAGCTAATTAAGCTCTTCAGGATTACGAGAGAGCTACAGGCAGGTGAGTTTGATCAAGGTTGGAGCTAAACTCTGCAGGAAAGTGGCCCTCGAGGACTGGTTCCCATTGAGAACCCCTGCTTTAAGTAGTACTTGAAAATGTTTGTAAAACTACTAGTGCTCGGAAGTAATCGTGAATCCCTCAGTGCATCGTAAGGAGACAGAGATACGAGGTCACCAGCAGGACAACTGGCAAATTGCACCTAATATTGGTTTTATGTATATTTCTTTATTAGTGTTTTTTTTAACTTGTTTTATTTTTTCCCCTTAAATACATTTAACGTAATTCAATAAAGAAATATTAATGAATAAAGAAAAAATCAAAATTACATGACTGAACACAAATATATTAAGGAATGAAAAAGTACACTGCTGTGTTTGGACATTTCAAGGAGATTACCAATGTTGGTAACCCTTCCTTTTACAGTCCCCTAATTACTAGGTATTTACCTGGTAAATATATGGTAAGTTATAGTTGGTTATTGGTAATTACCACAGGTAATAAGAATGTAAATGCAGAGAAACTACAAACTAATTACTAGGTATTTACTGGGTAAATATATGGTAAGTTATAGTTGGTTATTGGTAATTACCACAGGTAACAAGTATGTAAATGCAGAGAAACTACAAACTAATTACTAGTACACTGTTAGACTTTTCTGTAATTTCTACAGTTATTTAATTTAAATCCCCCAGTATTATACTGCTATTTCTCTTTACAGTAAATAACTGTGATTCCCATTGCATCATGGGGATTTTCTGTGATGTCTGTGATTGGACTCGTATATCGGACTACGTCAGAAATATAACGGCCGCGGCGCATCACTACACTGTCTGGGATTTGTCGTGTGCGTCAGAGCATCCAGTGTAGGTAATGGGGTCTGTCTTTTGTTGGATCGCGACGTTCGTGTCTGGCCCGGGGAAGAGACGGAATTCACTTCACCGAGAGAGAGATCAGCAAGCAAGGTAAAAACAAAAACAAGCAAAAAAACATTATGTGTGTGTTGACAGGATTGTGCCCAGTTTAACCTATGTTATAACGTTAACGTTAGCCTAACGTTACTCGTCGTCAACATGGCGGTAACGAACTTTACCATGGTAAACTGAGCTAACGTTTCATTTTACACACTTTGTTAGATTATTGAATTGTCGAGTTAAAATATGCCAACGAGCAACGCGTTTACATTAACAATAAATTTATTTTTATTTACATTAATGTTAATAAACTAATGTGAAATTCTGTTTATAGCCTAATGTTGGCCTACTGATGAGAACCTTTATAGTTTAAGCATTAGTTTGCAAACTATACCATATTATAGTTTTTTTTTAATGGAATTTAATATTTACTTCCATTTTTGTGTTTAAAGGCAACTGCAACAAAGTGCCAATTCGCGCCAGTGACTTCTAGCAAGATTCCAGAGGTAGGCCAGCCCATTTGTGATATATTTTGAGATAAGTTTGCTGAAATGATTAGCATTACGCTATGTGAAAATTGCTTTTGAGCCAGGTAGCTTACAATATCTTATAAAATCTCTATAAAATTGGCTAACTTTATATCAAATAAGTGACCTTTGCGTTATGTCTAACTTTATTACACAGCAAATGAACCAATCAGAAGATGGACCATTGTCTTTGTTCAGTCTCACCAGATTAAATGTATCCAGGTAAGCACTGCAGTAAAACTCTCACTAATTCATTCATACCAAATCTAGCATTCTAAACAACTTAAGTTTATATTTTTGCATTATTTTGATATTTTATTAGCCAGAAGACTCTACCATTGCAGTCCCACCTGACTAGGAAGGTCCTAATATCAGCGCACAGGTGGGTTAACTACTGTAGGAAGGAGAACAATCATCACACAGTGATTTCTTGCATGTATCTTACTGTGTATTTGTCTTAAACAGGTACTCCTTCACTGCAGACAAGCTGAAATGGGCTAAAATCATCGATTTCAGTCGTTCTTTCTATAGGCTTCATTTTACAGTACAGTTGCACTTTACTTAATGAGTAAATTGTAAAAACATCTGCAAGAACATACCCAGTATTTAAGATGTGCCATGACATTAGGGAAAACTGTTCCTGCGGGGTAGTTACCAGGTAAGTGTAAGGTAAATTATTTGATAAACCCTCTATAAATGGGTGTAGCAATGAACAACAACTATGTAAGACAAGGTAATTTATTGGAAACTACCATCTCAATTTGAAGATCGTAATAAATAAACATGGACTGTTACCAACATAACCCTAGGATAACTACACACCTAACTTGAATTGATGGGTAATACTGGATGTGTTTCTAACAAATTGTCTGCCTACATTCTGAGGAAGTACACAATTAAATCTGAGTTATTACCAGCCTAAACAGGTAACAAGTACACAGTACTTTGTTGAGTTGATATTTAACAGTGGTGTTTTTTTCCCTGGTAGTTTAATTGGATACTAATCGCCTTAAGTAATTACACACTAAAATACTATAATTTACCATATATTACCAGGTAAATACTTAGTAATTAGTTTGTAGTTTCTCTGCATTTACATACTTGTTACATACTTGTTACCTGTGGTAATTACCAATAACCAACTATAACTTACTTACCTGGTAAATACCTAGTAATTAGGGGACTGTAAAAGGAAGGGTTACCCAAATGTTATACTTAACAGGGAAATGGCTATTATGCTTTAAAGATTTTAAAAAATAAAGGAGGTACTCAAAAAACATGGCAATGCTGGTGTGCAGGAAACCCAGGCATGTATTGGGCATGTCTTGCTTGTTCATCGTGATGTCTCGTGCCATCTTTGTTCTCCTCCTCCCTGACGTCCAAGGGCACTCTCGCCCGCACTGTAATGTTGTGCAACATAGCTGTTACTGATATTACAGCACAGCACTTTTGTGGCGCAAAGAGAAGACCATCACTTGACTTGTGAATAGCCCAAAAGCATCCAAAAGTGCGCTCCACAATACTTCGGGCAACACGATGAGCCTCATTGAAATCTGCTTCCCTGTAATTGCCAGGATTAGCTACAGGGGTGAACAGATAGTGGATATCCACTGTCCCCAAGCAGCCGCCACTGTCTCTGTGGATTTTGGGCCTCTTGACCCTCAGATGAGTTAGGAAAGATAAAGGAGTCATGCGTGCTTCCAGGCCACCTTGACACAATGTCTGTGATCAAACACTTTTAGTCACTGATCACCTGGCAGTTGATTTCTGCATAACCTTTGTGGCATATATAAATGGCCATCCACAGAAGGCGTACTGATCGGGATTAAAGTACCATCAATCACTCTGATGACTTGCAGTATATGGTGATGTTTTAACAAATACTCCTGTATGTCTGACATGGCCTGTATGTCATCTTGATGCTGGAAATGTAATGTGTTCAGCAGCAAGTGGAAGCAATGCATAGGGGACTGCTTGTACAGCTCTTGACACAGATGCCTTACTGAGTCCAAGTCCATCACCAGGTACCTGAAGGAAACTGCCATGAAATCTCAGAGCGGCTCGTCAGGGGACAAAGCAAAATCCCTCCTGGTAGCACGCATCAGCTGACGTTTAGCAGTTGGACTATTTCTCCTAAGACATTGCATGGGGGATGAGTCCTAACTACATTTGGAAAATAATATTTCATGGTACACAAGAGATTATTAAAACATACAATTAGTAAAGATCTATCTCCTTCTCCTCTTCCTCTATCTCCTTCTCCTCTTCCTCTGCCTAGGCCTCTTCCTCTACCTCCTTCTCCTCTTCCTCTACCTAGGCCTCTTCCTCTACCTCCTTCTTCTCCTCTTCCTCTACCTAGGCCTCTTCCTCTACCTCCTTCTTCTCCTCTTCCTCTACCTCCTTCTTCTCCTCTTCCTCTACCTCCTTCTTCTCCTCTTCCTCTACCTAGGCCTCTTCCTCTATCTCCTTCTTCTCCTCTTCCTCTACCTAGGCCTCTTCCTCTATCTCCTTCTTCTCCTCTTCCTCTACCTAGGCATCTTCCTCTACCTCCATCTTCCTCTACCTCTTCCTCTACCTAGGCCTCTTCCTCTACCTCCTTCTCCTCTTCCTCTATCTCCTTCTTCTCCTCTTCCTCTACCTAGGCCTCTTCCTCTATCTCCTTCTCCTCTTCCTCTATCTCCTTCTTCTCCTCTTCCTCTACCTAGGCCTCTTCCTCTATCTCCTTCTTCTCCTCTTCCTCTATCTCCTTCTTCTCCTCTTCCTCTACCTCCTTCTTCTCCTCTTCCTCTATCTCCTTCTTCTCCTCTTCCTCTATCTCCTTCTTCTCCTCTTCCTCTACCTAGGCCTCTTCCTCTATCTCCTTCTCCTCTTCCTCTACCTGGGCCTCTTCCTCTACCTCCTTCTTTCTTCCTCTACCTAGGCCTCTTCCTCTATCTCCTTCTCCTCTTCCTCTACCTAGGCATCTTCCTCTACCTCCTTCTCCTCTTCCTCTACCTAGGCCTCTTCCTCTACCTCCTTCTCCTCTTCCTCTACCTCCTCCTCTACCTCCTTCTTCTCCTCTTCCTCTACCTCCTCCTCTATCTCCTTCTTCTCCTCTTCCTCTATCTCCTTCTCCTCTTCCTCTACCTCCTTCTTTCTTCCTCTACCTAGGCCTCTTCCTCTACCTCCTTCTCCTCTTCCTCTACCTAGGCCTCTTCCTCTACCTCCTTCTTTCTTCCTCTACCTAGGCCTCTTCCTCTTCCTCTACCTAGGCCTCTTCCTCTACCTCCTTCTCCTCTTCCTCTACCTAGGCCTCTTCCTCTACCTCCTTCTTCTCCTCTTCCTCTATCTCCTTCTTCTCCTCTTCCTCTATCTCCTTCTTCTCCTCTTCCTCTACCTGGGCCTCTTCCTCTACTAGATAGCTGTTAGCTAACGTTTCTAACCAAGGCGAAGTTTGCTAGTCAGCACCAGCATGGATCGCTTTTTAGTGCGGAAAGTGACAGATGGACAGGCTCCTGCTGCATGATCTTCAGACAAAGCTACAACTTCAGAGGAAACAGGGAAATGTAGTGGGAAACGAAAAAGAAAATACAGTGAAGATATGTTAAATATGGATTTACAGTAACGACTGACAAAACAGGAGAGGAGGTACCACTGTGTTTCGTATGTTCAACGTTGCTTTCAAATGAAAGCATGAAACCGTCGAAACTTTCTCGTCATATGGAGACACATCACAGCTTCTTGAAGGCCAAGCCTATTGAGTATATGCAAGAGATGTTGCGTGATTTCGAAAGGACAGCAGACGCTCATGAGAAAGAGTGCAAAAGTCAGTGAAAATGCACTGAAAGCCTCATATCTGGTGGCTCTCGGAGTTGCACAATGCAAAAAGCCTCATACAATCGCAGAGCAGCAGCTATAGACATGTGTAAAACCATGATGAATGAAGAAAGTGCTAATAAATTAAAAACTATTCCTTTGTCCGATAGCACAGTCGGACGTTGAATTGAGGAAACGGCAAATGATGTGAAAGAGCAGCTGATAGAGAAACTTCGATCAGTTCAGGGATTGACGCCAAATGACGCGCAACTTTTGGCATTTGTGCGATACGAGGATAATAGTGCGATGTGTGATGAGTTTCTCTTTTGCAAACCACTGCCAGGGCGAACTACAGGTGCCGAGATCTTTTCAGCCCTTGATGACTTTCTCAAAGAACACGATATTTGGTGGCAGAAGTGTGTGGCGCTGTGTAGCGATGCAGCCAGAGCAATGATTGATTGGGCACGTAAAGAAAGTAATTTGGACACACTGCATGATTCATAGAGAAGCTCTGGACGCCAAGATCTCAGTGTTGAGTTCAGCGAGGTGTTTGATGCGGTTGTTGAAACTGATATACTTGAGGCAATTCACTCCCTCGGTAGAAGATTTGACAAGCAGGAAAAAAAGCTGGAGGAGCTGTCCAAAAACATGGAAGAGAATTGTAAGGCCATTTCTGAGGTTAGGGAAGAGATGAAAGCTCACAAGGAGAAGGAGCTGGAACTTTCTGATCTTAAAAAAGAAAATGAAGAGATGAGGTCAAGGGTAGGAGAAATGGATCGCTACAAAAAACGTTGTAATTTATGCCAAAAGACGTTGGAATTTACGCATCAAAGACACCCGACAGGAGGTGGTAACCCTGCTGGCCAAGATTGCCCCTGGTGTGCCCTAGGGAATGGAAGAGCCGGTTGACACGGTTCATCGTATTGGCAGAACGCACCAGATCATCATACAGTTTCCAAAGCGAATCTACAGAGATCAAATATGGACACTGTCAAAGGGATCAATCGTGTGCAAGGAGGCAGGCATTCATTTCGCTGAGGACTCAAACAAAGAAGACTAGGGGAGTACTTTGGCCACGCATTAAACAAGCGCGAGCTGGAGGGAAAGTGGCATACTTTCGTGGTCCCTTCGCTTTCATTGAAGGGGAGCAAAGTTTTGCCTGATGATGAAGGCTCGGAAATTGGGAAATGTTGTTTTTTGAGAGGCTTTTTTTGTAAGTGTTGCACTTTATTTTTCTAATCGCATTGTCGATAGCTTATTGACACTCTCGATCCGTTCACTGTGAGTTCCAGTGGGCGTATGTTCTCGCTGAAATCTCGTATATCTTTTTGTTCGTTAAATGCAAGGGGACTAAAGGACAATGTAAAACCAAGCGGCAACATTCTGATCTCAAAAAGGAAACCTACCCGGAAGTGCGAAAAACTGCAATACATCGAAAATCCGCTAGGGCGAGGTCCCAAAAGGGAGCAAATGTCCATAGCCCCCATGTTAAAATGTCCGTTTTCACAGCATAAATTCATGTTTTTACAGGTTGGTCCCATGGACTTTTATTGTATTTTTCGATAGCTTCCGAGTGCCTGACAACCATGAGGGCTGTGAATTTTTTTCTAACTCGTTAGTTTAGATCGTATTTAGATATAAAATGTATGACAATAAGGGCGTGGTTAACTTTGATTGACAGCTTGATTGACAGCTGACAAGGCAGCGCCACGGAGAATGACAACATAAGAAGCGCCATTTTTTAATACAGTTGACATTAGTGTTGTCAAAAGAACCGGTACTTCGGTACCAAGTCGGTACTAAAAAAACGTAAACGTCACGGTACCAAGTTTTCTTAAGTACCGGTGGTACCGAGGACCCGTTCAAACCCGGTTCCTTGATGCGCATACACGCACGCATGCACTGAGCGCGTGCTGTTGCGCGTCCTCTTTATTAAAGCGCTGAGACACACACACACGCGCATTGCGCGTGGCAAGCGCGCTCATAATGTAAGAGACGCCGCGCGACCACAACATTGCCCAAAATCAAATGGCAAACGTAATGCAAGCGGAACGAAACTGCTCGTTATTGTGTGGTTGAAGGACCGTTTATCAGTTTGGACCAGTGCAGCGCGAGCCGATCGTGATCAAGCGACACTGTTACTACACAGCGCTAATAAGAGATGCAGTAAAGAAAGCATTTGAATTCGCCACAGAAGTAATAACATCGCTGCGAGATCTAGTGAGAAACATTCACATTTCTCCGTTATTAACGGATCAAACAGCGCTGATGTGGAAACCTGGAAGAAACATTGTGCCATGAATGAACTATCCAGTGTCCACAGATCAGCAACATTCACCATGGATTTACTGTAGTAACACTAACTGCAACCATGGAAGTTTGGCAGGAATAGTAGGCATAATGCCTTCAAGTAACATTACGTCAGTTTTATTTTGACATTATGAATACAATTGATGCCCTCAAATGTTAATCTGAACTAAAATAAACCTTTGTTTATAACTACTACAATATTACATTTCATTTTTTCCAAGGAGCTGTTTTGTTTTATATGCTCCTAAGAAGAGTCAATTAAAGCTCTAGAATTGCTCAAAGTAAAAAAAAATCATACTTTATGATTTTAGTTTCAATAAAATTAAATCAAGGAAATTTCCCTGGCATTTCTTTCTTTTTGCTGTATCAAAAACGTACCGAACCAAACCGTGACACAAGTGTATCATATATATCGAACCAAACCGTGAATTTTGTGAACCATTACACCCCTAGTAATCATGTAAATTTCCTGCACCTGTCATAGACGTCCAAATGATGTCCAAAAGATTACCCAGTTCAAAGGTCCAATGTTGAACGTCAATATGACGTCCAAGTTGGGTCATGGTTGGACGTCCAAATAGTGGACCTAGTTTGGACGTCAAATAGATGTCCAGAATTGGTCATGGACCGACGGACCCAATATAGACATGATCTGCACGTCTATCCGACACCCAATGTTTAGTGGGTAGTTCCATATAAGTTCATGGATAATTTGTTGTTTTGTCGTTAATGAAAATCAATATTGACCTTGTATTTGAAAAAGGATCCTCATACTGTATAAAAACAAAACTAATTCAGACTAAGTTCATTCGCATTCGGAGATTGACTATTTTTGAAACGGTGCGAACTGCGCTCTCCATGATGACGAGGAAGTATCAGCAAATAACTTATTGATTTCTAGCCCTTTGGTACCGAAATTGGTACCGAGAACCGTGGATTTTCCCTGGTATTGGTACCGAATACTGACATTTTGGTACCGTGACAACACTAGTTGACATATAATACTACTGTTTCTGTATCATGAAATGTAGTTTTAAGAGTTTTTCAGATGAGAATGTAGTTGTTTAAAGCTCAAATCTGTGGTTTATTTATAAAGATTTATGAAAATCCAGTTGTGAGATCCAGCGATGACCGGGCGCCCGGCGCTCATGTACCCCGCCTGGAGCAGCCTTTCATCGGCTTGACGTTCTGAGGTTTGCCGCTGACTCTGGCGTCTCTGTAGTGGTTAAACATGAGATATAATTCGTCTTGTCTATATCTAACGGGCGATTTTTGGTCTCGTAACGTAAATCTATAATTTGTTCCCTGGGCAATCATTTTGGCTGAGGGGAAGTTTCATAACTTTATAAGCTATTTAACTTTACCGTTGTATGGTTAGACTAGAGCGCTGACTTTTTATGTTTGACTGAATTGTTTGCTTTATTTGTATAGCTTCTTGTAACTTTACCTTTTACTTATACTTTTATAATAGCTAATATTGATAAAACTGAAATTTAACAAAAAGAGACTGGGTTGAGTTTTGTCATTTTAAATTTTAATACAACGAATATGATCTGTAATGTTGTTTACTGCAACATCTGTTGTTTAGTACAAACGCACATATTGCCTGGACCATATTAAAATGTTTAATATTTTTATATTATATTTAAAACGAAAAGAGGCAGGTTTGTGTTTTATATTTCGTTTTGTTATAAATAGGCAAACGTTATGTGCAGTGAATATAATCAATACGCGTTGCCTGACCACATTTGTGTGGCTATAATGTTTAAGAATTCTTTAAATGAAAAGGAAAAGAGTTAGTGTGGTGTTTTATAACATATTTCGTTGCCTAAAATATAACCGGAGTATCAGAGCGAGCTGAGTGACGCGCGCTGCGTCAGAAGGTGGGCGGGGTTAGGATTTTCCAAGATGGCGCCGCCCATACCCCCCATAAACGGCTTCAAACCCGTTCTTCAGAAAGTCTATGGGTGACGTCACAGACGCTTTGTCCATATTTTTTACAGTCTATGTGTAAAACGCAAAGGCATATTTTCGTTTTGCAAGGGGCAGAAGTCACATTTTGTTTTTCTACAAGAGACTCGCTCTACTGAAGAAGATGCTGCTTTTGGAAGACGCAGTGGGGAGAGACAGACAATTGTGTTTAGTCATGGCTCTAATCGATCAGCAGGTGGCGCCATATGCCTTCACAACTGCCCTGGGAAGATTGTGACTCTTCAGTCTGATGCTCTTGGTCATTGACTGGCTGCTGTGGTTAATAGTGAAGGTACTTTTATTATTTTAGTTAATGTTTATGGTTATAATAGTAGTGGGCAAAACAAGATTCTAAAGTTACAGATGTTGTCACACAGCTTAAATCGAAATTTCAAACAAATTTTGTACTAATTGGAGGTGGTTTTAATCTAGCACCAGATGATTGGCTGGACAGATCTCCTTCTAGTTGTACAAGTCACCATTTTAATAACATTATTCAGGAGTTTAGCCAGTTAAATTCCCTTAATGACATCTAGAGGTTGAAGTCTCAGTGTTCCTGGGTCAAACCGAATGGATCCTCTAAGTCACGGATAGACTTTTGGCTTATTACTGGGGAACATTCTGAGTTTGCCACTAACGTTTCCATTTCTGCCGCACCATTGACAGATCATTGCCTTATTTCATTAACTTTGACACCAACAACAAAACATACATTTAGAAAAAACTACGGGAAGTTTAATGCAGAACTTTTAAGGATTATTGTAGTCAAGTAAGAAATTTGATTATTGAGATTCAAGATGACCTCACCTTAACTTCTAATGGGAATAAATGGGAGTAGTTTAAATTCAAAACAAGGGAAGTTTCAATTAGATTTGGCAAAAAAAAAAAGAAAAGAAAAAAAAGAACATAAACAAAGAGAGTTAAGTTTAATTCAAGAAAAGCAATGTGAACAGTTTTATTGTTAATGAGAAGGTAATCACAGACCCCAAATTAATATCCGAGGAAGTTTACTCATTTTATAGTGATATTTATTCTTCCTCATATTCTGTCAAAAATGGTCAAGAATATCTAGAAAAGATAAAACATTTTATTCCGCAGATTGATATTGAATTTAAAGAAAGCTGTGATGTACACCTGAGATTGGAGGACATCGATTCTGCTATGCTATCTCCTGGTCAGGATGGTCTGACTACACACTTTTACAAATTCTTCTGGGAAGATTTAAAAGATTTGCTGTTAAAGCTTTAAAGGAATGTTTTGATTCTAACTCTTTACTTCCAACTATGAAGCAGGCGTTGATCATTCTCATCCCAAAGTCAGGCAAAGACAAAAGAGTTATTGATAATCTGAGGCGATTACCCTACTCAATGTTGATTATAAAATTCTTACATCTGCTATTGCAAACAGGCTAAAATTTAGGTTCTGTCAAGTTATAAGTGAAACACAATCTGGCTTTATTAAAGGAAGGTTAATACACAATAATATTTTGGATTTATTTGATAATGCACATTTGATTAAGGATGATGGGTTTATTTTGTTTCTTGATTTCTATAAGGCATTCGATACTGTAGAACATACATTCGTTTTACATGCACTGGAGTTTTTTGGAATTGGTTACAAATTTGTTAAATTGATAGAGATGTTGTATAAAGACATTAATAGTTCAGTATCGCTTCCAGGTGGGTCTTCTAAGCGCGTTAACATAAACAGAGGTATTAGACAAGGAGACCCGACAAGTCCGTATTTGTTTGTTTTAATAGCTGAACTTTTGGCAATTTACGTGAAAAGTAGTAAAGATATTAAAGATATTGAATGTTTTAGGGGAGTCAGCTATAAAGACACTAAAACTAGAGAAAAAATGAATTTGGCTGACAATATAACAAAACGTCAAAATATGTTAAATGTGTGGTTACTAAGGGATATTTACCTTTTTGGCAGAATTTTATTACAGAAAACTGAGGTACTTTCTAGGCTGATTTATCCTGCATATTCTTTGGGTATTTCTGACAGGTGGATTAAGGATATCAATCAAATTCAGTGTAAATTTCTTTGGAAAACAAACACCCTTACATAAGAGAATCAGATGTAGTGAAGGCAATCAGTGAGGGAGGTTTGATATTATTGATTTCGATGTTATGAATGGCACTCTTAAATTGAGGTGGCTCCAAGCCTTCTTTAGGAATAAACATTCTGTTTGGTCTAGGTTTTCTTCAGAAATCTTTGATTCTTTTGGGGGCATTGATTTTCTTTTGAGGTGTGACTTTGAGCCATCAAAACTAAAGTGTAAATTGTCGTCAGGTATTAATTATTGTATTGGAAACTGATATACAAACACAATTTTTCCCCACATAGTTGTTCTTTGTGGAATAATAAGTGTATCCTTATTATTAGGAAATCAGTGTTCTTTCAGGACTGGATGGATAAAGGTATCTGGTCCATTGTACACATTATGGATGGAGAAGGAAATTTCCTTAGATATGACAATTTTTGTGAAAAATATAACATTATTTGCACTCAGAAATCATATGTGGCTTTGTTAAAAGCTGTTCCTGGTGGTTTGGTTCAGATGGTTAAAGGTGCATTGTGTTATTCACCTGTGATTCCAAGATTGAAGAGTTTAATCATTTCTGGCCTTAGTTTTATAGAGGAGGGCTGTAAGATTAAAGTTTTAAGAACATTGGTAAATATGGAGACTTTCCCTTGTAAAGTTAAAAAGAGACCTCTTATTTTTGATTTCCCGAAAGACAAAGGGGGGAAAATTAGAACAAGATTTCTCACTTTTCCAGTTTTTCCAAAGGTAAAAGAGGTTCAGTTTAAAATCATTAATGATATTTATTCTATTCCTCCGACACAGATTTAATATGGATTGTAATGAGTGCACTTTTTGTGAAGCAGTCGTTGGAACATTTATTTTATTTATGCAAATTTTCAAAGAAATTATGGAATGACCTTTATATTTGGTTAAGTTTGAAATATGTAATGCCTGACTTTAACTTTAAAACTATAAAATATTTGTATTTTTCTTTGAATTACGGCCATAAAGATTTAATGATCTTCTTCAAGTCGTTAGACTTGTATATAACAAAAAAGCCCTTAAATTATATAATCTTCTTAAGGTATTTTTTGATTATAACCCCCTTGTGTAATATTTTCTTTTTTATTTATTTTCTTTTTGTTATTTACGTTTCTTTAGGTTTATGGTTTATTTATATTTTGTGCTGCTATTTGGACTTCTTTGTAATCTAATAAGATTTGTTTCTTGAGCTTTGTTTGGTATTTTGTACGTTTCTTTGTGATAAAAAATAAACAAAAAACTGCTGTTCGTCACTTCCGCATCATGTGTGTGTGAGAGAGCTTGTCCTCGAGACTGAGCGGAACTGAAACAAGCTTGAGCTCAAACTCAGAGAAAGAGAATCATCGCGATGCGGATTCAGATGCGCAAACATGAAGCTCCGCGGCTCTGAAGTGTGTGTTTCACTGCTGGTGTGTGTTTCACTGGGTGAGTCCATCATTACTGTGTGTTAGTGACGAGAAAGTGTGTGTTTCACTGGGTGAGTCCATCACTACTGTGTGTTAGTGACGATAAAGTGTGTGTTTCACTGGGTGAGTCCATCACTACTGTGTGTTAATGACGAGAAAGTGTGTGTTTCACTGGGTGAGTCCATCACTACTGTGTGTTAATGACGAGAAAGTGTGTGTTTCACTGGGTGAGTCCATCACTACTGTGTGTTAATGACGAGAAAGTGTGTGTTTCACTGGGTGAGTCCATCACTACTGTGTGTTAGTGACGATAAAGTGTGTGTTTCACTGGGTGAGTCCATCACTACTGTGTGTTAATGACGAGAAAGTGTGTGTTTCACTGGGTGAGTCCATCACTACTGTGTGTTAGTGACGATAAAGTGTGTGTTTCACTGGGTGAGTCCATCACTACTGTGTGTTAATGACGAGAAAGTGTGTGTTTCACTGGGTGAGTCCATCACTACTGTGTGTTAATGACGAGAAAGTGTGTGTTTCACTGGGTGAGTCCATCACTACTGTGTGTTAATGACGAGAAAGTGTGTGTTTCACTGGGTGAGTCCATCACTACTGTGTGTTAATGACGAGAAAGTGTGTGTTTCACTGGGTGAGTCCATCACTACTGTGTGTTAGTGACGATAAAGTGTGTGTTTCACTGGGTGAGTCCATCACTACTGTGTGTTAATGACGAGAAAGTGTGTGTTTCACTGGGTGAGTCCATCACTACTGTGTGTTAGTGACGATAAAGTGTGTGTTTCACTGGGTGAGTCCATCACTACTGTGTGTTAATGACGATAAAGTGTGTGTTTCACTGGGTGAGTCCATCACTACTGTGTGTTAATGACGATAAAGTGTGTGTTTCACTGGGTGAGTCCATCACTACTGTGTGTTAATGACGAGAAAGTGTGTGTTTCACTGGGTGAGTCCATCACTACTGTGTGTTAGTGACGATAAAGTGTGTGTTTCACTGGGTGATTGAGTCCATCACTACTGTGTGTTAGTGACGATAAAGTGTGTGTTTCACTGGGTGAGTCCATCACTACTGTGTGTTAGTGACGATAAAGTGTGTGTTTCACTGGGTGAGTCCATCACTACTGTGTGTTAGTGACGATAAAGTGTGTGTTTCACTGGGTGAGTCCATCACTACTGTGTGTTAGTGACGATAAAGTGTGTGTTTCACTGGGTGAGTCCATCACTACTGTGTGTTAGTGACGATAAAGTGTGTGTTTCACTGGGTGAGTCCATCACTACTGTGTGTTAATGACGAGAAAGTGTGTGTTTCACTGGGTGAGTCCATCACTACTGTGTGTTAATGACGAGAAAGTGTGTGTTTCACTGGGTGAGTCCATCACTACTGTGTGTTAGTGACGATAAAGTGTGTGTTTCACTGGGTGATTGAGTCCATCACTACTGTGTGTTAGTGACGATAAAGTGTGTGTTTCACTGGGTGAGTCCATCACTACTGTGTGTTAATGACGAGAAAGTGTGTGTTTCACTGGGTGAGTCCATCACTACTGTGTGTTAGTGACGCAGGCCCGGTTCTAGAACCAAATCACTGAGGGTGCTTCTGAATATAGTGAGGGTGCTGCTTACATAATCGTAGGAAATAGCTCAGTCATCAGTCTGAAACATAGTATCTCAAAATTGGGGATGTTGTATACAACAATACTACTGTTATTGCTGTTATGTTAGACAATATACGATCTGGCAGTAAATTATAGAATAGCATGTAAACAAGCAGCAATCTTCACTTTGCAAAACATTAAAACATGCCACACATAGCCTACTTACACTGTGGTGATACCCTTGTTGTAACCGGCTTCAACTTCAATTGAACACTCCTAGAATGGCCAAAAGTCACTGCCTTACACACGTCTCTCTCCATGACAGTGAGAGACACATTTTTACATAAGGCAGAAAATGTACCAAGAACATCCAACCTAACTTGAACATAAACACACGTAACTTTACTAACACAAACCCCAACCATATTGCTGTAATAACGCATAAATCAACTCCCAACAAACAATTACCCATAATGCACTAGCGCTGACTGCCGGGTCTGTACAATATGACAACCATGACAACACATCAACACCCAATCAGTCATTCATTGTTAGCGTTATGCATAAACATATTGATAAAGCACTGCTGCAGTAACGTTATTACACCAAGGTATTGCTGCTATATTCTTTATGACAACTCCAATAACAACAACAAGCAGTTCAAAACAATTGACAGCAAAAGACCAAGAAGCTGCGCTAGCTTAACGTTACACAACACACATAACGTTACACAAAATACTTATTATTGAGCATGCTACAATTATTAATAATAATACTTACAGGTTGTGATTCGGAGGAGGAGGAAGAAGCTAATCCAAATATATTCAGTACTGTAACCTTCCTTCAAACGGCTTGCGAATCCAGACTTGAAAGCATTTATGTTGGAGAACATTATGTTGGAGAAACGTCATTAAAATGACGCGAGGTTCGGGCTAAACTTCTGTGTTAGTAAATATTAACTGTAGCCACTGACTCTTCACATGCTTGTCCCTGGGCAGTGGAAAAAAAAGGTTAAAAAAAGCCATTTTCTTATGTCCATGATGATTAAAAATGGACACTTATTTTTACGTTACCTAAAGCCCCGTCTCAGAAAGTCAGCTAACAAAATTTCTGAGCGGGAAGCACGCACGCAAGCAAAGTGGGCAATTAAAGAGACAGCTTCACCTTTTGCGTATCGCGATCACGAAAGGACAACTACAATGCATTAAACATGAAAGCATAACGAAATAATTTATTTAATATATATATATTTGTTTAATTTTATTAATTTATTTATTTTGTGTAGGCTATCCTATTATAGGCAAGAGTGTGAAATCCGTCAGTGTTTTATTTTCGGCAAAATCTCGTTTATGTGTGCTATTAATAATTTTTCATCTTTCACTTTTATTTGAGGGTGCTTAGCACCCTCAAGCACCCCCGTAGAACCGGGCCTGTAGTGACGTGACGATAAAGTGTGTGTTTCACTGGGTGATTGAGTCCATCACTACTGTGTGTTAGTGACGATAAAGTGTGTGTTTCACTGGGTGAGTCCATCACTACTGTGTGTTAGTGACGAGAAAGTGTGTGTTTCACTGGGTGAGTCCATCACTACTGTGTGTTAATGACGATAAAGTGTGTGTTTCACTGGGTGAGTCCATCATTACTGTGTGTTAGTGACGAGAAAGTGTGTGTTTCACTGGGTGAGTACATCACTACTAGTGACGATACAGTGGTGTAAAGTATTTGTTAGTAACCATAACGACGTGTGTTTATCTAGTGCTGCTGTGTGTGTGTGTGTGTGTGTGTGTGTGTGTGTGTCGCTGTGTAGATATTGTTTATGTCTCTCTCTCTCTCTCTCTCTGTGTCTCTCTGTGTGTGTGTGTGTGTGTGTGTGTGTGTGTCACTGTGTAGATATTGTTTACGTCTCTCTCTCTCTCTGTCTCTCTCTCTCTCTCTCTCTGTCTATCTCTGTCTCTGTGTGTGTGTGTGTGTGTGTCTGTTTTAGTCAGTGGAGGTGCCCCAGCTAACAATTTTGGGTTCCCAGAATGTTTTTTTTATGGTTTGTTTTTAGTTAGCCGGTAAAGTTTTCTTAACGTTCCCCTAACATTATTCTAACGTTCAACTAACCTAAATTCATCTCTTTTTACTTTAATAAAATACAACAGTAAATATATATGTAAATAATCAGCATACAGTCCGTGTTTTTGTCTTTTCATCGTTTAATTGATAATAAAATAAAATGGGGCAATGCATCACATTCAAAACATGTGCAAAACTACTAAAAAACTACTTTTAATTTTTTATTTCATTTAACATGTTGTTAACACTAATTATTAGTTGTAGATTGTGCACATTCAAAACATTCACAAAAAAAGTGTAAGAATATTAAAGGGATAGTTCTGTCATCATATACTCACCCTCATGTTGTTTCAAACCTGTATGAGTTTCTCTCTTCTGCTGAACAGAAATGAAGATATTTAGAAGAATGTCAGTAACCAAACAGTTTCTGGGTCCCATTGACTTCCAGAGTATATTTTTTTCAACTTGAGGGTGAGTATATGATGACAGAATTTTCATTTTAAAGTGAACTACTCCTTTAAGCTTTCTCAGAGCGAGGTCTTCTCGTCATCATTGCTGTGGTTCACTGCTCGTCTGTGGTCCGTGAAAGCGCTCGTGAGCTCTCACTCACAGCGGTGGAGAAGGCCCCGGATGTGGCCGCGAGTTTGAGTGCGGGCGAAACTCTAGGCATAGCTCCAAGTACTTTGAGGTGTTCAGAGAGAAGTCTCCTAGTAGTCATCATCTGCTGGCTTTCCTCCCTTTTGATTCTGGAGATATATTGCTTTGCAGCAATGCACTCCGCTTCCACAATGGTAGAATTAGTTAAATCCATGATTGGACTTTACATCCAAAAAGGTCTAATTTCTGGGTCAAGAGCGGCAAGTGCTGTGGCAAACTTTGAATTACGCTCACTGAAACGCACTTGCATTTCACCCAGAAGATGATCCAGAGCCCTGCGTACTCCACTTTATCACTGATGTTGGCTCAGGTTCTTCTGTACCTGTCGACAGGTGTATCTCCCGTGCTCGCTGCAGCTGTGTCCCAGAGATGCACACATCTGGCAGGTGAAGATACAAGTGTCATCCCAGCTAAGCAACAGAAGAGCCTAGGGTAGGGCCTCGGCGCCGATTAACCGAAATGGGACGTTTCCGTCATTGCCGAACTTTGAAGGATATCTCAAAATTAATGCAATTAATAGTAAAATTTCATCAAATTGAATTGAATAATCCTTACAAGTTATTCATATTATGAATTAAGAATAAATGAGTAAAAAACTAGAGCTTAATTTTTATATTAAGCAAGAAGGGAATGGACCATTTAGTGTATGGGTTTTGTATTCATAAAAAAATAATAATAAATGAATATGTTTAAATGTAGGCTAAGTTTAAGATTAATACAAAATATGTTATTAAGCTCTAGTCGGCTACTCGTCTAAAATGCTTGATTCATGTAAGGGTTATTCAATTCAGTTTTATGGAATTTTACTATTAATTGAAACGCGTTAATCTTGGAAAAGGCTTTTAAAAACTAAAAAATGATTAGGCCCATTTGTGCATTTAAAATTCTATCAAATGATGAAATGAAATGAGAATTGTTTTATCAATATTAAATGATTAAATGAAAATTCAAATAGCCTATATTCAAGTTTTGAGTTTTTTTACTTTGAGTTGACTTGTTGAATTTCATTATTAAAATAAAATAAACTATATTTACACACACACAATAAATGTCTTACTGTGCGTTCACACCGGATGCGAATAGCGTCTAGTTATACGCTTGACCACTTTTGTGTCCATTGTAAATTTCGCTTCAAAATTTTGTTTCTACGCGCATCAGAGGCGAAAGTTTTAAAAGTTGCGAAACCCGTTGGCGGCCATCTTTTTACAAGATGTGTGATGTTGATCGGTCCTTCATCGAGAGAGTCACCGCTCTGGAGAGCAGAACAGCGGCGTAGGGGTCACCGTCACCGGATTTGGGTCCACCAGACCCAGATTGAACCCAGTTTGGCGAGTTTCCCCCTTTGCTCCAGGAGCTGCTCCTGGGTGACGGCCGCTCTTCAGCGGTGCTCCCGCCTGTCCCGCGCCCGGTCTGAGGACCTGTTGTCCCGCACCAGAGCGAGGATCACCCGCCCCCTCTCCCACATAATCTGTCATTAGTTTTTGTATTGATGATAAATGGAGTTAGCCTCCAAAAGTAATTAACCTGTCCTGTGTTTTTTCTTTTTCTCACGCAACACTGTCCAGACACAAACTATTCTTGTACACTAAAGTATGTTGGTTGTCTTTACATTAGAATAATAATGTTTCATATAATCTGGATTTAGATATGGAATAAATAGCATTCAATACAAAATGAATATGTCTCGTATGTTGAAATCAAGTTTTTATGTGATAAAAGATTTACTTTGTTTTTACTTGACCGCTTGCAGCAAGCAGGCTCCTGATTGGCTAACGTGGCACGAACTGAGGCCAAAGTTCAGATTTTTCAACTCGGGCGGCAGGCGCTTTAGACGTCATAAACTTTATGTGTGGAATCCACTCCGAAAGAGTTGATAAATCCAGTGTAGGAATAAAAGCTGCCGTCCTCCTTCAACAAATCCAAAACAATAATTACACCTTTGTCACCCTAATCCTTAATAAAGATCGTTTTCCCACTCAGCACATTCTGGCTGATCCATATGATACTCCTAATGCAAGTTTCCCTTCCTCTGAGGCTCATGAACATAAGCACGCTTGACCCGAAGTTTGTTGCAAATCACAAGACAATACAAGATTTAACCCCCACATTTTTCAAAGATGAATTCATTAAAAGTGGATGTATATCGTATAAAAAGTTGTTTTTAAGTGTAAGCTTGTTACATTTATGTTTAAATTTCATTTTTTTATTTTTTTATTTTTCATAATCTGTCTGTAAATATGTGCATCTCAGGGGAAATGTCGCCCTTTAGAGGTGTAGAATAAGGGCTTTGGCAGCGGAGGAACCCTTCCACAGCTCCTGACCCTAACCCAGGGCCGGGCGCATTACTAAGCCTCTGATCTGGATACGCCCCGGATCCGGCTGACTACATCATGTGTTGTGGTCATGTCTAGGCGCAGGTCCTCCATCTGATCTGGATCTGGCCCGGATCCGGCTGACTACATCATGTGTTGTGGTCGTGTCTAGGCGCAGGTCCTCCATCTGATCTGGATACGGCCCGGATCCGGCTGACTACATCATGTGTTGGCTCAGGTCCTCCATCGGATCTGGATACGGCCTGGATCCAGCTGACTACATCATGTGTTGTGGTCGTGTCTAGGCGCAGGTCCTCCATCTGATCTGGATATGGCCCGGATCCGGCTGACTACATCATGTGTTGTGGTCGTGTCTAGGCGCAGGTCCTCCATCTGATCTGGATATGGCCCGGATCCGGCTGACTACATCATGTGTTGTGGTCGTGTCTAGGCGCAGGTCCTCCATCTGATCTGGATACGGCCCGGATCCGGCTGACTACATCATGTGTTGGCTCAGGTCCTCCATCTGATCTGGATACGGCCCGGATCCGGCTGACTACATCATGCGTTGTGGTCGTGTCTAGGCTCAGGTCCTCCATCTGGTCTGGATACGGCCCGGATCCGGCTGACTACATCATGCGTTGTGGTCGTGTCTAGGCTCAGGTCCTCCATCTGATCTGGATACGGCCCGGATCCGGCTGACTACATCATGCGTTGTGGTCGTGTCTAGGCTCAGGTCCTCCATCTGGTCTGGATACGGCCCGGATCCGGCTGACTACATCATGCGTTGTGGTCGTGTCTAGGCGCAGGTCCTCCATCTGATCTGGATACGGCCCGGATCCGGCTGACTTATGTAAACTTCGGGATATAAACAGAAAGAGTAACATTAGCGTAGATGCCATTCTTATGATGTAACAAGTATATCAGGTGTTATAGGTAGCGTTAAAAGTACTATGTGACGTGTGAAAACCTATATGCGACCTTAACTAAGCGTGTTTGATTGTGTGTGTGTGTGTGTGTGTGTGTGTGTCTCTCCCAGCTCTTCCAGATTTGAGCCCTCTTCAGAATCTCTCTGTTCAGAGTCTCAACACACAGTATGTTCTGCGCTGGGACTGGGCTGATGATCAGCAGAGCGCCATCAACGGGACGATCACCTTCACTGCACAGTATCTTGCGTAAGAACACTATATCTCTGCTTTCATCCATAACATCATGTTTATTCAGATTTTTGAGCCAATCTTCTAATTACAGATAACAAAATGAAAAATAATTACACAGGCTGGACAGGTCATTATAGATTCTTGTGAGAGATTTGAGGTTCATGTCCTGTAGTATAAAAATATTTTTATATATTGACGTTATTTTTCTCCAAATTTCTCATTATCGTAATCTGTCCAGATGTTTTGTTTTATTCTTGCTCTTCTCGATGTGACTTATTTCTGTAATGCAGAAATGAATGTCTGCTTAAAGGCAGTACAACAAATACTACCTTGATGTGTAATATAGAATTATTTTTCTAGTAATTTGTGTCATTTTTGCATTATAATAGTAAGAATTAAGTGTGAAATGTGCTGAATTGTGCTTGGGCTTTATTGAAGCTCATAATCTTCATTGCCTACAGACACTCAATCCATGAAGCCAGTCCTCTTCAGACTGACAAATGTTTAGCCAAATCTATGCAAAGCATAGGCAAAAGTTCATGGGAACAGACGTCATCCAGCCAATGATATTGAATTCTAAAGCATTATACTGTATATTGTAAGTAAATATATAGAAGAATACAGACAGACACAGAAGCAAGTAAACATTGGGATGGACGTCCAAGCCATGACATGTTAATGCTTTAATAAATAATCTCCAAATGGGAGACATCCAATAGTTTCCCTCAGACATCATGTAGAAACCCTCTGTCCAGGGTCAGTGACTGCTGTACTTCACATGATGAATCGAGTCACTCATGTGGTCTTTCCTCCAACAGGGCAGTTCATTCCCGTAAGCCGCCTCACAAGCAGAAATGGAAGACTGTATGTGCGGATGTTCTGGAGCAGCGCTGTGATTTCACTGATGCTGGACTGAGTTACTTGGGCATGTATTTCCTGCGTGTGCGGGCCAACACAGCACAGCATTTCTCCAACTGGACCAACATTACCTTCTGCCCAGATAAAGAGGGTGATTAAACTGGTCTGTTGTAATCTGGCCTTGGCTCTTGATTCTGCGGTGTGACCACAGCTCTGTCCCTCTCCTCTGTAGCTGATCTAGGTCCTCCGTCCAGTGTGAAGCTGACCTCTGTTAAAGGAGATCTGGAGATCGTCATCGCTGACCCTCTGAGCAGCACCAACGAGTCCATGAAGACGCTGGTCGACGACATGCAGTACCTCATCCACTACTGGAAGCAGCTTGAAGGCTATCAGGTATCTGTGCACTAATGACCAGCAGTTGCACTGCATAGATCAGCGGTCCTCAACTCTGGCCCTCGAGGGCCCCTGTCCTGCAGGTGATCAAACACACCGGCCTGGGGTCTCTAGTGGTCCTGCAGAGATCAGTCCTGATCAAACACACCGGCATGGGGTCTCTAGTGGTCCTGCAGAGATCAGCCCTGATCAAACACACCTGCCTGGGGTTCTCTAGTGGTCCTGCAGAGATCAGTCCTGATCAAACACACCTGCCTGGGGTTCTCTAGTGGTCCTGCAGAGATCAGTCCTGATCAAACACACCTGCCTGGGGTTCTCTAGTGGCCCTGCAGAGATCAGCCCTGATCAAACACACCTGCCTGGGGTTCTCTAGTGGTCCTGCAGAGATCAGTCCTGATCAAACACACCGGCATGGGGTCTCTAGTGGTCCTGCAGAGATCAGCCCTGATCAAACACACCTGCCTGGGGTTCTCTAGTGGTCCTGCAGAGATCAGTCCTGATCAAACACACCTGCCTGGGGTTCTCTAGTGGTCCTGCAGAGATCAGTCCTGATCAAACACACCTGCCTGGGGTTCTCTAGTGGTCCTGCAGAGATCAGTCCTGATCAAACACACCTGCCTGGGGTTCTCTAGTGGTCCTGCAGAGATCAGTCCTGATCAAACACACCTGCCTGGGGTTCTCTAGTGGTCCTGCAGAGATCAGTCCTGATCAAACACACCAGCCTGGGGTCTCTAGTGGTCCTGCAGAGATCAGTCCTGATCAAACACACCTGTCTGGGGTTCTCTAGTGGCCCTGCAGAGATCAGCCCTGATCAAACACACCTGTCTGGGGTTCTCTAGTGGCCCTGCAGAGATCAGCCCTGATCAAACACACCTGCCTGGGGTTCTCTAGTGGTCCTGCAGAGATCAGTCCTGATCAAACACACCGGCCTGGGGTTCTCTAGGGGTCCTGCAGAGATCAGCCCTGATCAAACACACCTGCCTGGGGTTCTCTAGGGGTCCTGCAGAGATCAGCCCTGATCAAACACACCTGCCTGGGGTTCTCTAGTGGTCCTGCAGAGATCAGTCCTGATCAAACACACCTGTCTGGGGTTCTCTAGTGGCCCTGCAGAGATCAGCCCTGATCAAACACACCTGCCTGGGGTTCTCTACTGGTCCTGCAGAGATCAGTCCTGATCAAACACACCGGCCTGGGGTTCTCTAGTGGCCCTGCAGAGATCAGCCCTGATCAAACACACCGGCCTGGGGTTCTCTAGTGGTCCTGCAGAGATCAGCCCTCATCAAACACACCTGCCTGGGGTTCTCTAGTGGCCCTGCAGAGATCAGTCCTGATCAAACACACCGGCCTGGGGTTCTCTAGTGGCCCTGCAGAGATCAGCCCTGATCAAACACACCGGCCTGGGGTTCTCTAGGGGTCCTGCAGAGATCAGCCCTGATCAAACACACCGGCCTGGGGTTCTCTAGTGGCCCTGCAGAGATCAGCCCTGATCAAACACACCTGCCTGGGGTTCTCTAGTGGTCCTGCAGAGATCAGCCCTGATCAAACACACCTGCCTGGGGTTCTCTAGTGGCCCTGGAGAGATCAGCCCTGATCAAACACACCGGCCTGGGGTTCTCTAGTGGCCCTGCAGAGATCAGCCCTGATCAAACACACCGGCCTGGGGTTCTCTAGTGGCCCTGCAGAGATCAACCCTGATCAAACACACCGGCCTGGGGTTCTCTAGTGGCCCTGCAGAGATCAGCCCTGATCAAACACACCGGCCTGGGGTTCTCTAGGGGTCCTGCAGAGATCAGCCCTGATCAAACACACCGGCCTGGGGTTCTCTAGTGGCCCTGCAGAGATCAGCCCTGATCAAACACACCTGCCTGGGGTTCTCTAGTGGCCCTGCAGAGATCAGCCCTGATCAAACACACCGGCCTGGGGTTCTCTAGTGGCCCTGCAGAGATCAGCCCTGATCAAACACACCGGCCTGGGGTTCTCTAGTGGCCCTGCAGAGATCAGCCCTGATCAAACACACCTGCCTGGGGTTCTCTAGTGGCCCTGGAGAGATCAGCCCTGATCAAACACACCGGCCTGGGGTTCTCTAGTGGCCCTGCAGAGATCAGCCCTGATCAAACACACCGGCCTGGGGTTCTCTAGTGGCCCTGCAGAGATCAACCCTGATCAAACACACCGGCCTGGGGTTCTCTAGTGGCCCTGCAGAGATCAGCCCTGATCAAACACACCGGCCTGAGGTTCTCTAGGGGTCCTGCAGAGATCAGCCCTGATCAAACACACCGGCCTGGGGTTCTCTAGTGGCCCTGCAGAGATCAGCCCTGATCAAACACACCTGCCTGGGGTTCTCTAGTGGCCCTGGAGAGATCAGCCCTGATCAAACACACCGGCCTGGGGTTCTCTAGTGGCCCTGCAGAGATCAACCCTGATCAAACACACCTGCCTGGGGTTCTCTAGTGGCCCTGGAGAGATCAGCCCTGATCAAACACACCGGCCTGGGGTTCTCTAGTGGCCCTGCAGAGATCAGCCCTGATCAAACACACCGGCCTGGGGTTCTCTAGTGGCCCTGCAGAGATCAGCCCTGATCAAACACACCTGCCTGGGGTTCTCTAGTGGCCCTGGAGAGATCAGCCCTGATCAAACACACCGGCCTGGGGTTCTCTAGTGGCCCTGCAGAGATCAGCCCTGATCAAACACACCGGCCTGGGGTTCTCTAGTGGCCCTGCAGAGATCAACCCTGATCAAACACACCGGAACTCTGCAGGACAGTTCTGCTGCATCCCAATTTGCCTACTTATACTATGCCCTAAAAGTATGTATTCTTTTTGTGAAGAAAAAGTACATACTTTTGAGTGTGTTGCAAAAGAGTAGTCAATCTTTTGGACAAACTACTTCATCATCTTTAACGGACAGCTTTGTTATGTGGATCCTGTCACCATAAACTGCCCAGTCAATCATTTTGTCACAGTTAAAATCCTCCATTCAATCTAAATATAATTTCCTACCATTTCGGAGAGAAATGTTGCAGCACGCTGAAATGTTTGCAATTTGAATATAATGATGCATTAAAAATGTAATGGTTAAACATATCTTTACAAAAGTTCACTATGCTGCTGCAGATGAAATATGATGTGGACAACACTGAATAAATACATTTTTGTCAGGTTAGATACTGATAATTAATCACTCAAACCGCTCTATCTAAACCTCTCTGCTTAACCGCCGGACTCGTGTGTCCTCCATGTCTGTAGATTTTTTTTTTTTAACACTTTTCACTCGTGTTTGTAGTTCTAATCGAATCCTCATCCTGCGCGCCATTGGTTGTTGGTAATTTTAGCCGTTAAAGTGTGCATCAATCTGCACTTTGGATTCTGACCAGAAATGGTAGACCATCCGTGTATCTTTGGAATACTCATTTCAACATACTATGATTTGGGACGTACTTATTCTATTTTCAAGTACTATTTAGGATGGATAGTATGCGAATTGGGACGCACCGATAGTGTCTGAAAGTGGCATCTAATGTGGACTAGTAGAATCTCTGATGTCAGCATCATGCCTGAGACTGAAGGAATACAGAAGTGCTTTTAAGAGCATGATGACCACGTCCTTTAGAAAGATGTTGGTTTCTAATCTGTATCCAGATTCTTCTCTCTTAAAGTACTTTAAAACTATTTCCACAAACACTGAGGTCCAGAAGTCTGAATATGTGGATGTCACTGGACTTTTGGACCAATAATAATAATATTAAAAATGATAATAATGGTACTTCTGAGTGAAGTATAGCGTTCTCGCTATAGCTAACCCATTCCCTCTCCTCTTGTGCAGAAGGCTGAAGTCTTGAAGACGCGGAATAATGTGGTGACGCTGTCTGAGCTGGACCGACGGACGGGGTACTGTGTCAGAGTTCAGAGTCGCTATGACTTCTACAACAAGACCAGTGTCTTCAGTGACATACACTGCACACGCTCTGAAGGTCAGCAGATCCATCACACACACACACACACACACACTCACTCACTCACTCACTCACTCACTCTCACACACACACTCACTCACTCTCTCTCTCTCTCTCTCTCACACACACACACACACACACACACACACACACACACACTCACTCACTCACTCACTCACTCACTCACTCTCTCTCTCACATTCTCACTCCATTGACATTTATTTGTATAGCGCTTTTCACAATACATATGCATGTTTTTACATTACAATTTAGTTATTTTACTTTGTGTCCATATGCCAGAAATGTACAGTTCGAAGATAATACAAATCAAATCAATACAAATAGTTAGTTATTATGTATACATTTTTTGCAGAAACAAAGAGCTACACAATATAACAGCTGTGTACACACACAGATCCAGAACACAGACTGTGCTGTTTCATACTCAGATGTCCTGAGGAAAGTTATCTCTGAGCCTGCTTTAATACTACAGCACCTTCTCCCAAACACGCTTGGCCAAGCCTTTTCTCAGCATCACTCAGTATTAATATCCTGAAGGGAAGGCAGGTCGGCTCCCTATCCAGGCTGTGTTAGCTGTGTTGTTAGGATGCTAACTACCGCTATCGTTGTGATAGAAGGTCCTGAGATTCCGAAGAGTTGAGGCTGTGCTTTCTTCATCAGTGAATGAGTTCTGTAACTTTACAGCCTGGAAATTTATATTTGTTATCCACACTACAGCCTTCTAAATTAACTCAGGATGATAAAACTTCTGAATTATTAGCAATGAATTCAGACCCCTAAGAGTAACCATTAGAAACTCGCTCAGCTCTCACACCCGGCTAAAGGCCCGTTCACACCAAGAATGATATCGATAACTATTTTAGCATCCGCACTGGCAGATGATCACATTGTTTATTATAAGTGTGCTGCAGTTTTGTCTTCTGTTTAAATGCTTTGAAGAAGGATAGATT
Source organism: Abramis brama (assembly GCF_963993115.1). NCBI lineage: Eukaryota > Metazoa > Chordata > Actinopteri > Cypriniformes > Leuciscidae > Abramis > Abramis brama. The sequence continues at coordinate 610,130 of NC_139970.1, read as the reverse complement.
CTGACTGTCAGTGATGTTATCGTTCATCGGCTGGAAAATACTGTTCTGGCAGTGATTCTCTGTGCTGTTACTGTTGTGCTGGGGACTCACTGTTCTCTTAGATTTAGAACGATTATGAAAGCTTTGTAGTTAGCATGTCATTTGGTTTGTGATGGCATGTGGTTTGGTGGTCTGATCTAAATGCGAGAGCAAAGCTGTGTGACGTGAGCCGTCTCTCACCGCTCGCCTGCAGCTGCAGATGTTGTGTTTCCGGTCGAGCAGGTGCTTAACCACTTCCAGTTCCCTCACGTGCAGAAACCAGACATATCTGAAACATTCAATTGATCAAAAAACAAAAGATTCTCATTCAAATAAAAGCTGTTCTTTTCAACTTTCTATTCAACGAATACAGAAGAATAAAATGCATCACAGTTTCAATAAAAATATGAACTGTTTTCAACAATGATAGTCATCATAAATGTTTCTTGAGCATCAAATCATCATATTAGAATGATTTCAGAAGGATAAAGGTAAACCAGGGTCTAAAAACTTGTCATGAAGTCAGTGATCCTGAATTCTACCAACTCAAACAGCAGAAATCAGATCTTATGTGTCTGAACAAGACCTGGAGAAGAGCATTCATGCAGTCACTACCAGCAGGGTAGATTAAAGCAGTGGACTTCTTACTGTTAGACCATCTAATGAAGGACTGTTAGACCATCTAATGAAGGACTGTTAGACCATCTAATGAAGGACTGTTAGCCCATCTAATGAAGGACTGTTAGCCCATCTAATGAAGGACTGTTAGCCCATCTAATGAAGGACTGTTAGCCCATCTAATGAAGGACTGTTAGCCCATCTAATGAAGGACTGTTAGCCCATCTGATGAAGGACTGTTAGCCCATCTGATGAAGGACTGTTAGCCCATCTAATGAAGGACTGTTAGCCCATCTAATGAAGGACTGTTAGACCATCTAATGAAGGACTGTTAGACCATCTAATGAAGGACTGTTAGACCATCTAATGAAGGACTGTTAGCCCATCTAATGAAGGACTGTTAGCCCATCTAATGAAGGACTGTTAGCCCATCTAATGAAGGACTGTTAGCCCATCTAATGAAGGACTGTTAGCCCATCTAATGAAGGACTGTTAGCCCATCTGATGAAGGACTGTTAGCCCATCTGATGAAGGACTGTTAGCCCATCTAATGAAGGACTGTTAGCCCATCTGATGAAGGACTGTTAGCCCATCTGATGAAGGACTGTTAGCCCATCTGATGAAGGACTGTTAGCCCATCTGATGAAGGACTGTTAGCCCATCTGATGAAGGACTGTTAGCCCATCTAATGAAGGACTGTTAGCCCATCTAATGAAGGACTGTTAGCCCATCTAATGAAGGACTGTTAGCCCATCTAATGAAGGACTGTTAGCCCATCTGATGAAGGACTGTTAGCCCATCTGATGAAGGACTGTTAGCCCATCTAATGAAGGACTGTTAGCCCATCTAATGAAGGACTGTTAGCCCATCTAATGAAGGACTGTTAGCCCATCTGATGAAGGACTGTTAGCCCATCTGATGAAGGACTGTTAGCCCATCTGATGAAGGACTGTTAGCCCATCTGATGAAGGACTGTTAGCCCATCTGATGAAGGACTGTTAGCCCATCTGATGAAGGACTGTTAGCCCATCTGATGAAGGACTGTTAGCCCATCTAATGAAGGACTGTTAGCCCATCTAATGAAGGACTGTTAGCCCATCTAATGAAGGACTGTTAGCCCATCTAATGAAGGACTGTTAGCCCATCTAATGAAGGACTGTTAGCCCATCTGATGAAGGACTGTTAGCCCATCTGATGAAGGACTGTTAGCCCATCTGATGAAGGACTGTTAGCCCATCTAATGAAGGACTGTTAGCCCATCTAATGAAGGACTGTTAGCCCATCTAATGAAGGACTGTTAGCCCATCTAATGAAGGACTGTTAGCCCATCTGATGAAGGACTGTTAGCCCATCTGATGAAGGACTGTTAGCCCATCTGATGAAGGACTGTTAGCCCATCTGATGAAGGACTGTTAGCCCATCTAATGAAGGACTGTTAGCCCATCTAATGAAGGACTGTTAGCCCATCTAATGAGAGAGTATTAGTCTTGCTCTGGAATAAAACATGTTCTCTCTGTGTGTCTCCAGCTTTGGTTGTCGGACTCGGAGACGCCGCATCTTCTGCCTCCTCCATGCTCCGGCTCTGTGTGGGATCAGCTGGACATGATCAGCGCTGAGACGGACACAGTCCCGGACATCCAGATCTCCATCCCTGAGGATCAGGACACCAGCGTTCCCAGCCGGCACGGCAGCGGAGACTCCGGCTTCAACTCAACAGAGGAGGACTCCAGTCTCGACACACACACTGACCACAGGTGCAAGACAGACACGCAGCACAGGGAAGAGATGCATGATGGGACGCTGGAGATCTGCGCTTAACAACACAAACACATGTCAAACAGACATGACTTAGACTTGTTTTTCTCCATTCAAATCATCTTATTGTACATGTGAAACCTTTGTGTGTTTGTCATTTCAGCCATATTTGCATTTCTGTATTTAAGCATGCAGATTCTTTATGATTCTTATAGAATCTTTATTCATCCATTCGTTAGCTTCACACTCACCTCCACCCAACGTCAGATTAAAATAGACTCTATCATGTGCAGTCTCCTTGTTCTTCTTCAGATTCTGTCACTAGGAAGAGTTTGTTAAAACCCTGTTCCTGTTGTTTACATGCATATTTGCTCCAGGAAGGCTTTATTCATTCAACTGTTTGTCTATTTTTACTCTTACTGCATTTGTTTGTAATTATAATAACAGCTTTAGGCTCTACAGCACGTGGAGAACCGCACAACAATACTGACCCTGCTTAATACAGTTACTTCAGTGAAGACACGTATACTCATAAAAAGGCTTGTTGATCTTGATGTTAATACAGGTTTAGTCCTCTGGATTAGAAACTTGCCGTCCGCAGACGGTCTGTGTTCGAGGGATCCTGTCAGAAGTGCTCACTTTAAGCACAGGCTCTTTCCCCTGTGCTTTTCTCTCTGTTTACTAATGAGTTTATGATTAAGGAGGAACATTTCAGACTATTTAAATACACTGATGATATGGTCTTAGTTGGCCTACTGGACAAAACTAACTCTAACTAAGGCCCTTGAAACTTGGTGTCACTTCAGCCAATTAGAAATAAATGTTGCAAAGACAAAATAATTATGTTCACAAAACTAGACATGATAATCCAGCCTATAAATTTAAATTGTGGAGAATTTTAAATAGCATGGCTCAATTCTGGACTCACATTTGAGCTTCGTTATCCAGAGTAAATAAAAAAAAAATGCTTGCTGCGTTTATTTCTTCTTAGACAACCTAGTGGCCTTGGAATTAGTCAGCATATTTTATAACTTGTGTACAAACAAGGACTGTGTACAAACGTTTCATCTCTGATCACTCAAACTGAATTGTGTCAATGTCCAGTAAAATAGTCGGCAGACCTCAGAGCTTTTAATGCTGAAAGGGCAAAGGCGGCGTTGAGGATTATTCTAGAGTTCTCACCCTCTCTTTAGTCAGTCTGAGCCAGTCTTCAGCGCTATTGAATCCCTCTGGCCAATTAAGTGTGTTTAAGAGGTCTTTTATTCCAAACGCTATTAAAAACATCAACTCCGCAAGTCATCGATAAACCAAATGACAGTGACATGAACTGTATTTTTATATCTATGTAATGTGAATCTGTTCTGTGTGTTTTGTTTTTGTTCTTGTTTTTCTTACTATGCCTGTATTGTTATTGTATGTGCTGGTGAGCCAAAGATCATTTTCCACCTTGGTAGACAATAAAGACATGCAAACATAAACAGAACGAGGCGTCAGTTTGCCACATCTGAATGTGAAATATAACAGATGTTTAAGAAGGAACGGTGTAATATCTGAAGGCAAGAAGAACCTGTTTGTATTTCTCATTACATCTGTTGCGCTTGTACACCGAACTCTCCTGCAGTAATTTCAGTTTGAGCCGTTTGCTGCTGTATTCACTCAAGCTTTGATCAGCCAGATATTCAACTCTTTGCCACCATTGACAGGATTTCCCAGCAGTCCATGTCTTCACTCTTATACGGCAGGGGGCGCTATTACACATCTTCTGAAAGAGTGCATAATCTCTGGATCAAAACACAGGCGAAGAAGAAGAATCAAGCGATAAAAGCATTGCTTATGCACATTGTGGTCTTTTAAAAAAGCGAGTTGTTGCTTTTTCAATGAAACTCACCTACAAATGTTGAATAAAAATGCATGAAGCTAGACTAAAAAATGTGTGTGCTTGAACAGTTACTCCTGCTGGATCACAGACTGGTGATGTTGGACTGGATCGTGGTGTTCAGGTGTTTCACAGTTCTGCACACGGTGAGCCGACGCCATTCACACAGTTCAACACCGTACACACACTTGCCGAACATGCAAAGACATTCAGAGATAAAACAGCATACGAAGCCAGATTTGGAATTTCGCCATTTATAAAAGACAAATGACCACAACAGTTAACGACGAATCGTTCGTAGTTATGTTCGACGAAAGCATGAACAAAACAACAATAAACAATCAACTCGCCCTCCATGTCCGGCCCTGGACCACCAATGGAAAGGGAACGTTTGCTCCCGCTTCGTTGGTTCTGTTTCAAATTATTTTACTGATTTGGTGGTATTAGCTACTAACGCAATATACAGCAGCAAATGCATTGATGCAGTTTTGAAAAAGAAACAGAACAGAAAAGACACGTTTTAAGTTTAAAAGTTAAAAAAATAAGTTATGTGCACCTGTTAATAACTCTGGGATTAGAAACTGAAGTATTTTAAGTTGTCCCAACCTGATGGCTTATCCTTCTCTGTTATACAGAATAATAAAGAACAGCTGTTATAGTAAACTGTGTAGGACAAAATCAACGTGGCCCATGTTTCGTACAGTACAGTATAGTTTTATTTAATGCCATATCAGCATCTGTGGCTATTTTCATGGCAAAAACTGATTTACAAAAATACAAGTTACATTTATACAATGAAAATAAAAACAAAGCAAACAGAAAAAAATACAGCAATTAATACTAGATTTTTAACATTAATGTGATACCTGTTGTGGTAAAATCTTACTAAAGTCCTTAAGTGAGTTACTGCCTTTGCTGTTGTTGCTGGAGCGGATCTGAGACTGTAGACATTAAACATATAGGAGATATATTAGCTGATTAAGCAATGTTTATGTGACCATGACAAGATGTAAAGATTGCTGACAGTGTCTGGAACTGGCTCACTAGCTAAATTTTAGTTTTAATTTAGTTATTACATTTAGTTTTAATAGTTTTATATTCATTATATATACAAACAGCTTAACTAATAATAAACAACAGATAAAGAAATTTCTCAATCACTATAAAAAAGGCTTAATATCAAAGTCCTCATTCAACCCTAATGGTGACAAAGTATTTAAGGTATAAATCCAAAAACATTCCCTCTGTAATAATTTCTTCTCATAATCTCCTCCTCTTGAGGGTTTTTTACCTTCTCTATACCGATATATTGTAAAACACTGACGTTATGGCCTGCTTGTTTAAAATGAGACGCTATAGGACTACGCATATCTCTGGTCCTAATATTACTACGATGTTCGCTAAAGCGAGTACGCAGTGATCTAGAGGTTTTACCGACATACGCAAGACCACAAGGGCATGAATGAGATAAATCACATGAGTAGAAGCACAGGTAATGGTACCACGTATCGGAATATTGTGACCAGTGCGTGGATGACTAAAGGAATTGCACTTATATGTAAAGGCACACTGGACACAATTGCCACACCTGTAATTGCCTGGAGGAAGAGTTGGAATACCTTGTTTTACACGTGAAGGAAATCTGGATTTCACAAGCAAGTCACAAAGGTTGTTTTGACGTTTAAAAACCAATTTCGGACCTTTCTTAAAGCTACACTGTGTAATGTTTTAAGTTGATTTTTAGCAAAAAACACGTTATTTCAAAATTATACGTTCTCATTAATGTGTAATCACTTCAACCAACTAATTAAGTATTCTCATAAGTGTATAATCTGCCATTTAGAATACATACGAGCGAGTCGCTTCTCAGGAGCTGCGAGCAAATCACTCCGCCCAAGTAGCAGTGCTTCGCCTTCTGAGAATATAGTTCCCAGTGTGTGTACGTTTAGAAGATGGTTGTGTCTCATGTGACCTTGTTATCTGTACACGCTGCTGTGACTATACAAATCACAACATGTAAATAGGAAAATGTTGGGTTATTTTGTAACTTATTGGGAGCAGTATGCTAGCTGGAGCCATTTACCTTGTGCTAAGCTAGGCTAGCGGTGGGTGCGTCAGACAGAGTTACGGCACGCAGGGAGATGAGAAGGGTGTGTGTGGACTTATCTAACTCTGTGGGATACGGGGAATAAGCTGAAGTCCCAAAAGGTCGGCGTGTTCCTTTAAATCAGGCCATGTTAAGGAAGCATCAGTAAATGATCCCTCCTCCAGACTCTAGATGATGCAGGTGTTTACAGATCAGATACAGAGAGTTTCTAGAGAGAGCAGCTTTTTACTTTGTAGTTTTCTGTTTTATTTTTATTTTATAAAAAAAAAATTAAAATAAGGTGTGATGTTTGTGACAGAAGTGTTCATTATGAGCACAGAAAAATACTGTAATGTCAGACACCAACCTCTTAAGCAGGACATGATTTATTGACACAACCATAACAGGCAGAAGTTACAAGGCATGCTGGGTAACTGGCAGCACAACAATACAAAGTAAAAGCTTTATTTAATTTTTTGTGAAAGTGTAAAACACTGACCAGGACTGTGTTTCCCAAAAGCATCGTAAGCCTAAGTAGATCGTAAAAATGATCACACAAATCATCCTAGACTTACCGGCCATTTCCCAAAACCGTCGTAACTTAAAGGGTTAGTTCACCCAAAAATGAAAATTCTGTCAGTAATTACTCACCCTCAAATTAAGATATTTTTGATAAAATCTGAGAGCTGGATCACTCCTCCATAGGCTTTTAGGTAATCGATACCTGTCATCCCAGAAAAGTTATTAAAGACATCGTTAAAATAGTCCAAGTGACTACAGTGGTTCAACCTTAAGTTTATCATGCGACGAGAATACTTTTTGTGCGCAACAACAAACAAGAATAACGACTTTATTCAACAATCTCTTCTCTTCCATGTCATTCTCATACGCTGTTGACTTCTGGGTTCTACGTCAGAACGTCGGCTCATTATTGGCCAGCATCACACACATGACCAGCATCGGCCAATAGAGAGCCTCCGTTCTGACAAAACTTAATTTGTGTTCCGAAGATGAACGAAAGTCTTACGGGGTTGGAACAACTTGAGGGTGAGTAATTACTGACAGAATTTTCATTTTTGGGTGAACTAACCCTTTAAGTAGTACTTGAAAATGTTTGTAAAACTACTAGTGCTCTGAAGTAATCGTAAATCCCTCAGTGCATCGCAAGGAGACAGAGATACGAGGTCACCAGCAGGACAACTGGAAAATTGCACCTAAGCTTTACTTTAATATTGGTTTTATGTAAATTTCTTTATTCGTTTTTTTTTTTTTTTTACTTGTTTTATTTTTTCCCCTTAAATACATTTAACGTAATTCAATAAAGAAATATTAATGAATAAAAAAAATAAAATCAAAATTACATGACTGAACACAAATAAATTAAGGAATGGAAAAGTACACTGCTGTGTTTGGACATTTCAAGGAGAGTACAAATGTTATACTTAACAGGGAAATGGCTATTATGCTTTAAAGATTTTAAAAATAAAGGAGGTACTCAAAAAAACATGTCAATGCTGGCGTGCAGGATGGATTGGACATGTCTTGCTTGTTCATCGTGATGTCTCATGCCATCTTTGTTCTCCTCCTCCCTGACAGTTGATTTCTGCATAACCTTTGTGGCATATATATATATGGCCATCCACAGAAGGCGTACTGATCGGGATTAAAGTACCATCAATCACTCTGATGACTTGCGGTATATGGTGATGTTTTAACAAATACTGCTGTATGTCTGACATGGCCTGTATGTCATCTTGATGCTGGAAATGTAATGTGTTCAGCAGCAAGTGGAAGCAATGCATAGGGGACTGCTTGTACAGCTCTTGACACAGATGCCTTACTGAGTCCAAGTCCATCACCAGGTACCTGAAGGAAACTGCCATGAAATCTCAGAGCGGCTCGTCAGGGGACAAAGCAAAATCCCTCCTGGTAGCACGCATCAGCTGACGTTTAGCAGTTGGACTATTTCTCCTAAGACATTGCATGGGGGATGAGTCCTAACTACATTTGGAAAATAATATTTCATGGTACACAAGAGATTATTAAAACATACAATTAGTAAAGATTAAACAATATTACCTGACTCATCTGGCAAGATATTATATTTAATTTTATCTCCTCCAGTGCCAATCTCATTTCTTCTAAAGTCAGTTTGGCCTTCTTGAGTTCAGTGAGCAAGGCTGGCAAAGTCCTTCCCCTTCTTCCTGACCCCCCTCACTGATCTTTTAATGCCACTAGTTGCAGTCAGTTTTGTAGCAATGTCCTCCCAGATTTTTTGTTTTTGTTTATTTGTATGACCTTAAACCTGCTGAAAATAATATGTTTGTATAGCTCCCCCTCCTCTAAAACTGCTACAGTTACGAGCCATTCTACAAGGTGACATTTCAGCACTTGACAGGCGGACAGCGACTCTTAAGTAGCACTTTAAAGAGTGCACTCAAAAAGTGCATTTTTGTGAAACGCACTTGAAATGAACACGAACGTTCATAAAGTCGCTCGTAGAAAATGCTCATAAGTGCTAAGAAACATCATTATCTGGAAACGCAGCCCAGATCGGTGAAGTAATGACAAAGAGTGTTCTAGTGTTTTTAAAAAGGTTCCCACATCATGCGACCCAGCTAACAGAGTTCTGTTACAAGAACGTTCTCCAAATATTCAGTGTTGGTTCTGAGAACGTAAAAAATTTCCAGTTTTCTTGATGTTAGAGGAACGTGTTTTAAAAGGTATGATGTTCCTCAAGCGTTCTTTTAACTTAATTTTGATTAACAATTCAACATTCTAGGAACGTTGATTTGTAAAATTCCAAGACCATAAAAATGCCCAGTTTCCTGAATGTTAATAGAATGTTATTTAAAGGTTAGTATGAAGTTCCTGAAACATTCTCTCAATCATTCAAACCTGCTGTGAACAAACACTGAAAGAAAGAGAAATAAGAACACAAGACATGAAAGCTCTAGCGTAAAGTTCTGCCAGGAAGACTTAAATGTTACGTCACTTATTACTTTCTGGTCTATCCAATCACTATCTAATACTTGGATTATAAAAGACTGTTAAAAGAAAGAGAAAGAAATAGAAAAGGGGCCGAGAGCCCACGCTAGTGGAGTCGGCTCAAGGGAAGATGGCGACGTTGAGGAAGTCGACGGCCTAAATCAGTTCTATTCGCAAAGTAGTGAGCGAAGCCATGACCCAAAGCATGGGTGACTGGGAATCAGAAATGAAACTTTCGGATTTCGATCGTGGTCCAGTTTCTACAGTTTCCAATGAAAGAGAACATCCTGCACGCAGCATTGAAGAAGATCATGACTACGCCCCTGAGGTGCAACAAAAAAGAAAGGACGTATGCCCCAATTTAGAGAGCGCTTCTGGATAAAAAAGTTTGTTTTCAAACCCCGCTGACAAAGATGCGTGTACATTTTGACTCAGGCACAGTCACCTACAACAACGGCCTCGAAACGGCGGAGGAGCCGACCAAGCGAGACATCGCAGTAGATCCAATTCACTCGAGTAGTACAGCAAGACTCACGGAGGAGGACATCACCGGACTTCTTCCGTGGAATGTAACCTGTAAACGCCAAGCGAGTAACACGTCTGGTTCTCAGGAAGGTACACGGGAGAAACTCCGCTGGTTTCAGAGGAGGAATAGAGGGGATCTGGAGAAGGAGAACTGACTCTCGAGTTTGGGCATGTGTCCAATGGAAATAACTGAACTGTAAACTGTGTCGGTCAACCTACTAATCGTCATCTATTAATCCCTCTTAGAATATAGGCGAGTGTACGTATTAAACAGAATATGTACAGGGTTAAAATTACCTCTTAAATATACTATTGGTTATTATTAAGGGCTGATACAAGCAGTGTTAACTGTGCCATAACTTTTTGGTATTCCCTAGTTTGTTTTATTTATTTATTTTGTTAGCGATCGAGGGGCCCCACCTAGTGGCCATCTACCCTTATTGTCTCTAGAGGAGAAATGTTTCCTCTTGATTGGAAGCCCAGATTTTTTATTTTGGACGGTATTATAGTTATAGATGTTCATTTGTTCCTACTTATCTTTGTTATTACTTGAGGTCTGGACTTTTGGATATGTCAGGTACTGGTAATTTACTAAGCAAAGAAACATGTCTTTTCAGTTTTATAGCATCTTGTCTTTAAATGTAAATGGACTAAACAATCCCATTAAAAAGCTAATAACTAAATTGAAAAAGGAAAAGCTTAAAACATAAGATGTTTCAAAACATCTTTTACTCCTCATGCAAATCTGGTAAGAAAATGGGAGTAGCAATTTTAATTCCAAATTCAATTTGTTTTGATTTATCCTCTGAAATAAAGGACAAAGATAGAGGACATGCTCTTGTCAAGGGAAAACTTGAACACACAGATGTCACTTTAGTAAATGTATATGCTCCACCTGGGAGTGAAAGAGCTCTTTTAAGAAGATTTTTGAAGAAGGAAAAGACCCCCCTCTAAGATTCAGGTGGGAAATATGATTCAGGACTTAATTTTGTGTATTTGGCGAGATGTGAACGGCACAGACCAGGATTTCACTTTTTACTCGGCCCGTCACAACACTTACTCAAGTATAGATTATTTCCTTATGTTTAGCAGAGACCAGCATAGGATCAAGGAATGTAAAATAGGCCAGAGAGATCTCTGAGACCACTCCGGACTATATTTAAAACTACATCTTGATCATGCCCCTAAAAACGGTCTGGAAGCTAAATATTAAAAGTGAAAAAGTTTAAAAGTGAAATATTGGTTTGTTTAATAGTGAAACATATAGAGCTAAAAAGGTAGAAGAATTTAAGTTTTTTTTTTTTTTTTTGAGCACAATGACGATGTAGAGGTGAGCCCGATTATACTGTGGGATGCAGAAAAAGCTTTTATCAGGGAAAAATCATAGCTCATGCAACTTTACAAAAAAAGTAAAAAGCAAAAAGTTGGAACTTCTTCATGGCACCACAAAGACCCTTCAATACTTTACAAATGAGACCTATAAAACAAGAAATTGATACAATACATAGTGAAGAGGTTGAAAAGAAAATAAGATATATGGAGCAATGGTTCTATGAAGCGGGACCAAAAGCAGCACAGTTGTTGCCCTGGAGGACAATACATAAAATTAGAGATCCTACATCAAATACAATAATCACTGAGCTGGAGAGAATCCAAAAATCATTTGAAACATATTACAGATCTTTATGTACTCAACCCAAGAAAGCTTAAACCCATTAAATCTCCCCACTTTGAGCAATGATCATAATGATGAACTTACTTCTCAGACTTCAAGTGAGGAAATAGACAAGGTAATTTCATCCCTCAACTCTGGTCAATCACCAGGTACAGATGGATTCCCTCCAGAATGGTACAAGTCAATGAGGGAATCACTACTTGCACTGCTTACAACTTGCTTCAATTACATTATGGCAGGAGGGTCCCTCCCCCCGTCTTGGGGAAGCTTATGTTTCTGTAATACTAAAGGAGGGTAAGGATAAGCTAGACTGCAAATCATATAGGCCAATAAGTGTCTTGAATTCGGATTATAAATGGTTTGCATCAGTTTTAGCGGGAAGGTTGGAAAAGATAATGCCACTCCTAATAAACAAGGACCAATCGGGTTTGTTAGCAATAGGCAAACCCATGATAATATTCAGAGATTCCTGCAGATTATTGACTTCATAAACAAAAGAAAAAGCAAAGCGATTCTTCTTAGTTCAGATGCCGAGAAGGCTTTTGATTCTGTTGGTTGGGACTTTCTTTATGAAGTTATAGATAGATGTGTGTTCAGTAGGGGATTCATACATTGCATAAAGACATTATACTCATCCCCGACAGCTAAGATAAAAATAAACGCCAGTCTCTCTAACTCTATAGTGTTACACAGAGGATGTAGACAGGGCTGTCCCTCTCTTTTCAACCTCTTTATTGAACCATTGGCCCAGACAATTAGACATAATAATGGTTTAGAGGGGATAATTATAGGGTGAGCATAATACAAAATCTGTTTGTATGCAGATGATGTACTGGTGACATTACAAAACCCAGGCTCGGGAGTGCCCTTGTTGATGGATGTCTTAAAGATGTATGGGAGCTACTCTGGATATTCACTTAACATTCATAAGACTCAGGCTTTGACAAATGTGGTTCCCACACAAGAACTGGCAAATAGGTATAATTTTAATTGGGACTTATCATATATTCAGTATCTTGGGTGGGATATATCTACCGAAGGATTCGTCCTCTTTATACACTCTAAATCACAACCTATTAAATAGGAAAATCAATAAAGATTTGGACAGATGGGCTTTGCTTCCTCTAGATATGGGCCGTAATATCTATTAAGATTAATATTTTACCCAAAGTATTATATCTATTTACAGCACTGCCAACTGAGATCCCTCGGAACCAGTTTAGAGAGTGGGATAAACACATCTCTAGATTTATCTGGAGCAACAGAAGACCCCGCACATGATATGCTGAGAGAGGGGAGATGTGCCATAGCCGTGCTTGAGGGATTATCAGCTGGCGGCACAGCTAAGACCACTAGTACTCTCCAGTACAGTCGGCCCCAGATCAGGTGAAAGATCTACATCTAATACAGGATCAGTGTGTGGGTCATTCTGTTCAGCTATGGGAGGAGGTGGTTAGACGCTTCTCGCTCCACAGAGAGGTAAAGGCATTGGGTTGGCCGGCCTACGATCCTCAATCTGCTCCAGCTCGTTATGATCACAGATATAAGACTTGGATCTCTCACAACATTACCGCCATTTGTAAAATTATATCTAATGGGGATTTGGATAATTTTAAGAATCTTTGTCAGAACTTCGACCTCAATCGACAGGACTTTTATAAGTATCTACAAGTACGCCATTTTTTTTGGACGGAGATCAAAAGCCCCAATAATATAACTTTTTCTAAACTGACCCAGATTTGTATTGAAGCATATAAGGGTGAAAATGTGAAAGGAGTGAAAGGGTAAATTATACAACGCAATCTCCTCAGTGAATAAAAATGAAGTTGACTGTGTTAAAAAGCGATGTGAGGAAGACGTGAGGATGGATATATCTGAGGAAGTATGGTTAAACTCAGTGCTCCATGAACATGTTTTGGAGATGTTTTGGCTGGAAGAGTCTGATTAGATTGTTTTTACACCAAAGCAAAAATCAAAGTTTTCTGGGACACAACACCCTTGCTGGAGGGAGTGTGGATCATTACCGATGCAGGCCACAGTTTAGGGTTATGCCCACATGTTCACCACACACTCTTTATGGGTAAGGGTGGGACAAATAATGTCCAGAATATTAGCTTTTAACATAGACGTGTCATTTCCCACTATGTTCCTCTGGGTAACTCCGGAGGGTTTGGCTAAAAGTGATATTTATCTCTTGAAGATCTGGTCACCTACAAACAAGCGGTCACCAAATGTTGGCTCAAGAGAAATCCCCCTGATGTGTTCATGCCTTGTCAGTCAAATATGCTCCCTTCGCTTACAGAAGGACAAAGGGGGAAAGTACTGGAGGAAATGGGATTCTTACATACAAAAAAACCCCAAATAATTAGTAGACTTTTAGAACTGTACCACCATTTCTACTTGTATCACATAGTTACTGAATCCTTGACTCCGAGTACAAAAAAAAGTGTTTAATAAAAAGATCTCAGCAGAGGAGGATTAAACACAACTCCACAAACAGCATCACCAGCTCCACGTGTTACTAGCCAGACTGACTTTCAGTTCTTATGGAGAACTAGCAGAGGTTTAGGTGTTGATGATAGGTTGTTTCGTTTGAGGTCAGCATCATGGTGATCAGCGTTTGCTTTAGTTGGGCTCTTGACCCTTGGCTTTTGTTAAGTTACGTTTTTTCAAAACATTGGCTGAGCTCGATGGGTTCCCGGGTCCCGGCTGGAGGACGGGGGAGCGAGGAGACGAGGATTGAGGAGGACCCCTGCCCTGGGCACTCGGGGGACATCGCTCACCCTGACCTCAGCGAGACGCCTCATTTCACATCACTTCCAGTGAGCATAAAACAAACTGTAACATTAGACATGCAATCCGATTCTGTGCTGCTATCGGCAGTCAAACAGCTTAGCAAGTTACAAGAAGAGGCACTGGTAAAACTGCGTTCAGTCTTGTTTTGTAAATCCATGAAAAGGGACATGTATTTCATGGAGAGACACACTGTTGTGTAAACGATGAAAGCTTCTGGTGCGGGAGATCTATTTCTCTCTGTCGTAACTCCAGTTCGTCAGGTGGGGGCGCTCTATCACTGACAGAGGATTTCAACAGGAGAGATTATGGAAACGCTTTCTTCAGTGGATCATCTCATGATCTTTATATCATAGTAAAAACAATGGTTACCCTTTGAATGTATTAAAGTCTTCTGGGACTCTGTGAAGCATCTTCTCCACTTATTGAGTGTGTAATGAAAGATGAATTGGCAGAATCAATGAAACATGCTCTCATCTCTCTCATACACAAGCCTAATGAGGATCACAGATGATTATGTAATTGGCGCCCGAACGATCATGTTTTGAACTCTGATTATTAGTTATTGGCTTCTGTGTGCTGGAAAGCTGAAAAGCTCTACACAGCTTCTAATTTCTAACAATCAATCTGGGTTTTTAAAAGGTAGACATATCTCTAACATATTAATTGTAGATATTCTAGATTATTCTTAAATTTAGTTCAACCTCCCTAAAGCACAATCTGTTATCCAAACTCAACAACAAATGGTCTTTTTCCTCACAAACTTTTTATCCCTAGTAAAATTAAAGAACTGTTCATATAGATATCACCCTTGTCATTTATTTTGAGCAGGTTTTCTGAGAATGTATCGTAAGTGTAATTGAAGAAGAATCAACTCTACATCTCTGCTGTCAGAGGTCAGAGGTCAGAGGTTACCATGTTAGTGTTCTTCTGTTGTACAAATTACATAATCTTTTTTTGGTCCGATTTTCATTCTAAGGATGTTAATCTTGTTACTGGATTATTACTTTGTCAGTCTTGGTTATACTGGATTATTACTTCAATTAATAATAAAGTAAATTCCACCTTCACAAAGACAGAACCATTCACTGTATTTGAGCATAAAAAACATTCCTATGGGAGAGTGCATGTAAGAGTTTGTTGCTGATGTAAAATATGTTGTTTAGTTATGAGTTCTTTGAGCAGTTGTTGATATTTCAGGCTCGAGAGACTCTGTGGTGACGCTGAGGAAACACTGCGCATGCGCCACAACACGCCCTGGCGTTTGCTCCATATGGTTTGCTCGTTCATTCTTATCTAGAGCACCTCCTGCTGTTCGTCACTTCCGCATCACGTGTGTGTGTGAGAGAGAGAGAGCTTGTCCTCGAGACTGAGCGGAACTGAAACAAACTTGAGCTCAAACTCAGAGAAAGAGAATCATCGCGATGCGGATTCAGATGCGCAAACATGAAGCTCCGCGGCTCTGAAGTGTGTGTTTCACTGCTGGTGTGTGTTTCACTGGGTGAGTCCATCATTACTGTGTGTTAGTGACGATAAAGTGTGTGTTTCACTGGGTGAGTCCATCACTACTGTGTGTTAGTGACGATAAAGTGTGTGTTTCACTGGGTGAGTCCATCACTACTGTGTGTTAGTGACGATAAAGTGTGTGTTT